>NC_083712.1:1335861-1669826 GCF_033118175.1 Dama dama | reverse complement strand
AACGGTCTGAAAAAGAGGAGGAGCATGAATCGGTGTTGAAAATCATGAAGAGCCTGAAAACGTGTGAGAAATATGAAGAGCTTCAAAACGTGTCAAAAATATGAAGAGCTTCAAAAGGTGTCAAAAATGAGAGGAGTATGAAGCAGTCTGAAAAATAGGAGGAGCATGAAGCGGTGTTCAAAAACATGAAGAGCCTGAAAAGGTGTGAAAAATATGAAGAGCTTCAAAAGGTGTCAAAAATGAGATGAGCATGAAACGGTCTGAAAAATAGGAGGAGCATGAAGTGGTGTTGAAAAAAAAGAAGAGACGGAAAAGGTGTGAAATATATGAAGGGCTTCAAAAGGTGTCAAAAATATGAGGAGAATGAAACGGTCTGAAAATAGGAGGAGCATGAAGCGGTGTTCAAAAACATGAAGAGCCTGAAAAGGTGTGAAAAATATGAAGAGCTTCAAAAGGTGTCAAAAATATGAGGAGCATGAAACGGTTTGAAAAATAGGAGGAGCATGAAGCAGTGTTCAAAAACATGAAGAGCATGAAAAGGTGTGAAAAATATGAAGAGCTTCAAAAGGTGTCAAAAATATGAGGAGCATGAAACGGTCTGAAAAATAGGCGGAGCCTGAAACTGTGTTGAAAACATGAAAGGCCTGAAAAGTTGTGAAAAATATGAAGAGTTTCAAAGGTTTGAAATATATGAGGATCATGAAAAGTTTTGAAAAATAGGAGGAGCATGAAGCGGTGTTCAAAAACATGAAGAGCCTGAAAAGGCTTGAAAAATATGAAGAGCTTCAAAAGGTGTGAAATAAATGAGGAGCATGAAACGGTCTGAAAAATAGGAGGAGCATGAAGCGGTGTTCAAAAACATGAAGAGCCTGAAAAGCCTTGAAAAATATGAAGAGCTTCAAAAGGTGTGAAATAAATGAAGAGCATGAAACGGTCTCAAAAATAGTAGGAGCATGAAGCGGTGTTCAAAAACACGGATAGCCTGAAAAGTTTTGAAAAATATGAAGAACTTCAAAAGGTGTCAAAAATATGAGGAGCATGAAACGGTCTGAAAAATAGGAGCAGCATGAAATGGTGTTGAAAAACATGAAGAGCCTGAAAAGGTGTGAAAAATATGAAGAGCTTCAAAAGGTGTGAAAAATATGAAGAGCTTCAAAAGGTGTGAAAAATATGAAGAGCTTTAAAAGGTGTCAAAAATGAGAAGAGCATAAAGGGGTCTGAAAAATAGGAGGAGCATGACGTGGTGTTGAAAAAAATGAAGAGCCTGAAAAGGTGTGAAATATATGAGGGCTTCAAAAGGTCTCAAAAATATGGGGAGCATGAAACGGTCTGAAAAATAGGAGGAGCATGAAACGGTGTTCAAAAACATGAAGAGCCTGTAAAGGTGTGAAAAATATGAAGAGCTTCAAAAGGTGTGAAATACATGAGAAGCATGAAACTCTCTGAAAAATAAAAGGAGCAAGAAGGGGTGTTTAAAAACATGAAGAGGCTGAAAAAGTGTGAAAAACATGAAGAGCTTAAAAAGGTGTGAAAAATATGAGGAGCATGAAACGGTCTGAAAAAAAAGGAGGAGCATGAAACGGTGATCAAAAACATGAAGAGCATGAAAAGGTGTGAAAAATATGAAGAGCTTCAAAAGGTGTGAAATACATGAGGAACATGAAACGGTCTGAAATTTAGGAGAAGCATTAAGTGGTGTGGAAAAACATGAAGAGCCTGAAAAGGTGTGAAAAATATGAAGAGCTTCTGAAGGTGTGAAATACATGAGGAGCATGAAACTCTCTGAAAAATATAAGGAGCATGAAGTGGTGTTCAAAAACATGAAGAGCCTGAAAAGGTGTAAAAAATATGAAGAGCTTCAAAAGGTGTGAAAAATATGAGGAGCATGTTATGGTTTGAAAAATAGGATTAGCATGAAGAGGTGTTCAAAAACATGAAGAGCCTGAAAAGTTGTGAAAAATATGAAAAGCTTCAAAAGGTGTCAAAAATGAGATGAGCATGAAACTGTCTGAAATATAGGAGGAGTATGAAGCGGTGTTCAAAACATGAAGAGCCCGAAAAGGTGTGAAAAATATGAAGAGCTTCAAAAGGTGTCAAAAATATGAGGAGCATGAAACGGTCTGAAAAAGAGGAGGAGCATGAAGAAGTGTTCAAAAACATGAAGAGCCTGAAAAGGTGTGAAAAATATGAAGAGCTTCAAAAGGTGTGAAATATATGAGGAGCATGAAACTCTCTGAAAAATAGAAGGAGCATGATGTGGTGTACAAAAACATGAAGAGCCTGAAAACGTGTGAAAAATACGAGGAGCTTCAAAAGGTGTGAAAAATATGAGGAGAATGATACGGTTTGAAAAATAGGAGGAGGATGAAGCGGTGTTGAAAAACATGAAGAGTCTGAAAACGTGTGAAATTATGAAGAACTTCAAAAATATGAAAAATATGAAGAGCTTCAAAAGGTGTGAAAAATATGAAGAGCTTCAAAAGGTGTCAAAATGAGATGAACATGAAACGGTCTGAAACATAGGAGGAGCATGAAGCGGTGTTGAAAATCATAAAGAGCCTGAAAATTTGTGAAAAATATGAAGAGCTTCAGAATATGTGAAAAACATGAAGAGCTTCAAAAAGTGTCAAAATGAGATGAGCATGAAACGGTCTGAAAAATAAGAGGAGCATGAAGTGGTGTTGAAAATAATGAAAAGCCTGAAAAGGTGTGAAATATATGAAGAGCTTCAAAAGGTGTCAAATATATGAGGAGAATGAAACGGACTGAAAATAGGAGGAGCATGAAATGGTGTTCAAAAACATGAAGAGCCTGAAAAGGTGTGAAAAATAAGAAGAGCTTCAAAAGGTGTCAAAAATATGAGGAGCATGAAAAGTTCTGAAAAATAGGAGGAGCATGAAGCGGTGTTCAAAAACAGGAAGACCCTGAAAAGTAGTGAAAAATATGAAGAGCTTCAAAAGGTGTCAAAAATATGAGGAGCATGAAACGGTCTGAAAAATAGGAGGACTATGAAACGGTGTTCAAAAACATGAAGAGACTGAAAAGGTGTGAAAAATATGACGAACTTCAAAAGGTGTGAAATATATGAGGAGCATGAAACGGTCTGAAAAAAAGGAGGAGCAAGAAGTCGTGTTCCAAAAAATGAAGAGCCAGAGAAGGTGTGAAATATATCAAGAACTTCAAAATGTGTCAAAAATATGAGGAGCATGAAACGGTCTGAAAAATAGGAGGAGCATGAAACGGTGTTGAAAAACATGCAGAGCCTGAAAAGGTGTGAAAAATATGAAGAACTTCAAAAGGTGTGAAATATATGAGGAGCATGAAACGGTCTTAAAAATAGGAGGAGCATGAAGCGGTTTTCAAAAATATGAAGAGCCTGAAAAGGTGTGAAAAATATGAGGAGCTTCAAAAGGTATGAAATACATGAGGAGTACGAAACTGTCTTGAAAATAGGAGGAGCATGAAGCGATGTTAAAAAACATGAAGAGGCTTAAAAGGTGTGAAAAATATGAAGAGCTTCAAAAGGTGTGAAAAATATGAGGAGCATGAAACGTTCTGAAAAATAGGAGGAGCATGAAGCCGTGTTGAAAAACATGAAGAGCCTGAAAAAGTGTGAAATATATGAAGAGGTTCAAAAGGTGTAAAAAATATGAGGAGATTCAAGAGGTATCAAAAATATGAGGAGCATGAAACGGTCTGAAAAAGAGGAGGAGCATGAATCGGTGTTGAAAATCATGAAGAGCCTGAAAACGTGTGAGAAATATGAAGAGCTTCAAAACGTGTCAAAAATATGAAGAGCTTCAAAAGGTGTCAAAAATGAGAGGAGTATGAAGCAGTCTGAAAAATAGGAGGAGCATGAAGCGGTGTTCAAAAACATGAAGAGCCTGAAAAGGTGTGAAAAATATGAAGAGCTTCAAAAGGTGTCAAAAATGAGATGAGCATGAAACGGTCTGAAAAATAGGAGGAGCATGAAGTGGTGTTGAAAAAAAAGAAGAGACGGAAAAGGTGTGAAATATATGAAGGGCTTCAAAAGGTGTCAAAAATATGAGGAGAATGAAACGGTCTGAAAATAGGAGGAGCATGAAGCGGTGTTCAAAAACATGAAGAGCCTGAAAAGGTGTGAAAAATATGAAGAGCTTCAAAAGGTGTCAAAAATATGAGGAGCATGAAACGGTTTGAAAAATAGGAGGAGCATGAAGCAGTGTTCAAAAACAGGAAAAGCCTGAAAAGTTGTGAAAAATATGAAGAGCTTCAAAAGTTGTCAAAAATATGAGGAGCATGAAAAGTTCAGAAAAATAGGAGGATCATGAAGCGGTGTTCAAAAACATGAAGAGCCTGAAAAGGTGTGCAAAATATGAAGAGCTTCAAAAGGTGTCAAAAATATGAGGAGCATGAAACGGTCTGCAAAAAAGGAGGAGCATGAAGTGGTGTTGAAAAACTTCAAGAGCCTGACAAGGTGTGAAAAATATGAAAAGCTTCAAAAGTTGTCAAAAATATGAGGAGCATGAAACGGTCTGAAAAATAGGAGGAGCATGAAGCGGTGTTCAAAAACAAGAAGAGCCTGAAAAGGTGTGAAAAATATGAAGAGCTTCAAAAGGTGTCAAAAATATGAGGAGCATGAAACGGTCTGAAAAATAGGAGGAGCATGAAGTGGTGTTGAAAAACATGAAGAGTCTGAAAACGTGTGAAATTATGAAGAACTTCAAAAATATGCAAAATATGAAGAGCTTCAAAAGGTGTCAAAAATATGAAGAGCTTCAAAAGGTGTCAAAAATGAGAGGAGTATGAAGCAGTCTGAAAAATAGGAGGAGCATGAAGCGGTGTTCAAAAACATGAAGAGCCTGAAAAGGTGTGAAAAATATGAAGAGCTTCAAAAGGTGTCAAAAATGAGATGAGCATGAAACGGTCTGAAAAATAGGAGGAGCATGAAGTGGTGTTGAAAAAAAAGAAGAGACGGAAAAGGTGTGAAATATATGAAGGGCTTCAAAAGGTGTCAAAAATATGAGGAGCATGAAAAGGTCTGAAAATAGGAGGAGCATGAAGCGGTGTTCAAAAACATGAAGAGCCTGAAAAGGTGTGAAAAATATGAAGAGCTTCAAATGGTGTCAAAAATATGAGGAGCATGAAACGGTTTGAAAAATAGGAGGAGCATGAAGCGGTGTTCAAAAACAGGAAAAGCCTGAAAAGTTGTGAAAAATATGAAGAGCTTCAAAAGTTGTCAAAAATATGAGGAGCATGAAAAGGTCAGAAAAATAGGAGGATCATGAAGCGGTGTTCAAAAACATGAAGAGCCTGAAAAGGTGTGCAAAATATGAAGAGCTTCAAAAGGTGTCAAAAATATGAGGAGCATGAAACGGTCTGCAAAAAAGGAGGAGCATGAAGTGGTGTTGAAAAACTTCAAGAGCCTGACAAGGTGTGAAAAATATGAAAAGCTTCAAAAGGTGTGAAATACATGAGGAGCATAAAACTCTCTGAAAAAGAGAAGGAGCATGAAGCGGTGTTCAAAAACATGAAGAGCCTGAAAAGGTGTGAAAAATATGAAGAGCTTCAAAAGGTGTCAAAAATATGAGGAGCATGAAACGGTCTGAAAAATAGGAGGAGCATGAAGTGGTGTTGAAAAACATGAAGAGTCTGAAAACGTGTGAAATTATGAAGAACTTCAAAAATATGCAAAATATGAAGAGCTTCAAAAGGTGTGAAAAATATGAAGAGCTTCAAAAGGTGTCAAAATGAGATGAACATGAAACGGTCTGAAAAATAGGAGGAGCATGAAGCGGTGTTGAAAATCATAAAGAGCCTGAAAATTTGTGAAAAATATGAAGAGCTTCAGAAGATGTGAAAAACATGAAGAGCTTCAAAAGGTGTCAAAATGAGATGAGCATGAAACGGTCTGAAAAATAAGAGGAGCATGAAGTGGTGTTGAAAATAATGAAAAGCCTGAAAAGGTGTGAAATATATGAAGAGCTTCAAAAGGTGTCAAAAATATGAGGAGAATGAAACGGTCTGTAAAATAGGAGGAGCATGAAATGGTGTTCAAAAACATGAAGAGCCTGAAAAGGTGTGAAAAATATGAAGAGCTTCAAAAGGTGTCAAAAATATGAGGAGCATGAAACGGTTTGAAAAATAGGAGGAGCATGAAGCGGTGTTCAAAACAGGAAGACCCTTAAAAGTAGTGAAAAATATGAAGAGCTTCAAAAGGTGTCAAAAATATGAGGAGCATGAAACGGTCTGAAAAATAGGAGGACTATGAAACGGTGTTCAAAAACATGAAGAGCCTGAAAAGGTGTGAAAAATATGAAGAGCTTCAAAACGTGTCAAAAATATGAGGAGCATGAAATGGTCTGAAAAATAGGAGGAGCAAGAAAGGGTGATGAACAACATGAAGAGCCTGAAAACGTGTGAAAAATATGAAGAGCTCCAAAAGATGTGAAAAATATGAAGAGCTTCAAAAGGTGTCAAAAATGAGATGAGCATGAAACCGTCTGAAAAATAGGAGGAGCATGAAGTAGTGTTGAAAAACATGAAGAACCTGAAAAGCTGTGAGAAACATGAAGAGCTTCAAAATGTGTCAAAAATATGAGGAGCATGAAACGGTCTGAAAAAGAGGAGGAGCTGGAAGCGGTGTTGAGAAACATGAAGAGCCTGAAAATGTGTGAAAAATATGAAGAGCTTCTAAAGGTGTGAAATATATGAGGTGCAAGATACGGTCTGAAAAATAGGAGGAGCATGAAGCGGTGTTGAAAAACATGAAGAGCCTGAAAAGGTGTGAAAAATAAGAAGAGCTTCAAAAGGTGTCAAAATTATAAGGAGCATGAAACGTTCTGAAAAATAGGAGGAGCATGAAGCAGTGTTGAAAAAAATGAAGAGCCTGAAAAGGTGTGAAAAATATGAACAGCTTCAAAAGTTGTCAAAAATATGAGGAGCATGAAACGGTCTAAAAAATAGGAGTACCATGAACCGGTGTTGAAAAACATGAAGAGCCAGAAAAGGTGTGAAAAATATTAAGAGCTTCAAAATGTGTGAAAAATATGAAGAGCTTCAAAAGGTGTCAAAAAAGAGATGAGCATGAAACGGTCTGAAAAATAGGAGGAGAATGAAGTGGTGTTGAAAAAAATGAGGAGCCAGAAAAGGTGTGAAAAATATGAAGAGCTTCAAAAGGTGTCAAAAATGAGATGATCATGAAAAGGTCTGAAAAATAGGAGGTGCATGAGGTGTTGTTGAAGAAAAAGAAGAGACTGAAAAGGTGTGAAATATATGAAGAGCTTCAAAAGGTGTGAAATACATGAGGAGCAAGAAACGGTCTGAAAAATAGGAGGAAGATGAAGAGGTGTTCAAAAATATGAAGAGCCTGAAAAGGTGTGAAAAATATGAAGAGCTTCAAAAGGTGTGAAAAATATGAGGAGCATGATACGGTCTGAAAAATAGGAGGAGCATGAAGCGGTGTTCAAAACATGAAGAGCATGAAAAGGTGTGAAAAATATGAAAAGCTTCCAAAGGTGTCAAAAATGAGATGAGCATGAAACGGTCTGAAAAATAGGAGGAGCATGAAACGGTGTTGAAAAAATGAAGAGCCTGAAAAGGTGTGAAAAACATGAAGAGCATCAAAAGGTGTCAAAAATATGACGAGTATGAAATGGTCTGAAAAATAGGAGGAGCATGAAGCGGTGTTGCAAAACATGAGGAGCCTGAAAAGGTGTGAAAAATATGAAGAGCTTCAAAAGGTGAAAAAATTATGAGGTGTATGAAACGGTCTGAAAAATAGGAGGATCATGAAGCGGTGTTCAAAAACATGAAGAGCCTGAAAAGGTGTGAAATATATGAAGAGATTCAAAAGGTGTCAAAAATATGAGGAGCATGAAACGGTCTGAAAAATAGGAGGAAAATGAAGCGGTGTTGAAAAACATGAAGAGCTTGAAAAGGTTTGAAAAATATGAAGAGCTTCAAAAGGTGTCAAAATTTTGAAGAGCTTCAAAGGTGTCAAAAATATGAGGAGCATGGAACGGTGTTCAAAAACATGGAAAGCAAGAAAAGGTTGAAAAATATGAAGAGCTTCAAAAGGTGTCAAAAATATGAGGAGCATGAAACGGTCTGCAAAAAAGGAGGAGCATGAAGTGGTGTTGAAAAACTTCAAGAGCCTGACAAGGTGTGAAAAATATGAAAAGCTTCAAAAGTTGTCAAAAATATGAGGAGCATGAAACGGTCTGAAAAATAGGAGGAGCATGAAGCGGTGTTCAAAAACAAGAAGAGCATGAAAAGGTGTGAAAAATATGAAGAGCTTCAAAAGGTGTCAAAAATATGAGGAGCATGAAACGGTCTGAAAAATAGGAGGAGCATGAAGTGGTGTTGAAAAACATGAAGAGTCTGAAAACGTGTGAAATTATGAAGAACTTCAAAAATATGCAAAATATGAAGAGCTTCAAAAGGTGTCAAAAATATGAAGAGCTTCAAAAGGTGTCAAAAATGAGAGGAGTATGAAGCAGTCTGAAAAATAGGAGGAGCATGAAGCGGTGTTCAAAAACATGAAGAGCCTGAAAAGGTGTGAAAAATATGAAGAGCTTCAAAAGGTGTCAAAAATGAGATGAGCATGAAACGGTCTGAAAAATAGGAGGAGCATGAAGTGGTGTTGAAAAAAAAGAAGAGACGGAAAAGGTGTGAAATATATGAAGGGCTTCAAAAGGTGTCAAAAATATGAGGAGCATGAAAAGGTCTGAAAATAGGAGGAGCATGAAGCGGTGTTCAAAAACATGAAGAGCCTGAAAAGGTGTGAAAAATATGAAGAGCTTCAAAAGGTGTCAAAAATATGAGGAGCATGAAACGGTTTGAAAAATAGGAGGAGCATGAAGCGGTGTTCAAAAACAGGAAAAGCCTGAAAAGTTGTGAAAAATATGAAGAGCTTCAAAAGTTGTCAAAAATATGAGGAGCATGAAAAGGTCAGAAAAATAGGAGGATCATGAAGCTGTGTTCAAAAACATGAAGAGCCTGAAAAGGTGTGCAAAATATGAAGAGCTTCAAAAGGTGTCAAAAATATGAGGAGCATGAAACGGTCTGCAAAAAAGGAGGAGCATGAAGTGGTGTTGAAAAACTTCAAGAGCCTGACAAGGTGTGAAAAATATGAAAAGCTTCAAAAGGTGTGAAATACATGAGGAGCATAAAACTCTCTGAAAAAGAGAAGGAGCATGAAGCGGTGTTCAAAAACATGAAGAGCCTGAAAAGGTGTGAAAAATATGAAGAGCTTCAAAAGGTGTCAAAAATATGAGGAGCATGAAACGGTCTGAAAAATAGGAGGAGCATGAAGTGGTGTTGAAAAACATGAAGAGTCTGAAAACGTGTGAAATTATGAAGAACTTCAAAAATATGCAAAATATGAAGAGCTTCAAAAGGTGTGAAAAATATGAAGAGCTTCAAAAGGTGTCAAAATGAGATGAACATGAAACGGTCTGAAAAATAGGAGGAGCATGAAGCGGTGTTGAAAATCATAAAGAGCCTGAAAATTTGTGAAAAATATGAAGAGCTTCAGAAGATGTGAAAAACATGAAGAGCTTCAAATGGTGTCAAAATGAGATGAGCATGAAACGGTCTGAAAAATAAGAGGAGCATGAAGTGGTGTTGAAAATAATGAAAAGCCTGAAAAGGTGTGAAATATATGAAGAGCTTCAAAAGGTGTCAAAAATATGAGGAGCATGAAACGGTTTGAAAAATAGGAGGAGCATGAAGCGGTGTTCAAAACAGGAAGACCCTTAAAAGTAGTGAAAAATATGAAGAGCTTCAAAAGGTGTCAAAAATATGAGGAGCATGAAACGGTCTGAAAAATAGGAGGACTATGAAACGGTGTTCAAAAACATGAAGAGCCTGAAAAGGTGTGAAAAATATGAAGAGCTTCAAAACGTGTCAAAAATATGAGGAGCATGAAATGGTCTGAAAAATAGGAGGAGCAAGAAAGGGTGATGAACAACATGAAGAGCCTGAAAACGTGTGAAAAATATGAAGAGCTCCAAAAGATGTGAAAAATATGAAGAGCTTCAAAAGGTGTCAAAAATGAGATGAGCATGAAACCGTCTGAAAAATAGGAGGAGCATGAAGTAGTGTTGAAAAACATGAAGAACCTGAAAAGCTGTGAGAAACATGAAGAGCTTCAAAATGTGTCAAAAATATGAGGAGCATGAAACGGTCTGAAAAAGAGGAGGAGCTGGAAGCGGTGTTGAGAAACATGAAGAGCCTGAAAATGTGTGAAAAATATGAAGAGCTTCTAAAGGTGTGAAATATATGAGGTGCAAGATACGGTCTGAAAAATAGGAGGAGCATGAAGCGGTGTTGAAAAACATGAAGAGCCTGAAAAGGTGTGAAAAATAAGAAGAGCTTCAAAAGGTGTCAAAATTATAAGGAGCATGAAACGTTCTGAAAAATAGGAGGAGCATGAAGCAGTGTTGAAAAAAATGAAGAGCCTGAAAAGGTGTGAAAAATATGAACAGCTTCAAAAGTTGTCAAAAATATGAGGAGCATGAAACGGTCTAAAAAATAGGAGTACCATGAACCGGTGTTGAAAAACATGAAGAGCCAGAAAAGGTGTGAAAAATATTAAGAGCTTCAAAATGTGTGAAAAATATGAAGAGCTTCAAAAGGTGTCAAAAAAGAGATGAGCATGAAACGGTCTGAAAAATAGGAGGAGAATGAAGTGGTGTTGAAAAAAATGAGGAGCCAGAAAAGGTGTGAAAAATATGAAGAGCTTCAAAAGGTGTCAAAAATGAGATGATCATGAAAAGGTCTGAAAAATAGGAGGTGCATGAGGTGGTGTTGAAGAAAAAGAAGAGACTGAAAAGGTGTGAAATATATGAAGAGCTTCAAAAGGTGTGAAATACATGAGGAGCAAGAAACGGTCTGAAAAATAGGAGGAAGATGAAGAGGTGTTCAAAAATATGAAGAGCCTGAAAAGGTGTGAAAAATATGAAGAGCTTCAAAAGGTGTGAAAAATATGAGGAGCATGATACGGTCTGAAAAATAGGAGGAGCATGAAGCGGTGTTCAAAACATGAAGAGCATGAAAAGGTGTGAAAAATATGAAAAGCTTCCAAAGGTGTCAAAAATGAGATGAGCATGAAACGGTCTGAAAAATAGGAGGAGCATGAAACGGTGTTGAAAAAATGAAGAGCCTGAAAAGGTGTGAAAAATATGAAGAGCATCAAAAGGTGTCAAAAATATGACGAGTATGAAATGGTCTGAAAAATAGGAGGAGCATGAAGCGGTGTTGCAAAACATGAGGAGCCTGAAAAGGTGTGAAAAATATGAAGAGCTTCAAAAGGTGAAAAAATTATGAGGTGTATGAAACGGTCTGAAAAATAGGAGGATCATGAAGCGGTGTTCAAAAACATGAAGAGCCTGAAAAGGTGTGAAATATATGAAGAGATTCAAAAGGTGTCAAAAATATGAGGAGCATGAAACGGTCTGAAAAATAGGAGGAAAATGAAGCGGTGTTGAAAAACATGAAGAGCTTGAAAAGGTTTGAAAAATATGAAGAGCTTCAAAAGGTGTCAAAATTTTGAAGAGCTTCAAAGGTGTCAAAAATATGAGGAGCATGGAACGGTGTTCAAAAACATGGAAAGCAAGAAAAGGTTGAAAAATATGAAGAGCTTCAAAAGGTGTCAAAAATATGAGGAGCATGAAACGGTCTGTAAAATAGGAGGAAAATGAAGCTCTGTTTAAAAACATGAAGAGCTTGAAAAGGTTTGAAAAATATGGAGAGCTTCAAAAGGTGTCAAAAATATGAGGAGCATGAAACGGTATGAAAAATAGGAGGAGCATGAACCGGTGTTGAAAAACAAGAAGAGCCTGAAAAGGTGTGAAAAATATGAAGAGTTTGAAAATGTGTCAAAAATATGAGGAGCAGGAAACGGTCTAAAAAATAGGAGCATGAAGTGGTGTTGAAAAACATGAAGAGCCTGAAAAGCTGTGAAAAATATGAAGAGCATCAAAAACTGTCAAAATATGAGGAGCATGAAACGGTGTTCAAGACATGAAACGCCTGAAAAGGTGTGAAATATATGAACAGCTTCAAAAGGTATCAAAAATAGGAGGAGCATGAAACGGTCTGAAAAATTGGAGGAGCAAGGAGCAGTGTTGAAAAACATGAAGTGGTGGAAAAGGTGTGAAATATATGAAGAGTTTCAAAAGGTGTCAAAAATATGAGGAGCATGAAACGGTTTGAAAAATAGGAGGAGCATGAAGCGGTGTTGAAAAACATGAAGAGCCTGAAAAGGTTTGAAAAATATGAAGAGTTTCAAAAGGTGTCAAAAATAGAGGGGGCATGAAACTATCTGAAAAATAGGAGGAGCATGAAGCGGTGTTGAAAAATATGAAGAACCTGAAGAGGTTTCAAAAATATGAAGAGCTTCAAAAGGTGTCAAAAATAAGAGGAGCATTAAACGGTCTGAAAAATAGGAGGAGCATGAAGTGGTGTTGAAAAACATAAAGAGCCTGAAAAGGTGTGCAAAATATGAAGAGCTTCAAAAGATGTCAAAAATATGAGGAGCATGGAACGGTCTGAAAAAAAGGAAGAGCAGGAAGCGGTGCGGAAAAACATGAAGAGCCTGAAAAGGTGTGAAAAATAAGAAGACCTTCAAAAGGTGTTAAAAAGAGGAGGCACATGAAACTGTCTGAAAAATACGAGGAGCATGAAGCGGTGTTGAAAAACAAGAAGAGCCTGAAAAGGTGTGAAAAATATGAAGAGTTTGAAAATGTGTCAAAAATAGGAGGAGCATGAAACGGTCTGAAAAATTGGAGGAGCAAGAAGCAGTGTTGAAAAACATGAAGAGGTGGAAAAGGTGTGAAATATATGAAGAGCTTCAAAAGGTGTCAAAAATATGAGGAGCATGAAACGGTTTGAAAAATAGGAGGAGCATGAAGCGGTGTTGAAAAACATGAAGAGCCTGAAACGGTTTGAAAAATATGAAGAGCTTCAAAAGGTGTCAAAAATAAAGGGGGCATGAAACTATCTGAAAAATAGGAGGAGCATGAAGCGGTGTGGAAAAACATGAAGAGCCTGAAAACGTTTGAAAAATATGAAGAGCTTCAAAAGGTGTGGAAAATATGAAGAGCTTCAAAATGTGTCAAAAGTGAGATGAGCATGAAACGGTCTGAAAAATAGGAGGAGCATGAAGTGGTGTTGAAAAACATGAAGAGCCTGAAAATGTGTGAAATATATGAAGAGCTTCAAAAGATGTCAGAAATGAGAGAAGCATGAAACGGTCTGAAAAATAGATGAGCAAGAAGGGGTGTTGAAAAACATGAAGAGTCTGAAAACGTTTGAGAAATATGAAGAGCTTCAAAAGGTGTGGAAAATATGAAGAGCTTCAAAAGGTATGAAATATAGGAGCAGCATGAAGTGGTGTTCAAAAACATAAAAAGCCTGTAAAGGTGTGAAAAATATGAAGAGCTTCAAAACGTGTCAAATATATGTGGAGCATGAAACGGTGTGAAAAATAGGAGGAGCATGAAGCGGTGTTGAAAAACATGAAGAACCTGAAAACTTGTGAAAAATATGAAGAGCTTCAAAAGGTGTCAAAATATGAGGAGCATGAAACGATCTGAAAAATAGGAGGAGCATGAAGCGGTGTTGAAAAATATGAAGTGCCTGAAAAGGTGTGAAAAATATGAAGAGCTTCAAAAGGTGTCAAAAATATGAGGAGCATGAAACGCTCTGAAATATAGGAGGAGCATGAAGTGGTGTTGAAAAACTTGAAGAGCTGAAAAGGTGGAAAAATATGAAGAACTTCAACAGGTGTCAAAAATATGAGGAGCATGAAATGGACTGAAAAATAGGAAGATCATGAAGCGGTGTTGAATAACATGAAGAGCCTGAAAAGGTGTGAAAAATGTGAAAAGATTCAAAAGGTGTGAAATACATGAGGAGCATGAAACGGTCTGAAAAATAGGAGTAGAATGAGACGGTGTTGAAAAACATGAAGAGCCTGAAAAGTTGTGAAAAATATGAAGAGCTTCAAAAGGTGTCAAAATTATGAGGAGTATAAAACGGTCTAAAAAATAGGAGGAGCATGAAACAGTGTTGAGAAAAATGAAGAGCCTTAAAAGGTGTGAAAAATATGAAGACCTTCAAAAGGTGTCAAAAAGAGGAGGCAAATGAAACTGTCTGAAAATTAGGAGGAGCATGAAGCGGTGTGGAAAAACATGAAGAGCCTGAAAAAGTTTGAAAAATATGAAGAGCTTCAAAAGGTGTACAAAAATATGAAGAACTTCAAAAGGTGTCAAAAATAATGAGGAGAATGAAACGCTCTGAATAATAGGAGGAGCATAAAGTGGTGTTCAAAATCATGAAGAGCCTTAAAACGTGTGAAATATATGAAGAGCTTCAAAAGGTGTGAAAAAAATGAAGAGCTTCAAAATCTGTCAAAAATATGAGGAGCATGAAACAGTGTGAAAAATAGGATGAGCATGAAACGGTTTTAAAAAGACGAAGAGCCTAAAAGGTGTGACATATATGAAGAGCTTCAAAAGGTGTGAAATACATGAGGAGGTGGAAACGGTCTGAAAATAGTAGGAGCATGAAGCGGCGTTGAAAAACATGAATAGCCTGAAAACGTGTGAAAAATATGAAGAGCTTCAAAAGGTGTGAAATATATGAAGAGCTACAAAAGGTGTCAAAAATATGAGGAGCATGAACCGGTCTGAAATATAGGAGGAGCATGAAGTGATGTTGAAAAACATGAAGAGCCTGAAAAGGTGTGAAAAATATGAAGAGCTTCAAAAGGTGTCAAAAATATGAGGAGAATGAACCGGTCTGAAAAATAGGAGGAGAATGAAGTGGTGTTGAAAAACATGAAGTGCCTGAAAAGTTGTGAAATATATGAAGAGCTTCAAAAGGTGTGAAAAATATGAGGAGCTTCAAAAGGTGTCAAAAATATGAGGAGCCTGAAACGGTCTGAAAAATAGGAGGAGCATGATACGGTGTTCAAAAATATGAAGAGCCTGAAAAGGTGTGAAAAACATGAAGATCTTCAAAAGGGGTCAAAAATATGAGGAGCATGAAACGATCTGAAAAATAGGAGGAGCATGAAGTGGTGTTCAAAAACATGAAGAGCTTGAAAAGGTGTGAAAAACATGAAGAGCCTCAAAACGTGTCAAAAATATGAGGAGCATGAAACGGTCTGAAAAATAGGAGGAGCATGAAGCGGTGTTGAAAAACATGAAGAGCCTGAAAACGTGTGAAAAATATGAAGAGTTTCAAAAGGTGTGAAATATATGAAGAGCTTCCAAAGGTGTCAAAAATGAGATGAGCATGAAACGGTCTGAAAAATAGGAGGAGCATGAAGTGGTCGTGGAAATCATGAAGTGCCTGAAAAGGTGTGAAATATATGAAGAGTTTCAAAAGTTGTGAAAAAATGAGGAAGTTCAAAAGGTGTCAAAAATATGAGGAGCATGAAACGGTCTGAAAAATAGGAGGAGCATGAAACGGTGTTCAAAAACATGAAGAGCCTGAAAAGGTGTGAAAAATATGAAGAGCTTGAAAAGGTGTGAAATACATGAGGAGACTGAAGCGGTCTGAAAAATAGGAGGAGCATGAAACGGTGTTGAAAAACATGAAGAGCCTGAAAAGGTGTGAAAAATAGGAGGAGCTTCACAAGGTGTCAAATATATAAGGAGCATGAAACGGTCTGAAAAATAGGAGGAGCATGAAGCAGTCGTCAAAAACATGAAAACCTGAAAAGTTTTGTAAAATATGAAGAGCTTCAAAAGGTGTGAAAAATATGAGGAACATGAAACGGTCTGAAAAATAGGAGCAGCATGAAACAGTGTTGAAAAACATGAAGAGCCTGAAAAGGTGTGAAAAACATGAAGAGCCTCAAAACGTGTCAAAAATATGAGGAGCATGAAACGGTCTGAAAAATAGGATGAGCATGAAGCGGTGTTGAAAACTTTAAGAGCCTGAAAAGGTGGGAAATATATAAAGAGCTTGAAAAGGTGTCAAAAATATGAGGAGCATTAAACGGTGTGAAAAATAGGAGAAGCATGAAGTGATGTTGAGAAACCTGAAGAGACTGAAAAGGTGTGAAAAATATGAAGAGCTACAAAAGATGTGAAATATATGAGGAGCATGAAATGATCTGAAAAATAGGAGGAGCATGAAACGGTGTTGTAAAACATGAAGAGCCTGAAAGGTGTGAAAATTATGAAGACGTTCAAAATGTGTCAAAAAAAAGGAGGAGCATGAAATGGTGTTCAAAAACATGAAGAGCCTGAAAAGGTGTGAAAAATATTAAGATCTTCAAAAGGTGTCAAAAATATGAGGAGCATGAAACGGTGTGAAAAATAGGAGGAACATGAAGCACGGTTGAAAAACATGAAGAGCCTGAAAAGGTGTGAAAAATATGAACAGCTTCAAAAGCTGTCAAAAATATGAGGAGCATGAAACAGTCTGAAAAATAGGAGGAGCATGAAGCGGTGTTGAAAAACATGAAAAGCCTGAAAAGGTGTGAAAAATATGAAGAGCATTAAAAGGTGTGAAAAATATGAGGAACATGAAACGGACTGAAAAAAAGGAGGAGTATGAAGAGGTGTTGAAAACATGAAAAGCCTGAAAATGTGTGAAAAATATGAAGAGCTTCCAAAGGTGTGAAAAATACGAATAGCTTCGAAATGTGTCAATAATGAGAGCAGCATGAAACGGTGTGAAAAATAGGAGGAGCATGAAGCGGTGTGCAAAAAGATGAAGAGCCTGAAAATCTGTGAAATATATGAAGAGCTTCAAAAGGTGTCAAAAATATGAGGAGAAAGAAACGGTCTGAAAAATAGGAGGAGCATGAAGTGGTGTTGACAAACATGAAGAGCTGAAAAGCTGTGAAAAATATGAAGAGCTTTAAAAGGTCTCAAATATATGAGGATCATGAAATTTTCTGAAAAATAGGAGGAGCATGAAACGTTGTTCAAAACATGAAGAGCCTGAAATGGTGTGAAAAATATAAAGAGATTCAAAACATGTCAACATTGAGGAGCATGAAACGATCTGAAAAATAGGAAGAGCATGATGCAGTGTTGAAAAACATGAAGAGGCTGAAAACGTGTGAAAAATATGAAGTGCTCCAAAGATGTCAAAAATATGAGGAGCATGAAGCGGTCCGAAAAATAGGATGAGCATGAAGCGGTGTTGACAAGATTCAGAGCCTGAAAAGGTGTGAAATATATGAAGAGCTTGAAACGGTGTCAAAAATATGAGGAGCATGAAACGGTGTGAAAAATAGAAGAGGCATGAAGTGATGTTGAGAAACATGAAGAGCCTGAAAAGGTGTGAAAAAAATGAAGAGCTACAAAAGGTGTCAAATACATGTGGAGCATGAAACGATCTGAAAAATAGGAGGAGCATGAAGTGGTGTTGAAAAATATGGAGAGCCTGAAAAGGTGTGAAAATTATGAAGAGCTTCAAAATGTGTCAAAAAAAAGGAGGATAATGAAACAGTGTTCAAATACATTAAGAGCCTGAATAGGTGTGAAAAATATGAAGAGCTTCAAAATGTGTCAAAAAAAAAGGAGGACCATGAAGCGGTGTTTAAAAACAAGTAGTGCCTGAAAAGGTGTGAAATATATGAAGAGCTTCAAAAGGTGTCAAAAATATGAGGAGCATGAAATGATCTGAAAAATAGGAGGAGCATGAAGTAGTGTTGAAAAACATGAAGAGCCTGAAAAAGTGTGAAAAATATGAAGAGCTTTAAAAGGTCTCAAATATATGAGGAGTATGTAACTTTCTGAAAAATAGGAGGAGCATGAAACGGTGTTCAAAACATGAAGAGCCTGAAAAGGTGTGAAAAATATGAAGAGCTTCAAAACTTGTCAAACATTGAGGAGCATGAAACTATCTGAAAAATAGGAAGAGCATGATGCCGTGTTGAAAAACATGAAGAACCTGAAAAGGTGTGAAATATATGATGAGCTTCAAAAGGGGTCAAAAATATGAGGAGCATGAAACGGTCTGAAAAATAGGAGGACCATGAAGCGGTGTTGAAAAACAAGTAGTGCCTGAAAAGGTTTGAGAAATATGAAGAGCTTCAAAAGGTGTGAAAAACATGAGGAGCATGATATGGTTTGAAAAATAGGATTAGCATGAAGCGGTGTTCAAAAACATGAAGAGCCTGAAAATATGTGAAAAATATGAAAAGCTTCAAAAGGTGTCAAAAATGAGATGAGCATGAAACGGTCTGAAAAATAGAAGGAGCATGAAGTGGTGTTCAAAAACATGAAGAACCTGAAAAGGTGTGAAAAATATGAAGAGCTTCAAAAGGTGTGAAAAACATGAGGAGCATGATATGGTTTGAAAAATAGGATTCGCATGAAGCGGTGTTCAAAAACATGAAGAGCCTGAAAATATGTGAAAAATATGAAAAGCTTCAAAAGGTGTCAAAAATGAGATGAGCATGAAACGGTCTGGAAAATAGGAGGTGCATTAAGCGGTGTTGAAAAACATGAAGAGCCTGAAAAGGTGTGAGAAATATGAAGAGCTTCAAAAGGTGTCAAATATATGAGTAGCATGAAACGGTCTGCAAAAAAGGAGGAGCATGAAGTGGTGTTGAAAAACATGAAGAGTTTGAAAAGGTGTGAAAAATATGAAAGCTTCAAAAGGTGACAAAAATATGAGGAGCATGAAACGGTCTGAAAAATAGGAGGAACATGAATTGGTGTTCTACAACATGAAGAGCCTGAAAAGGTGTGAAAAATATGAAGAGCTTCAAAATGTGTCAAAAATATGACGAGCATGAAACCCTCTTAAAAATAGGAGGAGGATGAAGCGGTGTTCAAAAACATGAAGAGCCTGAAAAGGTGTGAAAAATATGAAGAGCTTCAAAATGTGTCAAAAATATGACGAGCATGAAACCCTCTTAAAAATAGGAGGAGGATGAAGCGGTGTTCAAAAACATGAAGAGCCTGAAAAGGTGTGAAAAATATGAAGAGCTTCAAAATGTGTCCAAAATATGACGAGCATGAAACCCTCTAAAAAATAGGAGGAGGATGAAGCGGTGTTCAAAAACATGAAGAGCCTGAAAATGTGTGCAAAATATGAAGAGCTTCAAAAGGAGTGAAATACATGAGGAGCATGAAAAGGTGTTCAAAAACATACAGAGACTTAAAAGGTGCGAAAAGTATGAAGAGCTTCAAAAAGTGTCAAAAATTAGATTAGCATGAAAGGGTCTGAAAAATAGGAGGAGCCTGAACAGGTGTTGAAAAACATGAAGAGGCTGAAAAAGAGTGAAAAATATGAAGAGCTTCAAAAATATGAAAATTATGAAGAGCTTCAAAAGGTGTGAAAAATATGAAGAGATTCAAAAGATGTCAAAAATGAGATGAGCATGAAACGGTCTGAAAAATGGAGGAGCATGAAGTGGTGTTGAAAATCATGAAGAGCCTGAAAAGGTGTGAAATATATGCAGAGCTTCAAAAGGTGTCAAAAATATGAGAAGAATGAAACCGTCTGAAAAATACGAGGAGCATGAAGTGTTGTTGAAAAACATGAAGAGCCTGAAAAGGTGTGAAAAATATGAGGAGCTTCAAAAGGTGTCAAAAATATGAGGAGCATGAAACGGTCCGAAAAATAGGAGGATCATGAAGCGGTGTTGAAAACCATGAAGAGCCTGAAAAGGTGTGAAAAATATGAAGAGCTTCAAAAGGTGTCAAAAATATGAGGAGCATGAAACGGTCTGAAAAATAGGACGAGTATAAGCGGTGTTCAAAAACATGAACAGCCTGAAAAGGTGTGAAAAATATGAAGACCTTCAAAAGGTGTGAAAAATATGAAGAGCTTCAAAAGGTGTCAAAAATTAGATTAGCATGAAAGGGTGTGAAAATTAGGAGGAGCATGAAGTGGTGTTGAAAATCATCAAGAGCCTGAAAAGGTGTGAAATATATGAACAGCTTCAAAAGGTGTGAAAATTATGAAGAGCTTCAAAAGGTGTCAAAATTATGAGGAGCATGAAACGGTCTGAAAAATAGGAGGAGAATGAAACGGTGTTGAAAAACATGAAGAGCCTGAAAAGGTGTGAAAAATATGAAGAGCTTCAAAACGTGTGAATTATATCAGGAGAATGAAAAGTTCTGAAAATTATGAGGACCATGAAGCGGTGTTCAAAAACATAAAGAGCCTGAAAATGTGTGAAAAATATGAAGAGCTTCAAAAGATGTCAAAAATATGAGGAGCATGAAACATTCTGAAAAATAGGAGGAGCATGAAGCTATGTTGAAAAACATGAAGAGCCTGAAAAGGTGTGAAAAATATATAGAGCTTCAAAAGATGTCAAAAATATGAGGAGCATGAAACTGTCTGAAAAATAGGAGGAGCATGAAGCAGTGTTCAAAAACATGAAGAGCCTGAAAACGTGTGAAAAATATGAAGAGCTTCAAAAGTTTTGAAAAATAAGAAGAGCTTCAAACGGTGTCAAAAATGAGATCTGCATGAAATGGTCTGAAAAATAGGAGGAGCATGAAGCGGTGTTCAAAAACATGAAGAGCCTGAAAAGGTGTGAAAAATATGAAGAGCTTCAAAAGGTGTCAAAATTAGGAGGAGCATGAAACGGTCTGCAAACCTGGAGGAGCATGAGGTGGTGTTGAAAAACATGAAGAGCCTGAAAAGGTGTGAAAAATATGAAAAGCTCAAAAGATGTCAAAAATATGAGGAGCATGAAACGGTCTGAAAAATAGGAGGAGCATGAAGTTGTGTTGAAAAACTTGAAGAGCATGAAAAGGTGTGAAATATATGAAGAGCTTCAAAAGTTGTGAAAAATATGAAGAGCTTCAAAATGTGTGAAATTCATGAGGAGCATGAAACGGTCTGAAAAATAGGAGGAGCATAAAGCTGTGTTCAAAACATGAAGAGCTGAAAAGGTGTGAAAAATATGAAGAGCTTCAAAAGGTTTCAAAACTATGAGGAGCATGAAACGGGCTGAAAAATAGGAGGAGCATGAAGCGTTGTTGAAAAGAATGAAGAGCTTGAAAAGGTGAGAAAAATATGAAGACCTTCAAAAGCTGTCAAAAATAAAGGAGAATGAAACGGTCTGAAAAATAGGAGGAGCATGAAACGGTGTTCAAAACATGAAGAGCTGAAAAGGTGTGAAAAATATGAAGAGCTTCAAAAGGTGTCAAAAATATGAGGAGCATGAAACTCTCTGAAAAATAGGAGGAGCATGAAGCGGTGTTGAAAAACATGAAGAGCCTGAAAAGATGTGAAAAATATGAAGAGCTTCAAAAGTTGTCAAATATATGAGGAGCATGAAACGGTCTGAAAAATAGGAGGAGCATGAAGCTCTGTTCAAAAGCATGAAGAGCCTGAAAAGGTGTGAAATATATGAAGAGCTTCAAAAGGTGTGAAAAATATGAAGAGCTTCAAAAGGTGTCAAAAATATGAGGAGCATGAAACTCTATGAAAAATAGGAGGAGCATGAAGTGGTGTTCAAAACATGAAGAGCCTGAAAAGGTGTGAAAAATATAAAAGCTGCAAAAGGTGTCAAAAATATGAGGAGCATGAAACGATCCGAAAAATATGAGGAGCATGAAGGGCTGTTGAAAATCATAAAGAGCCTGAAAAGTTGTGAAAAATATGAAGAGCTTCAAAAGATGTGAAAAACATGAAGAGCTTCAAAAGGTGTCAAAATGAGATGAGCATGAAACGGTCTGAAAAACAGGAGGAGCATGAAGTCGTGTTGAAAAAAATGAAAAATCTGAAAAGGTGTGAAATATATGAAGAGCTTCAAAAGGTGTCAAAAATATGAGGAGAATGAAACGGTCTGCAAAATAGGAGGAGCATGAAATGGTGTTCAAAAACATGAAGAGCCTGAAAAGTTGTGAAAAATATGAAGAGCTTCAAAAAGTGTCAAAAATATGAGGAGCATGAAAAGATCTGAAAATTAGGAGGAGCATGAAGCAGTGTTGAAAAACATGAAGAGCCTGAAAATGTGTGAAAAATTTGAAGAGCTACAAAAGGTGTCAAAAATATGAGGAGCATGAAACGGTCTGAAAAATAGGAGGATTATGAAACGGTGTTCAAAAATATGAAGAGCCTGAAAAGCTGTGAAAAATATGAAGAGCATCAAAAGATGTGAAAAATATGAAGAGCTTCAAAAGGTGTAAAAAATATGAGGAGCATGACACGGTCTGAAAAATAGGAAGAGCATGAAACGGTGTTCAAACAAATCAAGAGCCTGAAAAGGTGTGAAAAATATGAAGAGCCTGAAAAGGTTTGAGAAATATGAAGAGCTTCAAAAGGTGTCAAAAATGCGATGAGCCTGAAACGGTCTGAAAAATAGGAGGAGCATGAAGTTGTGTTGAAAAACATGAAGAGCCTGAAAAGGTGTGAAAAATATGAAGAGCTTCAAAAGGTGTGACAAACATGAGGAGCATGATATGGTTTGAAAAATAGGATTAGCATGAAGCGGTGTTCAAAAACATGAAGAGCCTGAAAATATGTGAAAAATATGAAAAGCTTCAAAAGGTGTCAAAAATGAGATGAGCATGAAACGGTCTGAAAAATAGGAGGTGCATTAAGCGGTGTTGAAAAACCTGAAGAGCCTGAAAAGTTTTGAGAAATACGAAGAGCTTCAAAAGGTGTCAAAATTATGAGGAGCATGAAACGGTCTGAAAAATCGGAGGTGCATGAAGCAGTGTTGAAAAACATGAAGAGCCTGAAAAGGTGTGAGAAATATGAAGAGCTTCAAAAGGTGTCAAAAATATGAGTAGCATGAAACGGTCTGCAAAAACGGAGGAGCATGAAGTGGTGTTGAAAAACATGAAGAGCTTGAAAAGGTGTGAAAAATATGAAAGCTTCAAAAGGTGTCGAAAATATGAGGAGCATGAAACGGTCTCAAAAATAGGAGGAGCATGAAACGGTGTTCAAAAACATGAAGAGCCTGAAAAGGTGTGAAAAATATGAAGAGCTTCAAAATGTGTCAAAAATATGACGAGCATGAAACCCTCTTAAAAATAGGAGGAGGATGAAGCTGTGTTCAAAAACAAGAAGAACCTGAAAATTTGTGCAAAATATGAAGAGCTTCAAAAGGAGTGAAATACATGAGGAGCATGAAAAGGTGTTCAAAAACATGCAGAGACTTAAAAGGTGTGAAAAGTATGAAGAGCTTCAAAAAGTGCCAAAAATTCGATTAGCATGATAGGGTCTGAAAAATAGGAGGAGCCTGAAGAGTTGTTGAAAAACATGAAGAGCCTGAAAAAGTGTGAAAAATATGAAGAGCTTCAAAAATATGAAAATTATGAAGAGCTTCAAAAGGTGTGAAAAATATGAAGAGCTTCAAAAATATGAAAATTATGAAGAGCTTCAAAAGGTGTGAAATATATGAAGAGCTTCAAATGGTGTCAAAAATATGAGGAGCATGAAACGGTTTGAAAAATAGGACGAGCATGAAGCGGTGTTCAAAAACATGAAGAGCCTGAAAAGGTGTGCAAAATATGAAGAGCTTCAAAAGGTGTGAAATATATGAGGAGCATGAAACGGTGTTCAAAAACATGCAGAGACTGAAAAGGTGTGAAAAATATGAAGAGCTTCAAAAGATGTCAAAAATGAGATGAGCATGAAACGGTCTGAAAAATAGGAGGAGCATGAAGTGGTGTTGAAAATCATGAAGAGCCTGAAAAGGTGTGAAATATATGCAGAGCTTCAAAAGGTGTCAAAAATATGAGGAGAATGAAACCGTCTGAAAAATACGAGGAGCATGAAGTGTTGTTGAAAAACATGAAGAGCCTGAAAAGGTGTGAAAGCTATGAAGAGCTTCAAAAGGTGTCAAAAATATGAGGAGCATGATATGGTTTGAAAAATAGGATTAGCATGATGCGGTGTTCAAAAACATGAAGAGCCTGAAAATATGTGAAAAATATGAAAGGCTTCAAAAGGTGTCAAAAATGAGATGAGCATGAAACGGTCTGAAAAATAGGACGTGCATTAAGCGGTGTTGAAAAACATGAAGAGCCTGAAAAGGCTTGAGAAATATGAAGAGCTTCAAAAGGTGTCAAAAATATGAGGAGCATTAAACTCTCTGAAAAATAGGAGGAGCATGAAGTGGTGTTGAAAAACATGAAGAGCTTGAAAAGGTGTGAAAAATATGAAAGCTTCAAAAGGTGACAAAAATATGAGGAGCATGAAACGGTTGAAAAATAGGAGGAGCATGAAGTGGTGTTCAAAAACATGAAGAGACTGAAAAGGTGTGAAAAATATGAAGAGCTTCAAAATGTGTCAAAAATATGACGAGCATGAAACCCTCTTAAAAATAGGAGGAGGATGAAGCGGTGTTCAAAAACATGAAGAGCCTGAAAAGGTGTGAAAAATATGAAGAGCTTCAAAAATATGAAAATCATGAAGAGCTTCAAAGGGTGTGAAAAATATGAAGAGCTTCAAAATGTGTCAAAAAAAAAGGAGGACCATGAAGCGGTGTTTAAAAACAAGTAGTGCCTGAAAAGGTGTGAAATATATGAAGAGCTTCAAAAGGTGTCAAAAATATGAGGAGCATGAAATGATCTGAAAAATAGGAGGAGCATGAAGTAGTGTTGAAAAACATGAAGAGCCTGAAAAAGTGTGAAAAATATGAAGAGCTTTAAAAGGTCTCAAATATATGAGGAGTATGTAACTTTCTGAAAAATAGGAGGAGCATGAAACGGTGTTCAAAACATGAAGAGCCTGAAAAGGTGTGAAAAATATGAAGAGCTTCAAAACTTGTCAAACATTGAGGAGCATGAAACTATCTGAAAAATAGGAAGAGCATGATGCCGTGTTGAAAAACATGAAGAACCTGAAAAGGTGTGAAATATATGATGAGCTTCAAAAGGGGTCAAAAATATGAGGAGCATGAAACGGTCTGAAAAATAGGAGGACCATGAAGCGGTGTTGAAAAACAAGTAGTGCCTGAAAAGGTTTGAGAAATATGAAGAGCTTCAAAAGGTGTGAAAAACATGAGGAGCATGATATGGTTTGAAAAATAGGATTAGCATGAAGCGGTGTTCAAAAACATGAAGAGCCTGAAAATATGTGAAAAATATGAAAAGCTTCAAAAGGTGTCAAAAATGAGATGAGCATGAAACGGTCTGAAAAATAGAAGGAGCATGAAGTGGTGTTCAAAAACATGAAGAACCTGAAAAGGTGTGAAAAATATGAAGAGCTTCAAAAGGTGTGAAAAACATGAGGAGCATGATATGGTTTGAAAAATAGGATTCGCATGAAGCGGTGTTCAAAAACATGAAGAGCCTGAAAATATGTGAAAAATATGAAAAGCTTCAAAAGGTGTCAAAAATGAGATGAGCATGAAACGGTCTGGAAAATAGGAGGTGCATTAAGCGGTGTTGAAAAACATGAAGAGCCTGAAAAGGTGTGAGAAATATGAAGAGCTTCAAAAGGTGTCAAATATATGAGTAGCATGAAACGGTCTGCAAAAAAGGAGGAGCATGAAGTGGTGTTGAAAAACATGAAGAGTTTGAAAAGGTGTGAAAAATATGAAAGCTTCAAAAGGTGACAAAAATATGAGGAGCATGAAACGGTCTGAAAAATAGGAGGAACATGAATTGGTGTTCTACAACATGAAGAGCCTGAAAAGGTGTGAAAAATATGAAGAGCTTCAAAATGTGTCAAAAATATGACGAGCATGAAACCCTCTTAAAAATAGGAGGAGGATGAAGCGGTGTTCAAAAACATGAAGAGCCTGAAAAGGTGTGAAAAATATGAAGAGCTTCAAAATGTGTCAAAAATATGACGAGCATGAAACCCTCTTAAAAATAGGAGGAGGATGAAGCGGTGTTCAAAAACATGAAGAGCCTGAAAAGGTGTGAAAAATATGAAGAGCTTCAAAATGTGTCAAAAATATGACGAGCATGAAACCCTCTTAAAAATAGGAGGAGGATGAAGCGGTGTTCAAAAACATGAAGAGCCTGAAAAGGTGTGAAAAATATGAAGAGCTTCAAAATGTGTCCAAAATATGACGAGCATGAAACCCTCTAAAAAATAGGAGGAGGATGAAGCGGTGTTCAAAAACATGAAGAGCCTGAAAATGTGTGCAAAATATGAAGAGCTTCAAAAGGAGTGAAATACATGAGGAGCATGAAAAGGTGTTCAAAAACATACAGAGACTTAAAAGGTGCGAAAAGTATGAAGAGCTTCAAAAAGTGTCAAAAATTAGATTAGCATGAAAGGGTCTGAAAAATAGGAGGAGCCTGAACAGGTGTTGAAAAACATGAAGAGGCTGAAAAAGAGTGAAAAATATGAAGAGCTTCAAAAATATGAAAATTATGAAGAGCTTCAAAAGGTGTGAAAAATATGAAGAGATTCAAAAGATGTCAAAAATGAGATGAGCATGAAACGGTCTGAAAAATGGAGGAGCATGAAGTGGTGTTGAAAATCATGAAGAGCCTGAAAAGGTGTGAAATATATGCAGAGCTTCAAAAGGTGTCAAAAATATGAGAAGAATGAAACCGTCTGAAAAATACGAGGAGCATGAAGTGTTGTTGAAAAACATGAAGAGCCTGAAAAGGTGTGAAAAATATGAGGAGCTTCAAAAGGTGTCAAAAATATGAGGAGCATGAAACGGTCCGAAAAATAGGAGGATCATGAAGCGGTGTTGAAAACCATGAAGAGCCTGAAAAGGTGTGAAAAATATGAAGAGCTTCAAAAGGTGTCAAAAATATGAGGAGCATGAAACGGTCTGAAAAATAGGACGAGTATAAGCGGTGTTCAAAAACATGAACAGCCTGAAAAGGTGTGAAAAATATGAAGACCTTCAAAAGGTGTGAAAAATATGAAGAGCTTCAAAAGGTGTCAAAAATTAGATTAGCATGAAAGGGTGTGAAAATTAGGAGGAGCATGAAGTGGTGTTGAAAATCATCAAGAGCCTGAAAAGGTGTGAAATATATGAACAGCTTCAAAAGGTGTGAAAATTATGAAGAGCTTCAAAAGGTGTCAAAATTATGAGGAGCATGAAACGGTCTGAAAAATAGGAGGAGAATGAAACGGTGTTGAAAAACATGAAGAGCCTGAAAAGGTGTGAAAAATATGAAGAGCTTCAAAACGTGTGAATTATATCAGGAGAATGAAAAGTTCTGAAAATTATGAGGACCATGAAGCGGTGTTCAAAAACATAAAGAGCCTAAAAATGTGTGAAAAATATGAAGAGCTTCAAAAGATGTCAAAAATATGAGGAGCATGAAACATTCTGAAAAATAGGAGGAGCATGAAGCTATGTTGAAAAACATGAAGAGCCTGAAAAGGTGTGAAAAATATATAGAGCTTCAAAAGATGTCAAAAATATGAGGAGCATGAAACTGTCTGAAAAATAGGAGGAGCATGAAGCAGTGTTCAAAAACATGAAGAGCCTGAAAACGTGTGAAAAATATGAAGAGCTTCAAAAGTTTTGAAAAATAAGAAGAGCTTCAAACGGTGTCAAAAATGAGATCTGCATGAAATGGTCTGAAAAATAGGAGGAGCATGAAGCGGTGTTCAAAAACATGAAGAGCCTGAAAAGGTGTGAAAAATATGAAGAGCTTCAAAAGGTGTCAAAATTAGGAGGAGCATGAAACGGTCTGCAAACCTGGAGGAGCATGAGGTGGTGTTGAAAAACATGAAGAGCCTGAAAAGGTGTGAAAAATATGAAAAGCTCAAAAGATGTCAAAAATATGAGGAGCATGAAACGGTCTGAAAAATAGGAGGAGCATGAAGTTGTGTTGAAAAACTTGAAGAGCATGAAAAGGTGTGAAATATATGAAGAGCTTCAAAAGTTGTGAAAAATATGAAGAGCTTCAAAATGTGTGAAATTCATGAGGAGCATGAAACGGTCTGAAAAATAGGAGGAGCATAAAGCTGTGTTCAAAACATGAAGAGCTGAAAAGGTGTGAAAAATATGAAGAGCTTCAAAAGGTTTCAAAACTATGAGGAGCATGAAACGGGCTGAAAAATAGGAGGAGCATGAAGCGTTGTTGAAAAGAATGAAGAGCTTGAAAAGGTGAGAAAAATATGAAGACCTTCAAAAGCTGTCAAAAATAAAGGAGAATGAAACGGTCTGAAAAATAGGAGGAGCATGAAACGGTGTTCAAAACATGAAGAGCTGAAAAGGTGTGAAAAATATGAAGAGCTTCAAAAGGTGTCAAAAATATGAGGAGCATGAAACTCTCTGAAAAATAGGAGGAGCATGAAGCGGTGTTGAAAAACATGAAGAGCCTGAAAAGATGTGAAAAATATGAAGAGCTTCAAAAGTTGTCAAATATATGAGGAGCATGAAACGGTCTGAAAAATAGGAGGAGCATGAAGCTCTGTTCAAAAGCATGAAGAGCCTGAAAAGGTGTGAAATATATGAAGAGCTTCAAAAGGTGTGAAAAATATGAAGAGCTTCAAAAGGTGTCAAAAATATGAGGAGCATGAAACTCTATGAAAAATAGGAGGAGCATGAAGTGGTGTTCAAAACATGAAGAGCCTGAAAAGGTGTGAAAAATATAAAAGCTGCAAAAGGTGTCAAAAATATGAGGAGCATGAAACGATCCGAAAAATATGAGGAGCATGAAGGGCTGTTGAAAATCATAAAGAGCCTGAAAAGTTGTGAAAAATATGAAGAGCTTCAAAAGATGTGAAAAACATGAAGAGCTTCAAAAGGTGTCAAAATGAGATGAGCATGAAACGGTCTGAAAAACAGGAGGAGCATGAAGTCGTGTTGAAAAAAATGAAAAATCTGAAAAGGTGTGAAATATATGAAGAGCTTCAAAAGGTGTCAAAAATATGAGGAGAATGAAACGGTCTGCAAAATAGGAGGAGCATGAAATGGTGTTCAAAAACATGAAGAGCCTGAAAAGTTGTGAAAAATATGAAGAGCTTCAAAAAGTGTCAAAAATATGAGGAGCATGAAAAGATCTGAAAATTAGGAGGAGCATGAAGCAGTGTTGAAAAACATGAAGAGCCTGAAAATGTGTGAAAAATTTGAAGAGCTACAAAAGGTGTCAAAAATATGAGGAGCATGAAACGGTCTGAAAAATAGGAGGATTATGAAACGGTGTTCAAAAATATGAAGAGCCTGAAAAGCTGTGAAAAATATGAAGAGCATCAAAAGATGTGAAAAATATGAAGAGCTTCAAAAGGTGTAAAAAATATGAGGAGCATGACACGGTCTGAAAAATAGGAAGAGCATGAAACGGTGTTCAAACAAATCAAGAGCCTGAAAAGGTGTGAAAAATATGAAGAGCCTGAAAAGGTTTGAGAAATATGAAGAGCTTCAAAAGGTGTCAAAAATGCGATGAGCCTGAAACGGTCTGAAAAATAGGAGGAGCATGAAGTTGTGTTGAAAAACATGAAGAGCCTGAAAAGGTGTGAAAAATATGAAGAGCTTCAAAAGGTGTGACAAACATGAGGAGCATGATATGGTTTGAAAAATAGGATTAGCATGAAGCGGTGTTCAAAAACATGAAGAGCCTGAAAATATGTGAAAAATATGAAAAGCTTCAAAAGGTGTCAAAAATGAGATGAGCATGAAACGGTCTGAAAAATAGGAGGAGCATGAAGTTGTGTTGAAAAACATGAAGAGCCTGAAAAGGTGTGAAAAATATGAAGAGCTTCAAAAGGTGTGACAAACATGAGGAGCATGATATGGTTTGAAAAATAGGATTAGCATGAAGCGGTGTTCAAAAACATGAAGAGCCTGAAAATATGTGAAAAATATGAAAAGCTTCAAAAGGTGTCAAAAATGAGATGAGCATGAAACGGTCTGAAAAATAGGAGGTGCATTAAGCGGTGTTGAAAAACCTGAAGAGCCTGAAAAGTTTTGAGAAATATGAAGAGCTTCAAAAGGTGTCAAAATTATGAGGAGCATGAAACGGTCTGAAAAATCGGAGGTGCATGAAGCAGTGTTGAAAAACATGAAGAGCCTGAAAAGGTGTGAGAAATATGAAGAGCTTCAAAAGGTGTCAAAAATATGAGTAGCATGAAACGGTCTGCAAAAACGGAGGAGCATGAAGTGGTGTTGAAAAACATGAAGAGCTTGAAAAGGTGTGAAAAATATGAAAGCTTCAAAAGGTGTCGAAAATATGAGGAGCATGAAACGGTCTCAAAAATAGGAGGAGCATGAAACGGTGTTCAAAAACATGAAGAGCCTGAAAAGGTGTGAAAAATATGAAGAGCTTCAAAATGTGTCAAAAATATGACGAGCATGAAACCCTCTTAAAAATAGGAGGAGGATGAAGCTGTGTTCAAAAACAAGAAGAACCTGAAAATTTGTGCAAAATATGAAGAGCTTCAAAAGGAGTGAAATACATGAGGAGCATGAAAAGGTGTTCAAAAACATGCAGAGACTTAAAAGGTGTGAAAAGTATGAAGAGCTTCAAAAAGTGCCAAAAATTCGATTAGCATGATAGGGTCTGAAAAATAGGAGGAGCCTGAAGAGTTGTTGAAAAACATGAAGAGCCTGAAAAAGTGTGAAAAATATGAAGAGCTTCAAAAATATGAAAATTATGAAGAGCTTCAAAAGGTGTGAAAAATATGAAGAGCTTCAAAAATATGAAAATTATGAAGAGCTTCAAAAGGTGTGAAATATATGAAGAGCTTCAAATGGTGTCAAAAATATGAGGAGCATGAAACGGTTTGAAAAATAGGACGAGCATGAAGCGGTGTTCAAAAACATGAAGAGCCTGAAAAGGTGTGCAAAATATGAAGAGCTTCAAAAGGTGTGAAATATATGAGGAGCATGAAACGGTGTTCAAAAACATGCAGAGACTGAAAAGGTGTGAAAAATATGAAGAGCTTCAAAAGATGTCAAAAATGAGATGAGCATGAAACGGTCTGAAAAATAGGAGGAGCATGAACTGGTGTTGAAAATCATGAAGAGCCTGAAAAGGTGTGAAATATATGCAGAGCTTCAAAAGGTGTCAAAAATATGAGGAGAATGAAACCGTCTGAAAAATACGAGGAGCATGAAGTGTTGTTGAAAAACATGAAGAGCCTGAAAAGGTGTGAAAGCTATGAAGAGCTTCAAAAGGTGTCAAAAATATGAGGAGCATGATATGGTTTGAAAAATAGGATTAGCATGATGCGGTGTTCAAAAACATGAAGAGCCTGAAAATATGTGAAAAATATGAAAGGCTTCAAAAGGTGTCAAAAATGAGATGAGCATGAAACGGTCTGAAAAATAGGACGTGCATTAAGCGGTGTTGAAAAACATGAAGAGCCTGAAAAGGCTTGAGAAATATGAAGAGCTTCAAAAGGTGTCAAAAATATGAGGAGCATTAAACTCTCTGAAAAATAGGAGGAGCATGAAGTGGTGTTGAAAAACATGAAGAGCTTGAAAAGGTGTGAAAAATATGAAAGCTTCAAAAGGTGACAAAAATATGAGGAGCATGAAACGGTTGAAAAATAGGAGGAGCATGAAGTGGTGTTCAAAAACATGAAGAGACTGAAAAGGTGTGAAAAATATGAAGAGCTTCAAAATGTGTCAAAAATATGACGAGCATGAAACCCTCTTAAAAATAGGAGGAGGATGAAGCGGTGTTCAAAAACATGAAGAGCCTGAAAAGGTGTGAAAAATATGAAGAGCTTCAAAAATATGAAAATCATGAAGAGCTTCAAAGGGTGTGAAAAATATGAAGAGCTTCAAAATGTGTCAAAAAAAAAGGAGGACCATGAAGCGGTGTTTAAAAACAAGTAGTGCCTGAAAAGGTGTGAAATATATGAAGAGCTTCAAAAGGTGTCAAAAATATGAGGAGCATGAAATGATCTGAAAAATAGGAGGAGCATGAAGTAGTGTTGAAAAACATGAAGAGCCTGAAAAAGTGTGAAAAATATGAAGAGCTTTAAAAGGTCTCAAATATATGAGGAGTATGTAACTTTCTGAAAAATAGGAGGAGCATGAAACGGTGTTCAAAACATGAAGAGCCTGAAAAGGTGTGAAAAATATGAAGAGCTTCAAAACTTGTCAAACATTGAGGAGCATGAAACTATCTGAAAAATAGGAAGAGCATGATGCCGTGTTGAAAAACATGAAGAACCTGAAAAGGTGTGAAATATATGATGAGCTTCAAAAGGGGTCAAAAATATGAGGAGCATGAAACGGTCTGAAAAATAGGAGGACCATGAAGCGGTGTTGAAAAACAAGTAGTGCCTGAAAAGGTTTGAGAAATATGAAGAGCTTCAAAAGGTGTGAAAAACATGAGGAGCATGATATGGTTTGAAAAATAGGATTAGCATGAAGCGGTGTTCAAAAACATGAAGAGCCTGAAAATATGTGAAAAATATGAAAAGCTTCAAAAGGTGTCAAAAATGAGATGAGCATGAAACGGTCTGAAAAATAGAAGGAGCATGAAGTGGTGTTCAAAAACATGAAGAACCTGAAAAGGTGTGAAAAATATGAAGAGCTTCAAAAGGTGTGAAAAACATGAGGAGCATGATATGGTTTGAAAAATAGGATTCGCATGAAGCGGTGTTCAAAAACATGAAGAGCCTGAAAATATGTGAAAAATATGAAAAGCTTCAAAAGGTGTCAAAAATGAGATGAGCATGAAACGGTCTGGAAAATAGGAGGTGCATTAAGCGGTGTTGAAAAACATGAAGAGCCTGAAAAGGTGTGAGAAATATGAAGAGCTTCAAAAGGTGTCAAATATATGAGTAGCATGAAACGGTCTGCAAAAAAGGAGGAGCATGAAGTGGTGTTGAAAAACATGAAGAGTTTGAAAAGGTGTGAAAAATATGAAAGCTTCAAAAGGTGACAAAAATATGAGGAGCATGAAACGGTCTGAAAAATAGGAGGAACATGAATTGGTGTTCTACAACATGAAGAGCCTGAAAAGGTGTGAAAAATATGAAGAGCTTCAAAATGTGTCAAAAATATGACGAGCATGAAACCCTCTTAAAAATAGGAGGAGGATGAAGCGGTGTTCAAAAACATGAAGAGCCTGAAAAGGTGTGAAAAATATGAAGAGCTTCAAAATGTGTCAAAAATATGACGAGCATGAAACCCTCTTAAAAATAGGAGGAGGATGAAGCGGTGTTCAAAAACATGAAGAGCCTGAAAAGGTGTGAAAAATATGAAGAGCTTCAAAATGTGTCCAAAATATGACGAGCATGAAACCCTCTAAAAAATAGGAGGAGGATGAAGCGGTGTTCAAAAACATGAAGAGCCTGAAAATGTGTGCAAAATATGAAGAGCTTCAAAAGGAGTGAAATACATGAGGAGCATGAAAAGGTGTTCAAAAACATACAGAGACTTAAAAGGTGCGAAAAGTATGAAGAGCTTCAAAAAGTGTCAAAAATTAGATTAGCATGAAAGGGTCTGAAAAATAGGAGGAGCCTGAACAGGTGTTGAAAAACATGAAGAGGCTGAAAAAGAGTGAAAAATATGAAGAGCTTCAAAAATATGAAAATTATGAAGAGCTTCAAAAGGTGTGAAAAATATGAAGAGATTCAAAAGATGTCAAAAATGAGATGAGCATGAAACGGTCTGAAAAATGGAGGAGCATGAAGTGGTGTTGAAAATCATGAAGAGCCTGAAAAGGTGTGAAATATATGCAGAGCTTCAAAAGGTGTCAAAAATATGAGAAGAATGAAACCGTCTGAAAAATACGAGGAGCATGAAGTGTTGTTGAAAAACATGAAGAGCCTGAAAAGGTGTGAAAAATATGAGGAGCTTCAAAAGGTGTCAAAAATATGAGGAGCATGAAACGGTCCGAAAAATAGGAGGATCATGAAGCGGTGTTGAAAACCATGAAGAGCCTGAAAAGGTGTTTAAAATATGAAGAGCTTCAAAAGGTGTCAAAAATATGAGGAGCATGAAACGGTCTGAAAAATAGGACGAGTATAAGCGGTGTTCAAAAACATGAACAGCCTGAAAAGGTGTGAAAAATATGAAGACCTTCAAAAGGTGTGAAAAATATGAAGAGCTTCAAAAGGTGTCAAAAATTAGATTAGCATGAAAGGGTGTGAAAATTAGGAGGAGCATGAAGTGGTGTTGAAAATCATCAAGAGCCTGAAAAGGTGTGAAATATATGAACAGCTTCAAAAGGTGTGAAAATTATGAAGAGCTTCAAAAGGTGTCAAAATTATGAGGAGCATGAAACGGTCTGAAAAATAGGAGGAGAATGAAACGGTGTTGAAAAACATGAAGAGCCTGAAAAGGTGTGAAAAATATGAAGAGCTTCAAAACGTGTGAATTATATCAGGAGAATGAAAAGTTCTGAAAATTATGAGGACCATGAAGCGGTGTTCAAAAACATAAAGAGCCTGAAAATGTGTGAAAAATATGAAGAGCTTCAAAAGATGTCAAAAATATGAGGAGCATGAAACATTCTGAAAAATAGGAGGAGCATGAAGCTATGTTGAAAAACATGAAGAGCCTGAAAAGGTGTGAAAAATATATAGAGCTTCAAAAGATGTCAAAAATATGAGGAGCATGAAACTGTCTGAAAAATAGGAGGAGCATGAAGCAGTGTTCAAAAACATGAAGAGCCTGAAAACGTGTGAAAAATATGAAGAGCTTCAAAAGTTTTGAAAAATAAGAAGAGCTTCAAACGGTGTCAAAAATGAGATCTGCATGAAATGGTCTGAAAAATAGGAGGAGCATGAAGCGGTGTTCAAAAACATGAAGAGCCTGAAAAGGTGTGAAAAATATGAAGAGCTTCAAAAGGTGTCAAAATTAGGAGGAGCATGAAACGGTCTGCAAACCTGGAGGAGCATGAGGTGGTGTTGAAAAACATGAAGAGCCTGAAAAGGTGTGAAAAATATGAAAAGCTCAAAAGATGTCAAAAATATGAGGAGCATGAAACGGTCTGAAAAATAGGAGGAGCATGAAGTTGTGTTGAAAAACTTGAAGAGCATGAAAAGGTGTGAAATATATGAAGAGCTTCAAAAGTTGTGAAAAATATGAAGAGCTTCAAAATGTGTGAAATTCATGAGGAGCATGAAACGGTCTGAAAAATAGGAGGAGCATAAAGCTGTGTTCAAAACATGAAGAGCTGAAAAGGTGTGAAAAATATGAAGAGCTTCAAAAGGTTTCAAAACTATGAGGAGCATGAAACGGGCTGAAAAATAGGAGGAGCATGAAGCGTTGTTGAAAAGAATGAAGAGCTTGAAAAGGTGAGAAAAATATGAAGACCTTCAAAAGCTGTCAAAAATAAAGGAGAATGAAACGGTCTGAAAAATAGGAGGAGCATGAAACGGTGTTCAAAACATGAAGAGCTGAAAAGGTGTGAAAAATATGAAGAGCTTCAAAAGGTGTCAAAAATATGAGGAGCATGAAACTCTCTGAAAAATAGGAGGAGCATGAAGCGGTGTTGAAAAACATGAAGAGCCTGAAAAGATGTGAAAAATATGAAGAGCTTCAAAAGTTGTCAAATATATGAGGAGCATGAAACGGTCTGAAAAATAGGAGGAGCATGAAGCTCTGTTCAAAAGCATGAAGAGCCTGAAAAGGTGTGAAATATATGAAGAGCTTCAAAAGGTGTGAAAAATATGAAGAGCTTCAAAAGGTGTCAAAAATATGAGGAGCATGAAACTCTATGAAAAATAGGAGGAGCATGAAGTGGTGTTCAAAACATGAAGAGCCTGAAAAGGTGTGAAAAATATAAAAGCTGCAAAAGGTGTCAAAAATATGAGGAGCATGAAACGATCCGAAAAATATGAGGAGCATGAAGGGCTGTTGAAAATCATAAAGAGCCTGAAAAGTTGGAAAAATATGAAGAGCTTCAAAAGATGTGAAAAACATGAAGAGCTTCAAAAGGTGTCAAAATGAGATGAGCATGAAACGGTCTGAAAAACAGGAGGAGCATGAAGTCGTGTTGAAAAAAATGAAAAATCTGAAAAGGTGTGAAATATATGAAGAGCTTCAAAAGGTGTCAAAAATATGAGGAGAATGAAACGGTCTGCAAAATAGGAGGAGCATGAAATGGTGTTCAAAAACATGAAGAGCCTGAAAAGTTGTGAAAAATATGAAGAGCTTCAAAAAGTGTCAAAAATATGAGGAGCATGAAAAGATCTGAAAATTAGGAGGAGCATGAAGCAGTGTTGAAAAACATGAAGAGCCTGAAAATGTGTGAAAAATTTGAAGAGCTACAAAAGGTGTCAAAAATATGAGGAGCATGAAACGGTCTGAAAAATAGGAGGATTATGAAACGGTGTTCAAAAATATGAAGAGCCTGAAAAGCTGTGAAAAATATGAAGAGCATCAAAAGATGTGAAAAATATGAAGAGCTTCAAAAGGTGTAAAAAATATGAGGAGCATGACACGGTCTGAAAAATAGGAAGAGCATGAAACGGTGTTCAAACAAATCAAGAGCCTGAAAAGGTGTGAAAAATATGAAGAGCCTGAAAAGGTTTGAGAAATATGAAGGGCTTCAAAAGGTGTCAAAAATGCGATGAGCCTGAAACGGTCTGAAAAATAGGAGGAGCATGAAGTTGTGTTGAAAAACATGAAGAGCCTGAAAAGGTGTGAAAAATATGAAGAGCTTCAAAAGGTGTGACAAACATGAGGAGCATGATATGGTTTGAAAAATAGGATTAGCATGAAGCGGTGTTCAAAAACATGAAGAGCCTGAAAATATGTGAAAAATATGAAAAGCTTCAAAAGGTGTCAAAAATGAGATGAGCATGAAACGGTCTGAAAAATAGGAGGAGCATGAAGTTGTGTTGAAAAACATGAAGAGCCTGAAAAGGTGTGAAAAATATGAAGAGCTTCAAAAGGTGTGACAAACATGAGGAGCATGATATGGTTTGAAAAATAGGATTAGCATGAAGCGGTGTTCAAAAACATGAAGAGCCTGAAAATATGTGAAAAATATGAAAAGCTTCAAAAGGTGTCAAAAATGAGATGAGCATGAAACGGTCTGAAAAATAGGAGGTGCATTAAGCGGTGTTGAAAAACCTGAAGAGCCTGAAAAGTTTTGAGAAATATGAAGAGCTTCAAAAGGTGTCAAAATTATGAGGAGCATGAAACGGTCTGAAAAATCGGAGGTGCATGAAGCAGTGTTGAAAAACATGAAGAGCCTGAAAAGGTGTGAGAAATATGAAGAGCTTCAAAAGGTGTCAAAAATATGAGTAGCATGAAACGGTCTGCAAAAACGGAGGAGCATGAAGTGGTGTTGAAAAACATGAAGAGCTTGAAAAGGTGTGAAAAATATGAAAGCTTCAAAAGGTGTCGAAAATATGAGGAGCATGAAACGGTCTCAAAAATAGGAGGAGCATGAAACGGTGTTCAAAAACATGAAGAGCCTGAAAAGGTGTGAAAAATATGAAGAGCTTCAAAATGTGTCAAAAATATGACGAGCATGAAACCCTCTTAAAAATAGGAGGAGGATGAAGCTGTGTTCAAAAACAAGAAGAACCTGAAAATTTGTGCAAAATATGAAGAGCTTCAAAAGGAGTGAAATACATGAGGAGCATGAAAAGGTGTTCAAAAACATGCAGAGACTTAAAAGGTGTGAAAAGTATGAAGAGCTTCAAAAAGTGCCAAAAATTCGATTAGCATGATAGGGTCTGAAAAATAGGAGGAGCCTGAAGAGTTGTTGAAAAACATGAAGAGCCTGAAAAAGTGTGAAAAATATGAAGAGCTTCAAAAATATGAAAATTATGAAGAGCTTCAAAAGGTGTGAAAAATATGAAGAGCTTCAAAAATATGAAAATTATGAAGAGCTTCAAAAGGTGTGAAATATATGAAGAGCTTCAAATGGTGTCAAAAATATGAGGAGCATGAAACGGTTTGAAAAATAGGACGAGCATGAAGCGGTGTTCAAAAACATGAAGAGCCTGAAAAGGTGTGCAAAATATGAAGAGCTTCAAAAGGTGTGAAATATATGAGGAGCATGAAACGGTGTTCAAAAACATGCAGAGACTGAAAAGGTGTGAAAAATATGAAGAGCTTCAAAAGATGTCAAAAATGAGATGAGCATGAAACGGTCTGAAAAATAGGAGGAGCATGAAGTGGTGTTGAAAATCATGAAGAGCCTGAAAAGGTGTGAAATATATGCAGAGCTTCAAAAGGTGTCAAAAATATGAGGAGAATGAAACCGTCTGAAAAATACGAGGAGCATGAAGTGTTGTTGAAAAACATGAAGAGCCTGAAAAGGTGTGAAAGCTATGAAGAGCTTCAAAAGGTGTCAAAAATATGAGGAGCATGATATGGTTTGAAAAATAGGATTAGCATGATGCGGTGTTCAAAAACATGAAGAGCCTGAAAATATGTGAAAAATATGAAAGGCTTCAAAAGGTGTCAAAAATGAGATGAGCATGAAACGGTCTGAAAAATAGGACGTGCATTAAGCGGTGTTGAAAAACATGAAGAGCCTGAAAAGGCTTGAGAAATATGAAGAGCTTCAAAAGGTGTCAAAAATATGAGGAGCATTAAACTCTCTGAAAAATAGGAGGAGCATGAAGTGGTGTTGAAAAACATGAAGAGCTTGAAAAGGTGTGAAAAATATGAAAGCTTCAAAAGGTGACAAAAATATGAGGAGCATGAAACGGTTGAAAAATAGGAGGAGCATGAAGTGGTGTTCAAAAACATGAAGAGACTGAAAAGGTGTGAAAAATATGAAGAGCTTCAAAATGTGTCAAAAATATGACGAGCATGAAACCCTCTTAAAAATAGGAGGAGGATGAAGCGGTGTTCAAAAACATGAAGAGCCTGAAAAGGTGTGAAAAATATGAAGAGCTTCAAAAATATGAAAATCATGAAGAGCTTCAAAGGGTGTGAAAAATATGAAGAGCTTCAAAATGTGTCAAAAAAAAAGGAGGACCATGAAGCGGTGTTTAAAAACAAGTAGTGCCTGAAAAGGTGTGAAATATATGAAGAGCTTCAAAAGGTGTCAAAAATATGAGGAGCATGAAATGATCTGAAAAATAGGAGGAGCATGAAGTAGTGTTGAAAAACATGAAGAGCCTGAAAAAGTGTGAAAAATATGAAGAGCTTTAAAAGGTCTCAAATATATGAGGAGTATGTAACTTTCTGAAAAATAGGAGGAGCATGAAACGGTGTTCAAAACATGAAGAGCCTGAAAAGGTGTGAAAAATATGAAGAGCTTCAAAACTTGTCAAACATTGAGGAGCATGAAACTATCTGAAAAATAGGAAGAGCATGATGCCGTGTTGAAAAACATGAAGAACCTGAAAAGGTGTGAAATATATGATGAGCTTCAAAAGGGGTCAAAAATATGAGGAGCATGAAACGGTCTGAAAAATAGGAGGACCATGAAGCGGTGTTGAAAAACAAGTAGTGCCTGAAAAGGTTTGAGAAATATGAAGAGCTTCAAAAGGTGTGAAAAACATGAGGAGCATGATATGGTTTGAAAAATAGGATTAGCATGAAGCGGTGTTCAAAAACATGAAGAGCCTGAAAATATGTGAAAAATATGAAAAGCTTCAAAAGGTGTCAAAAATGAGATGAGCATGAAACGGTCTGAAAAATAGAAGGAGCATGAAATGGTGTTCAAAAACATGAAGAACCTGAAAAGGTGTGAAAAATATGAAGAGCTTCAAAAGGTGTGAAAAACATGAGGAGCATGATATGGTTTGAAAAATAGGATTCGCATGAAGCGGTGTTCAAAAACATGAAGAGCCTGAAAATATGTGAAAAATATGAAAAGCTTCAAAAGGTGTCAAAAATGAGATGAGCATGAAACGGTCTGGAAAATAGGAGGTGCATTAAGCGGTGTTGAAAAACATGAAGAGCCTGAAAAGGTGTGAGAAATATGAAGAGCTTCAAAAGGTGTCAAATATATGAGTAGCATGAAACGGTCTGCAAAAAAGGAGGAGCATGAAGTGGTGTTGAAAAACATGAAGAGTTTGAAAAGGTGTGAAAAATATGAAAGCTTCAAAAGGTGACAAAAATATGAGGAGCATGAAACGGTCTGAAAAATAGGAGGAACATGAATTGGTGTTCTACAACATGAAGAGCCTGAAAAGGTGTGAAAAATATGAAGAGCTTCAAAATGTGTCAAAAATATGACGAGCATGAAACCCTCTTAAAAATAGGAGGAGGATGAAGCGGTGTTCAAAAACATGAAGAGCCTGAAAAGGTGTGAAAAATATGAAGAGCTTCAAAATGTGTCAAAAATATGACGAGCATGAAACCCTCTTAAAAATAGGAGGAGGATGAAGCGGTGTTCAAAAACATGAAGAGCCTGAAAAGGTGTGAAAAATATGAAGAGCTTCAAAATGTGTCCAAAATATGACGAGCATGAAACCCTCTAAAAAATAGGAGGAGGATGAAGCGATGTTCAAAAACATGAAGAGCCTGAAAATGTGTGCAAAATATGAAGAGCTTCAAAAGGAGTGAAATACATGAGGAGCATGAAAAGGTGTTCAAAAACATACAGAGACTTAAAAGGTGCGAAAAGTATGAAGAGCTTCAAAAAGTGTCAAAAATTAGATTAGCATGAAAGGGTCTGAAAAATAGGAGGAGCCTGAACAGGTGTTGAAAAACATGAAGAGGCTGAAAAAGAGTGAAAAATATGAAGAGCTTCAAAAATATGAAAATTATGAAGAGCTTCAAAAGGTGTGAAAAATATGAAGAGATTCAAAAGATGTCAAAAATGAGATGAGCATGAAACGGTCTGAAAAATGGAGGAGCATGAAGTGGTGTTGAAAATCATGAAGAGCCTGAAAAGGTGTGAAATATATGCAGAGCTTCAAAAGGTGTCAAAAATATGAGAAGAATGAAACCGTCTGAAAAATACGAGGAGCATGAAGTGTTGTTGAAAAACATGAAGAGCCTGAAAAGGTGTGAAAAATATGAGGAGCTTCAAAAGGTGTCAAAAATATGAGGAGCATGAAACGGTCCGAAAAATAGGAGGATCATGAAGCGGTGTTGAAAACCATGAAGAGCCTGAAAAGGTGTGAAAAATATGAAGAGCTTCAAAAGGTGTCAAAAATATGAGGAGCATGAAACGGTCTGAAAAATAGGACGAGTATAAGCGGTGTTCAAAAACATGAACAGCCTGAAAAGGTGTGAAAAATATGAAGACCTTCAAAAGGTGTGAAAAATATGAAGAGCTTCAAAAGGTGTCAAAAATTAGATTAGCATGAAAGGGTGTGAAAATTAGGAGGAGCATGAAGTGGTGTTGAAAATCATCAAGAGCCTGAAAAGGTGTGAAATATATGAACAGCTTCAAAAGGTGTGAAAATTATGAAGAGCTTCAAAAGGTGTCAAAATTATGAGGAGCATGAAACGGTCTGAAAAATAGGAGGAGAATGAAACGGTGTTGAAAAACATGAAGAGCCTGAAAAGGTGTGAAAAATATGAAGAGCTTCAAAACGTGTGAATTATATCAGGAGAATGAAAAGTTCTGAAAATTATGAGGACCATGAAGCGGTGTTCAAAAACATAAAGAGCCTGAAAATGTGTGAAAAATATGAAGAGCTTCAAAAGATGTCAAAAATATGAGGAGCATGAAACATTCTGAAAAATAGGAGGAGCATGAAGCTATGTTGAAAAACATGAAGAGCCTGAAAAGGTGTGAAAAATATATAGAGCTTCAAAAGATGTCAAAAATATGAGGAGCATGAAACTGTCTGAAAAATAGGAGGAGCATGAAGCAGTGTTCAAAAACATGAAGAGCCTGAAAACGTGTGAAAAATATGAAGAGCTTCAAAAGTTTTGAAAAATAAGAAGAGCTTCAAACGGTGTCAAAAATGAGATCTGCATGAAATGGTCTGAAAAATAGGAGGAGCATGAAGCGGTGTTCAAAAACATGAAGAGCCTGAAAAGGTGTGAAAAATATGAAGAGCTTCAAAAGGTGTCAAAATTAGGAGGAGCATGAAACGGTCTGCAAACCTGGAGGAGCATGAGGTGGTGTTGAAAAACATGAAGAGCCTGAAAAGGTGTGAAAAATATGAAAAGCTCAAAAGATGTCAAAAATATGAGGAGCATGAAACGGTCTGAAAAATAGGAGGAGCATGAAGTTGTGTTGAAAAACTTGAAGAGCATGAAAAGGTGTGAAATATATGAAGAGCTTCAAAAGTTGTGAAAAATATGAAGAGCTTCAAAATGTGTGAAATTCATGAGGAGCATGAAACGGTCTGAAAAATAGGAGGAGCATAAAGCTGTGTTCAAAACATGAAGAGCTGAAAAGGTGTGAAAAATATGAAGAGCTTCAAAAGGTTTCAAAACTATGAGGAGCATGAAACGGGCTGAAAAATAGGAGGAGCATGAAGCGTTGTTGAAAAGAATGAAGAGCTTGAAAAGGTGAGAAAAATATGAAGACCTTCAAAAGCTGTCAAAAATAAAGGAGAATGAAACGGTCTGAAAAATAGGAGGAGCATGAAACGGTGTTCAAAACATGAAGAGCTGAAAAGGTGTGAAAAATATGAAGAGCTTCAAAAGGTGTCAAAAATATGAGGAGCATGAAACTCTCTGAAAAATAGGAGGAGCATGAAGCGGTGTTGAAAAACATGAAGAGCCTGAAAAGATGTGAAAAATATGAAGAGCTTCAAAAGTTGTCAAATATATGAGGAGCATGAAACGGTCTGAAAAATAGGAGGAGCATGAAGCTCTTTTCAAAAGCATGAAGAGCCTGAAAAGGTGTGAAATATATGAAGAGCTTCAAAAGGTGTGAAAAATATGAAGAGCTTCAAAAGGTGTCAAAAATATGAGGAGCATGAAACTCTATGAAAAATAGGAGGAGCATGAAGTGGTGTTCAAAACATGAAGAGCCTGAAAAGGTGTGAAAAATATAAAAGCTGCAAAAGGTGTCAAAAATATGAGGAGCATGAAACGATCCGAAAAATATGAGGAGCATGAAGGGCTGTTGAAAATCATAAAGAGCCTGAAAAGTTGTGAAAAATATGAAGAGCTTCAAAAGATGTGAAAAACATGAAGAGCTTCAAAAGGTGTCAAAATGAGATGAGCATGAAACGGTCTGAAAAACAGGAGGAGCATGAAGTCGTGTTGAAAAAAATGAAAAATCTGAAAAGGTGTGAAATATATGAAGAGCTTCAAAAGGTGTCAAAAATATGAGGAGAATGAAACGGTCTGCAAAATAGGAGGAGCATGAAATGGTGTTCAAAAACATGAAGAGCCTGAAAAGTTGTGAAAAATATGAAGAGCTTCAAAAAGTGTCAAAAATATGAGGAGCATGAAAAGATCTGAAAATTAGGAGGAGCATGAAGCAGTGTTGAAAAACATGAAGAGCCTGAAAATGTGTGAAAAATTTGAAGAGCTACAAAAGGTGTCAAAAATATGAGGAGCATGAAACGGTCTGAAAAATAGGAGGATTATGAAACGGTGTTCAAAAATATGAAGAGCCTGAAAAGCTGTGAAAAATATGAAGAGCATCAAAAGATGTGAAAAATATGAAGAGCTTCAAAAGGTGTAAAAAATATGAGGAGCATGACACGGTCTGAAAAATAGGAAGAGCATGAAACGGTGTTCAAACAAATCAAGAGCCTGAAAAGGTGTGAAAAATATGAAGAGCCTGAAAAGGTTTGAGAAATATGAAGAGCTTCAAAAGGTGTCAAAAATGCGATGAGCCTGAAACGGTCTGAAAAATAGGAGGAGCATGAAGTTGTGTTGAAAAACATGAAGAGCCTGAAAAGGTGTGAAAAATATGAAGAGCTTCAAAAGGTGTGACAAACATGAGGAGCATGATATGGTTTGAAAAATAGGATTAGCATGAAGCGGTGTTCAAAAACATGAAGAGCCTGAAAATATGTGAAAAATATGAAAAGCTTCAAAAGGTGTCAAAAATGAGATGAGCATGAAACGGTCTGAAAAATAGGAGGAGCATGAAGTTGTGTTGAAAAACATGAAGAGCCTGAAAAGGTGTGAAAAATATGAAGAGCTTCAAAAGGTGTGACAAACATGAGGAGCATGATATGGTTTGAAAAATAGGATTAGCATGAAGCGGTGTTCAAAAACATGAAGAGCCTGAAAATATGTGAAAAATATGAAAAGCTTCAAAAGGTGTCAAAAATGAGATGAGCATGAAACGGTCTGAAAAATAGGAGGTGCATTAAGCGGTGTTGAAAAACCTGAAGAGCCTGAAAAGTTTTGAGAAATATGAAGAGCTTCAAAAGGTGTCAAAATTATGAGGAGCATGAAACGGTCTGAAAAATCGGAGGTGCATGAAGCAGTGTTGAAAAACATGAAGAGCCTGAAAAGGTGTGAGAAATATGAAGAGCTTCAAAAGGTGTCAAAAATATGAGTAGCATGAAACGGTCTGCAAAAACGGAGGAGCATGAAGTGGTGTTGAAAAACATGAAGAGCTTGAAAAGGTGTGAAAAATATGAAAGCTTCAAAAGGTGTCGAAAATATGAGGAGCATGAAACGGTCTCAAAAATAGGAGGAGCATGAAACGGTGTTCAAAAACATGAAGAGCCTGAAAAGGTGTGAAAAATATGAAGAGCTTCAAAATGTGTCAAAAATATGACGAGCATGAAACCCTCTTAAAAATAGGAGGAGGATGAAGCTGTGTTCAAAAACAAGAAGAACCTGAAAATTTGTGCAAAATATGAAGAGCTTCAAAAGGAGTGAAATACATGAGGAGCATGAAAAGGTGTTCAAAAACATGCAGAGACTTAAAAGGTGTGAAAAGTATGAAGAGCTTCAAAAAGTGCCAAAAATTCGATTAGCATGATAGGGTCTGAAAAATAGGAGGAGCCTGAAGAGTTGTTGAAAAACATGAAGAGCCTGAAAAAGTGTGAAAAATATGAAGAGCTTCAAAAATATGAAAATTATGAAGAGCTTCAAAAGGTGTGAAAAATATGAAGAGCTTCAAAAATATGAAAATTATGAAGAGCTTCAAAAGGTGTGAAATATATGAAGAGCTTCAAATGGTGTCAAAAATATGAGGAGCATGAAACGGTTTGAAAAATAGGACGAGCATGAAGCGGTGTTCAAAAACATGAAGAGCCTGAAAAGGTGTGCAAAATATGAAGAGCTTCAAAAGGTGTGAAATATATGAGGAGCATGAAACGGTGTTCAAAAACATGCAGAGACTGAAAAGGTGTGAAAAATATGAAGAGCTTCAAAAGATGTCAAAAATGAGATGAGCATGAAACGGTCTGAAAAATAGGAGGAGCATGAAGTGGTGTTGAAAATCATGAAGAGCCTGAAAAGGTGTGAAATATATGCAGAGCTTCAAAAGGTGTCAAAAATATGAGGAGAATGAAACCGTCTGAAAAATACGAGGAGCATGAAGTGTTGTTGAAAAACATGAAGAGCCTGAAAAGGTGTGAAAGCTATGAAGAGCTTCAAAAGGTGTCAAAAATATGAGGAGCATGATATGGTTTGAAAAATAGGATTAGCATGATGCGGTGTTCAAAAACATGAAGAGCCTGAAAATATGTGAAAAATATGAAAGGCTTCAAAAGGTGTCAAAAATGAGATGAGCATGAAACGGTCTGAAAAATAGGACGTGCATTAAGCGGTGTTGAAAAACATGAAGAGCCTGAAAAGGCTTGAGAAATATGAAGAGCTTCAAAAGGTGTCAAAAATATGAGGAGCATTAAACTCTCTGAAAAAATAGGAGGAGCATGAAGTGGTGTTGAAAAACATGAAGAGCTTGAAAAGGTGTGAAAAATATGAAAGCTTCAAAAGGTGACAAAAATATGAGGAGCATGAAACGGTTGAAAAATAGGAGGAGCATGAAGTGGTGTTCAAAAACATGAAGAGACTGAAAAGGTGTGAAAAATATGAAGAGCTTCAAAATGTGTCAAAAATATGACGAGCATGAAACCCTCTTAAAAATAGGAGGAGGATGAAGCGGTGTTCAAAAACATGAAGAGCCTGAAAAGGTGTGAAAAATATGAAGAGCTTCAAAAATATGAAAATCATGAAGAGCTTCAAAGGGTGTGAAAAATATGAAGAGCTTCAAAATGTGTCAAAAAAAAAGGAGGACCATGAAGCGGTGTTTAAAAACAAGTAGTGCCTGAAAAGGTGTGAAATATATGAAGAGCTTCAAAAGGTGTCAAAAATATGAGGAGCATGAAATGATCTGAAAAATAGGAGGAGCATGAAGTAGTGTTGAAAAACATGAAGAGCCTGAAAAAGTGTGAAAAATATGAAGAGCTTTAAAAGGTCTCAAATATATGAGGAGTATGTAACTTTCTGAAAAATAGGAGGAGCATGAAACGGTGTTCAAAACATGAAGAGCCTGAAAAGGTGTGAAAAATATGAAGAGCTTCAAAACTTGTCAAACATTGAGGAGCATGAAACTATCTGAAAAATAGGAAGAGCATGATGCCGTGTTGAAAAACATGAAGAACCTGAAAAGGTGTGAAATATATGATGAGCTTCAAAAGGGGTCAAAAATATGAGGAGCATGAAACGGTCTGAAAAATAGGAGGACCATGAAGCGGTGTTGAAAAACAAGTAGTGCCTGAAAAGGTTTGAGAAATATGAAGAGCTTCAAAAGGTGTGAAAAACATGAGGAGCATGATATGGTTTGAAAAATAGGATTAGCATGAAGCGGTGTTCAAAAACATGAAGAGCCTGAAAATATGTGAAAAATATGAAAAGCTTCAAAAGGTGTCAAAAATGAGATGAGCATGAAACGGTCTGAAAAATAGAAGGAGCATGAAGTGGTGTTCAAAAACATGAAGAACCTGAAAAGGTGTGAAAAATATGAAGAGCTTCAAAAGGTGTGAAAAACATGAGGAGCATGATATGGTTTGAAAAATAGGATTCGCATGAAGCGGTGTTCAAAAACATGAAGAGCCTGAAAATATGTGAAAAATATGAAAAGCTTCAAAAGGTGTCAAAAATGAGATGAGCATGAAACGGTCTGGAAAATAGGAGGTGCATTAAGCGGTGTTGAAAAACATGAAGAGCCTGAAAAGGTGTGAGAAATATGAAGAGCTTCAAAAGGTGTCAAATATATGAGTAGCATGAAACGGTCTGCAAAAAAGGAGGAGCATGAAGTGGTGTTGAAAAACATGAAGAGTTTGAAAAGGTGTGAAAAATATGAAAGCTTCAAAAGGTGACAAAAATATGAGGAGCATGAAACGGTCTGAAAAATAGGAGGAACATGAATTGGTGTTCTACAACATGAAGAGCCTGAAAAGGTGTGAAAAATATGAAGAGCTTCAAAATGTGTCAAAAATATGACGAGCATGAAACCCTCTTAAAAATAGGAGGAGGATGAAGCGGTGTTCAAAAACATGAAGAGCCTGAAAAGGTGTGAAAAATATGAAGAGCTTCAAAATGTGTCAAAAATATGACGAGCATGAAACCCTCTTAAAAATAGGAGGAGGATGAAGCGGTGTTCAAAAACATGAAGAGCCTGAAAAGGTGTGAAAAATATGAAGAGCTTCAAAATGTGTCCAAAATATGACGAGCATGAAACCCTCTAAAAAATAGGAGGAGGATGAAGCGGTGTTCAAAAACATGAAGAGCCTGAAAATGTGTGCAAAATATGAAGAGCTTCAAAAGGAGTGAAATACATGAGGAGCATGAAAAGGTGTTCAAAAACATACAGAGACTTAAAAGGTGCGAAAAGTATGAAGAGCTTCAAAAAGTGTCAAAAATTAGATTAGCATGAAAGGGTCTGAAAAATAGGAGGAGCCTGAACAGGTGTTGAAAAACATGAAGAGGCTGAAAAAGAGTGAAAAATATGAAGAGCTTCAAAAATATGAAAATTATGAAGAGCTTCAAAAGGTGTGAAAAATATGAAGAGATTCAAAAATATGAAAATTATGAAGAGCTTCAAAAGGTGTGAAATATATGAAGAGCTTCAAATGGTGTCAAAAATATGAGGAGCATGAAACGGTTTGAAAAATAGGAGGAGCATGAAACGGTGTTCAAAACATGAAGAGCTGAAAAGGTGTGAAAAATATGAAGAGCTTCAAAAGGTGTCAAAAATATGAGGAGCATGAAACGGTCTGAAAAATAGGAGGAGCATGAAGCGGTGTTGAAAAACATGAAGAGCCTGAAAACGTGTGAAAAATATGAAGAGTTTCAAAAGGTGTGAAATATATGAAGAGCTTCCAAAGGTGTCAAAAATGAGATGAGCATGAAACGGTCTGAAAAATAGGAGGAGCATGAAGTGGTCGTGGAAATCATGAAGTGCCTGAAAAGGTGTGAAATATATGAAGAGTTTCAAAAGTTGTGAAAAAATGAGGAGGTTCAAAAGGTGTCAAAAATATGAGGAGCATGAAACGGTCTGAAAAATAGGAGGAGCATGAAAGGGTGTTCAAAAACATGAAGATCCTGAAAAGGTGTGAAAAATATGAAGAGCTTGAAAACGTGTGAAATACATGAGGAGACTGAAGCGGTCTGAAAAATAGGAGGAGCATGAAACGGTGTTGAAAAACATGAAGAGCCTGAAAAGGTGTGAAAAATAGGAGGAGCTTCACAAGGTGTCAAATATATAAGGAGCATGAAACGGTCTGAAAAATAGGAGGAGCATGAAGCAGTCGTCAAAAACATGAAGAACCTGAAAAGTTTTGTAAAATATGAAGAGCTTCAAAAGGTGTGAAAAATATGAGGAACATGAAACGGTCTGAAAAATAGGAGCAGCATGAAACAGTGTTGAAAAACATGAAGAGCCTGAAAAGGTGTGAAAAACATGAAGAGCCTCAAAACGTGTCAAAAATATGAGGAGCATGAAACGGTCTGAAAAATAGGATGAGCATGAAGCGGTGTTGAAAACTTTAAGAGCCTGAAAAGGTGGGAAATATATAAAGAGCTTGAAAAGGTGTCAAAAATATGAGGAGCATGAAACGGTGTGAAAAATAGGAGGAACATGAAGCACGGTTGAAAAACATGAAGAGCCTGAAAAGGTGTGAAAAATATGAACAGCTTCAAAAGCTGTCAAAAATATGAGGAGCATGAAACAGTCTGAAAAATAGGAGGAGCATGAAGCGGTGTTGAAAAACATGAAAAGCCTGAAAAGGTGTGAAAAATATGAAGAGCATTAAAAGGTGTGAAAAATATGAGGAACATGAAACGGACTGAAAAAAAGGAGGAGTATGAAGAGGTGTTGAAAACATGAAAATCCTGAAAATGTGTGAAAAATATGAAGAGCTTCCAAAGGTGTGAAAAATACGAATAGCTTCGAAATGTGTCAATAATGAGAGCAGCATGAAACGGTGTGAAAAATAGGAGGAGCATGAAGCGGTGTGCAAAAAGATGAAGAGCCTGAAAATCTGTGAAATATATGAAGAGCTTCAAAAGGTGTCAAAAATATGAGGAGAAAGAAACGGTCTGAAAAATAGGAGGAGCATGAAGTGGTGTTGACAAACATGAAGAGCTGAAAAGCTGTGAAAAATATGAAGAGCTTTAAAAGGTCTCAAATATATGAGGATCATGAAATTTTCTGAAAAATTGGAGGAGCATGAAACGTTGTTCAAAACATGAAGAGCCTGAAATGGTGTGAAAATTATAAAGAGATTCAAAACATGTCAAACATTGAGGAGCATGAAACGATCTGAAAAATAGGACGAGCATGATGCAGTGTTGAAAAACATGAAGAGGCTGAAAACGTGTGAAAAATATGAAGTGCTCCAAAGATGTCAAAAATATGAGGAGCATGAAGCGGTCCGAAAAATAGGATGAGCATGAAGCGGTGTTGACAAGATTCAGAGCCTGAAAAGGTGTGAAATATATGAAGAGCTTGAAACGGTGTCAAAAATATGAGGAGCATGAAACGGTGTGAAAAATAGAAGAGGCATGAAGTGATGTTGAGAAACATGAAGAGCCTGAAAAGGTGTGAAAAAAATAAAGAGCTACAAAAGGTGTCAAATACATGTGGAGCATGAAACGATCTGAAAAATAGGAGGAGCATGAAGTGGTGTTGAAAAATATGGAGAGCCTGAAAAGGTGTGAAAATTATGAAGAGCTTCAAAATGTGTCAAAAAAAAGGAGGATAATGAAACAGTGTTCAAAAACATTAAGAGCCTGAATAGGTGTGAAAAATATGAAGAGCTTCAAAATGTGTCAAAAAAAAAGGAGGACCATGAAGCGGTGTTTAAAAACAAGTAGTGCCTGAAAAGGTGTGAAATATATGAAGAGCTTCAAAAGGTGTCAAAAATATGAGGAGCATGAAATGATCTGAAAAATAGGAGGAGCATGAAGTAGTGTTGAAAAACATGAAGAGCCTGAAAAAGTGTGAAAAATATGAAGAGCTTTAAAAGGTCTCAAATATATGAGGAGCATGTAACTTTCTGAAAAATAGGAGGAGCATGAAACGGTGTTCAAAACATGAAGAGCCTGAAAAGGTGTGAAATATATGAAGAGCTTCAAAAGGTGTCAAAAATATGAGGAGAATGAAACCGTCTGAAAAATACGAGGAGCATGAAGTGTTGTTAAAAACATGAAGAGCCTGAAAAGGTGTGAAAAATATGAAGAGCTTCAAAAGGTGTCAAAAATATGAGGACCATGATATGGTTTGAAAAATAGGATTAGCATGATGCGGTGTTCAAAAACATGAAGAGCCTGAAAATATGTGAAAAATATGAAAGGCTTCAAAAGGTGTCAAAAATGAGATGAGCATGAAACGGTCTGAAAAATAGGACGTGCATTAAGCGGTGTTGAAAAACATGAAGAGCCTGAAAAGGTTTGAGAAATATGAAGAGCTTCAAAAGGTGTCAAAAATATGAGGAGCATTAAACTCTCTGAAAAATAGGAGGAGCATGAAGTGGTGTTGAAAAACATGAAGAGCTTGAAAAGGTGTGAAAAATATGAAAGCTTCAAAAGGTGACAAAAATATGAGGAGCATGAAACGGTCTGAAAAATAGGAGGAGCATGAAGTGGTGTTCAAAAACATGAAGAGACTGAAAAGGTGTGAAAAATATGAAGAGCTTCAAAATGTGTCAAAAATATGACGAGCATGAAACCCTCTTAAAAATAGGAGGAGGATGAAGCGGTGTTCAAAAACATGAAGAGCCTGAAAAGGTGTGAAAAATATGAAGAGCTTCAAAAATATGAAAATCATGAAGAGCTTCAAAGGGAGTGAAAAATATGAAGAGCTTCAAAAGATGTCAAAAATGAGATGAACATGAAACGGTCTGAAAAATAGGAGGAGCATGAAGTGGTGTTGAAAATCATGAAGAGCCTGAAAAGTTGTGAAATATATGCAGAGCTTTAAAAGGTGTCAAAAATATGAGGAGAATGAAACCGTCTGAAAAATACGAGTAGCATGAAGTGTTGTTGAAAAACATGAAGAGCCTGAAAAGGTGTGAAAAATATGAAGAGCTTCAAAAGGGGTCAAAAATATGAGGAGCTTGAAACGGTCCGAAAAATAGGAGGATCATGAAGCGGTGTTGAGAAACATGAAGAGCCTGAAAAGGTGTGAAAAATATGAAGAGCTTCAAAAGGTGTCAAAAATATGAGGAGCATGAAAAGGTGTTCAAAAACATGCAGAGACTTAAAAGGTGTGAAAAGTATGAAGAGCTTCAAAAAGTGCCAAAAATTCGATTAGCATGAAAGGGTCTGAAAAATAGGAGGAGCCTGAAGAGTTGTTGAAAAACATGAAGAGCCTGAAAAAGTGTGAAAAATATGAAGAGCTTCAAAAATATGAAAATTATGAAGAGCTTCAAAAGGTGTGAAAAATATGAAGAACTTCAAAATATGTCAAAAATGAGATGAGCATGAAACGGTCTGAAAAATAGGAGGAGCATGAAGTGGTGTTGAAAATCATGAAGAGCCTGAAAATGTGTGAAATATATGCAGAGCTTCAAAAGGTGTTAAAAATATGAGGAGCATGTAACGGTCTGAAAAATACGAGGAGCATGAAGTTGTGTTGAAAACCATGAAGAGCCTGAAAAGGTGTGAAATATATGAAGAGCTTGAAAAGGTGTAAAAATATGAGGAGCATGAAACGGTCTGAAAAATAGGACGAGCATGAAGCGGTGTCGAAAAACCGGAAGAGCCTGAAAAGGTGTGAAAAATATGAATAGCTTCAAAAGGTGTCAAAAATGAGATGTGCATGAATCGGACTGAAAAATTGGAGGAGCATGAAGTGGTGTTGAAAAATATTAAGAGCCTGAAAACGTGTGAAAAATATGAAGAGCTTCAAAAGGTGTCAGAAATATGAGGAGCATGAAACGGTCTGAAAAATAGGAGGAGCATGAAGCGGTGTTCAAAAACATGAAGAGCTTGAAAAGGTGTAAAAAATATGAAGAGTTTCAAAAGGTGTGAAATACATGAGGAGCATGAAACGTTCTGAAACATAGGAGGAGCATGAAGCGGTGTTGAAAAACATGAAGAGCCTGAAAACGTGTGAAAAATATGAAGAGCTTCAAAAGGTGTCAGAAATATGAGGAGAATGAAACCGTCTGAAAAATAGGAGGAGCATGAAGCGGTGTTCAAAAACATGAAGAGGCTGAAAAGGTGTGAAATATATGAAGAGCTTCAAAAGGTGTGAAAAATATGAGGAGCATGAAACGGTCTGAAAAATAGGAGGAGCCTGAACCGGGGTTCAAAAACATGAAGAGCCTGAAAAGGTGTGAAAAATATGAAGAGCTTCAAAAGGTGTGAAATACATGAGGAGCATGAAACGGTCTGAAAAATAGGAGTAGCATGAAGTGATGTTCAAAAACATGAAGAGCCTGAAAATGAGTGAGAAATATGAAAAGCTTCAAAAGGTGTCAAAAATATGAGGAGCCTGAAACGGTCTGAAAAATAGGAGGAGCATGAAGCGGTGTTGAAAAACATGAAGAGCCTGAAAATGTGTTAAAAATATGAAGAGTTTCAAAAATATGAAAATTATGAAGAGCTTCAAAAGGTGTGAAAAATATGAAGAGCTTCAAAAGATGTCAAAAATGAGATGAGCATGAAACGGTCTGAAAAATAGGAGGAGCATGAAGGGGTGTTGAAAATCATGAAGAGCCTGAAAAGGTGTGAAAAATATGAAGAGCTTCAAAAGGTGTCAAATATATGAGGAGCATGAAACGGTCCGAAAAATAGGAGGATCATGAAGCGGTGTTGAAAAACATGAAGAGCCTGAAAAGGTGTGAAAAATATGAAGAGCTTCAAAAGGTGTCAAAAATATGAGGAGCATGAAACGGTCTGAAAAATAGGACGAGCATAAGCGGTGTTCAAAAACATGAACAGCCTGAAAAGGTGTGAAAAATATGAAGACCTTCGAAAGGTGTGAAAAATATGAAGAGCTTCAAAATGTGTCAAAAATATGACGAGCATGAAACCCTCTTAAAAATAGGAGGAGGATGAAGCTGTGTTCAAAAACAAGAAGAACCTGAAAATTTGTGCAAAATATGAAGAGCTTCAAAAGGAGTGAAATACATGAGGAGCATGAAAAGGTGTTCAAAAACATGCAGAGACTTAAAAGGTGTGAAAAGTATGAAGAGCTTCAAAAAGTGCCAAAAATTCGATTAGCATGATAGGGTCTGAAAAATAGGAGGAGCCTGAAGAGTTGTTGAAAAACATGAAGAGCCTGAAAAAGTGTGAAAAATATGAAGAGCTTCAAAAATATGAAAATTATGAAGAGCTTCAAAAGGTGTGAAAAATATGAAGAGCTTCAAAAATATGAAAATTATGAAGAGCTTCAAAAGGTGTGAAATATATGAAGAGCTTCAAATGGTGTCAAAAATATGAGGAGCATGAAACGGTTTGAAAAATAGGACGAGCATGAAGCGGTGTTCAAAAACATGAAGAGCCTGAAAAGGTGTGCAAAATATGAAGAGCTTCAAAAGGTGTGAAATATATGAGGAGCATGAAACGGTGTTCAAAAACATGCAGAGACTGAAAAGGTGTGAAAAATATGAAGAGCTTCAAAAGATGTCAAAAATGAGATGAGCATGAAACGGTCTGAAAAATAGGAGGAGCATGAAGTGGTGTTGAAAATCATGAAGAGCCTGAAAAGGTGTGAAATATATGCAGAGCTTCAAAAGGTGTCAAAAATATGAGGAGAATGAAACCGTCTGAAAAATACGAGGAGCATGAAGTGTTGTTGAAAAACATGAAGAGCCTGAAAAGGTGTGAAAGCTATGAAGAGCTTCAAAAGGTGTCAAAAATATGAGGAGCATGATATGGTTTGAAAAATAGGATTAGCATGATGCGGTGTTCAAAAACATGAAGAGCCTGAAAATATGTGAAAAATATGAAAGGCTTCAAAAGGTGTCAAAAATGAGATGAGCATGAAACGGTCTGAAAAATAGGACGTGCATTAAGCGGTGTTGAAAAACATGAAGAGCCTGAAAAGGCTTGAGAAATATGAAGAGCTTCAAAAGGTGTCAAAAATATGAGGAGCATTAAACTCTCTGAAAAATAGGAGGAGCATGAAGTGGTGTTGAAAAACATGAAGAGCTTGAAAAGGTGTGAAAAATATGAAAGCTTCAAAAGGTGACAAAAATATGAGGAGCATGAAACGGTTGAAAAATAGGAGGAGCATGAAGTGGTGTTCAAAAACATGAAGAGACTGAAAAGGTGTGAAAAATATGAAGAGCTTCAAAATGTGTCAAAAATATGACGAGCATGAAACCCTCTTAAAAATAGGAGGAGGATGAAGCGGTGTTCAAAAACATGAAGAGCCTGAAAAGGTGTGAAAAATATGAAGAGCTTCAAAAATATGAAAATCATGAAGAGCTTCAAAGGGTGTGAAAAATATGAAGAGCTTCAAAATGTGTCAAAAAAAAAGGAGGACCATGAAGCGGTGTTTAAAAACAAGTAGTGCCTGAAAAGGTGTGAAATATATGAAGAGCTTCAAAAGGTGTCAAAAATATGAGGAGCATGAAATGATCTGAAAAATAGGAGGAGCATGAAGTAGTGTTGAAAAACATGAAGAGCCTGAAAAAGTGTGAAAAATATGAAGAGCTTTAAAAGGTCTCAAATATATGAGGAGTATGTAACTTTCTGAAAAATAGGAGGAGCATGAAACGGTGTTCAAAACATGAAGAGCCTGAAAAGGTGTGAAAAATATGAAGAGCTTCAAAACTTGTCAAACATTGAGGAGCATGAAACTATCTGAAAAATAGGAAGAGCATGATGCCGTGTTGAAAAACATGAAGAACCTGAAAAGGTGTGAAATATATGATGAGCTTCAAAAGGGGTCAAAAATATGAGGAGCATGAAACGGTCTGAAAAATAGGAGGACCATGAAGCGGTGTTGAAAAACAAGTAGTGCCTGAAAAGGTTTGAGAAATATGAAGAGCTTCAAAAGGTGTGAAAAACATGAGGAGCATGATATGGTTTGAAAAATAGGATTAGCATGAAGCGGTGTTCAAAAACATGAAGAGCCTGAAAATATGTGAAAAATATGAAAAGCTTCAAAAGGTGTCAAAAATGAGATGAGCATGAAACGGTCTGAAAAATAGAAGGAGCATGAAGTGGTGTTCAAAAACATGAAGAACCTGAAAAGGTGTGAAAAATATGAAGAGCTTCAAAAGGTGTGAAAAACATGAGGAGCATGATATGGTTTGAAAAATAGGATTCGCATGAAGCGGTGTTCAAAAACATGAAGAGCCTGAAAATATGTGAAAAATATGAAAAGCTTCAAAAGGTGTCAAAAATGAGATGAGCATGAAACGGTCTGGAAAATAGGAGGTGCATTAAGCGGTGTTGAAAAACATGAAGAGCCTGAAAAGGTGTGAGAAATATGAAGAGCTTCAAAAGGTGTCAAATATATGAGTAGCATGAAACGGTCTGCAAAAAAGGAGGAGCATGAAGTGGTGTTGAAAAACATGAAGAGTTTGAAAAGGTGTGAAAAATATGAAAGCTTCAAAAGGTGACAAAAATATGAGGAGCATGAAACGGTCTGAAAAATAGGAGGAACATGAATTGGTGTTCTACAACATGAAGAGCCTGAAAAGGTGTGAAAAATATGAAGAGCTTCAAAATGTGTCAAAAATATGACGAGCATGAAACCCTCTTAAAAATAGGAGGAGGATGAAGCGGTGTTCAAAAACATGAAGAGCCTGAAAAGGTGTGAAAAATATGAAGAGCTTCAAAATGTGTCAAAAATATGACGAGCATGAAACCCTCTTAAAAATAGGAGGAGGATGAAGCGGTGTTCAAAAACATGAAGAGCCTGAAAAGGTGTGAAAAATATGAAGAGCTTCAAAATGTGTCCAAAATATGACGAGCATGAAACCCTCTAAAAAATAGGAGGAGGATGAAGCGGTGTTCAAAAACATGAAGAGCCTGAAAATGTGTGCAAAATATGAAGAGCTTCAAAAGGAGTGAAATACATGAGGAGCATGAAAAGGTGTTCAAAAACATACAGAGACTTAAAAGGTGCGAAAAGTATGAAGAGCTTCAAAAAGTGTCAAAAATTAGATTAGCATGAAAGGGTCTGAAAAATAGGAGGAGCCTGAACAGGTGTTGAAAAACATGAAGAGGCTGAAAAAGAGTGAAAAATATGAAGAGCTTCAAAAATATGAAAATTATGAAGAGCTTCAAAAGGTGTGAAAAATATGAAGAGATTCAAAAATATGAAAATTATGAAGAGCTTCAAAAGGTGTGAAATATATGAAGAGCTTCAAATGGTGTCAAAAATATGAGGAGCATGAAACGGTTTGAAAAATAGGAGGAGCATGAAACGGTGTTCAAAACATGAAGAGCTGAAAAGGTGTGAAAAATATGAAGAGCTTCAAAAGGTGTCAAAAATATGAGGAGCATGAAACTCTCTGAAAAATAGGAGGAGCATGAAGCGGTGTTGAAAAACATGAAGAGCCTGAAAAGATGTGAAAAATATGAAGAGCTTCAAAAGTTGTCAAATATATGAGGAGCATGAAACGGTCTGAAAAATAGGAGGAGCATGAAGCGGTGTTGAAAAACATGAAGAGCCTGAAAACGTGTGAAAAATATGAAGAGTTTCAAAAGGTGTGAAATATATGAAGAGCTTCCAAAGGTGTCAAAAATGAGATGAGCATGAAACGGTCTGAAAAATAGGAGGAGCATGAAGTGGTCGTGGAAATCATGAAGTGCCTGAAAAGGTGTGAAATATATGAAGAGTTTCAAAAGTTGTGAAAAAATGAGGAGGTTCAAAAGGTGTCAAAAATATGAGGAGCATGAAACGGTCTGAAAAATAGGAGGAGCATGAAAGGGTGTTCAAAAACATGAAGATCCTGAAAAGGTGTGAAAAATATGAAGAGCTTGAAAACGTGTGAAATACATGAGGAGACTGAAGCGGTCTGAAAAATAGGAGGAGCATGAAACGGTGTTGAAAAACATGAAGAGCCTGAAAAGGTGTGAAAAATAGGAGGAGCTTCACAAGGTGTCAAATATATAAGGAGCATGAAACGGTCTGAAAAATAGGAGGAGCATGAAGCAGTCGTCAAAAACATGAAGAACCTGAAAAGTTTTGTAAAATATGAAGAGCTTCAAAAGGTGTGAAAAATATGAGGAACATGAAACGGTCTGAAAAATAGGAGCAGCATGAAACAGTGTTGAAAAACATGAAGAGCCTGAAAAGGTGTGAAAAACATGAAGAGCCTCAAAACGTGTCAAAAATATGAGGAGCATGAAACGGTCTGAAAAATAGGATGAGCATGAAGCGGTGTTGAAAACTTTAAGAGCCTGAAAAGGTGGGAAATATATAAAGAGCTTGAAAAGGTGTCAAAAATATGAGGAGCATGAAACGGTGTGAAAAATAGGAGGAACATGAAGCACGGTTGAAAAACATGAAGAGCCTGAAAAGGTGTGAAAAATATGAACAGCTTCAAAAGCTGTCAAAAATATGAGGAGCATGAAACAGTCTGAAAAATAGGAGGAGCATGAAGCGGTGTTGAAAAACATGAAAAGCCTGAAAAGGTGTGAAAAATATGAAGAGCATTAAAAGGTGTGAAAAATATGAGGAACATGAAACGGACTGAAAAAAAGGAGGAGTATGAAGAGGTGTTGAAAACATGAAAATCCTGAAAATGTGTGAAAAATATGAAGAGCTTCCAAAGGTGTGAAAAATACGAATAGCTTCGAAATGTGTCAATAATGAGAGCAGCATGAAACGGTGTGAAAAATAGGAGGAGCATGAAGCGGTGTGCAAAAAGATGAAGAGCCTGAAAATCTGTGAAATATATGAAGAGCTTCAAAAGGTGTCAAAAATATGAGGAGAAAGAAACGGTCTGAAAAATAGGAGGAGCATGAAGTGGTGTTGACAAACATGAAGAGCTGAAAAGCTGTGAAAAATATGAAGAGCTTTAAAAGGTCTCAAATATATGAGGATCATGAAATTTTCTGAAAAATTGGAGGAGCATGAAACGTTGTTCAAAACATGAAGAGCCTGAAATGGTGTGAAAATTATAAAGAGATTCAAAACATGTCAAACATTGAGGAGCATGAAACGATCTGAAAAATAGGACGAGCATGATGCAGTGTTGAAAAACATGAAGAGGCTGAAAACGTGTGAAAAATATGAAGTGCTCCAAAGATGTCAAAAATATGAGGAGCATGAAGCGGTCCGAAAAATAGGATGAGCATGAAGCGGTGTTGACAAGATTCAGAGCCTGAAAAGGTGTGAAATATATGAAGAGCTTGAAACGGTGTCAAAAATATGAGGAGCATGAAACGGTGTGAAAAATAGAAGAGGCATGAAGTGATGTTGAGAAACATGAAGAGCCTGAAAAGGTGTGAAAAAAATAAAGAGCTACAAAAGGTGTCAAATACATGTGGAGCATGAAACGATCTGAAAAATAGGAGGAGCATGAAGTGGTGTTGAAAAATATGGAGAGCCTGAAAAGGTGTGAAAATTATGAAGAGCTTCAAAATGTGTCAAAAAAAAGGAGGATAATGAAACAGTGTTCAAAAACATTAAGAGCCTGAATAGGTGTGAAAAATATGAAGAGCTTCAAAATGTGTCAAAAAAAAAGGAGGACCATGAAGCGGTGTTTAAAAACAAGTAGTGCCTGAAAAGGTGTGAAATATATGAAGAGCTTCAAAAGGTGTCAAAAATATGAGGAGCATGAAATGATCTGAAAAATAGGAGGAGCATGAAGTAGTGTTGAAAAACATGAAGAGCCTGAAAAAGTGTGAAAAATATGAAGAGCTTTAAAAGGTCTCAAATATATGAGGAGCATGTAACTTTCTGAAAAATAGGAGGAGCATGAAACGGTGTTCAAAACATGAAGAGCCTGAAAAGGTGTGAAATATATGAAGAGCTTCAAAAGGTGTCAAAAATATGAGGAGAATGAAACCGTCTGAAAAATACGAGGAGCATGAAGTGTTGTTAAAAACATGAAGAGCCTGAAAAGGTGTGAAAAATATGAAGAGCTTCAAAAGGTGTCAAAAATATGAGGACCATGATATGGTTTGAAAAATAGGATTAGCATGATGCGGTGTTCAAAAACATGAAGAGCCTGAAAATATGTGAAAAATATGAAAGGCTTCAAAAGGTGTCAAAAATGAGATGAGCATGAAACGGTCTGAAAAATAGGACGTGCATTAAGCGGTGTTGAAAAACATGAAGAGCCTGAAAAGGTTTGAGAAATATGAAGAGCTTCAAAAGGTGTCAAAAATATGAGGAGCATTAAACTCTCTGAAAAATAGGAGGAGCATGAAGTGGTGTTGAAAAACATGAAGAGCTTGAAAAGGTGTGAAAAATATGAAAGCTTCAAAAGGTGACAAAAATATGAGGAGCATGAAACGGTCTGAAAAATAGGAGGAGCATGAAGTGGTGTTCAAAAACATGAAGAGACTGAAAAGGTGTGAAAAATATGAAGAGCTTCAAAATGTGTCAAAAATATGACGAGCATGAAACCCTCTTAAAAATAGGAGGAGGATGAAGCGGTGTTCAAAAACATGAAGAGCCTGAAAAGGTGTGAAAAATATGAAGAGCTTCAAAAATATGAAAATCATGAAGAGCTTCAAAGGGAGTGAAAAATATGAAGAGCTTCAAAAGATGTCAAAAATGAGATGAACATGAAACGGTCTGAAAAATAGGAGGAGCATGAAGTGGTGTTGAAAATCATGAAGAGCCTGAAAAGTTGTGAAATATATGCAGAGCTTTAAAAGGTGTCAAAAATATGAGGAGAATGAAACCGTCTGAAAAATACGAGTAGCATGAAGTGTTGTTGAAAAACATGAAGAGCCTGAAAAGGTTTGAGAAATATGAAGAGCTTCAAAAGGTGTCAAAAATATGAGGAGCATTAAACTCTCTGAAAAATAGGAGGAGCATGAAGCGGTGTTGAAAAACATGAAGAGCCTGAAAATGTGTTAAAAATATGAAGAGTTTCAAAAATATGAAAATTATGAAGAGCTTCAAAAGGTGTGAAAAATATGAAGAGCTTCAAAAGATGTCAAAAATGAGATGAGCATGAAACGGTCTGAAAAATAGGAGGAGCATGAAGGGGTGTTGAAAATCATGAAGAGCCTGAAAAGGTGTGAAAAATATGAAGAGCTTCAAAAGGTGTCAAATATATGAGGAGCATGAAACGGTCCGAAAAATAGGAGGATCATGAAGCGGTGTTGAAAAACATGAAGAGCCTGAAAAGGTGTGAAAAATATGAAGAGCTTCAAAAGGTGTCAAAAATATGAGGAGCATGAAACGGTCTGAAAAATAGGACGAGCATAAGCGGTGTTCAAAAACATGAACAGCCTGAAAAGGTGTGAAAAATATGAAGACCTTCGAAAGGTGTGAAAAATATGAAGAGCTTCAAAAGGTGTCAAAAATTAGATTAGCATAAAAGGGTGTAAAAAATAGGAGGAGCATGAAGTGGTGTTGAAAAACATCAAGAGCCTGAAAAGGTGTGAAATATATGAACAGCTTCAAAAGGTGTGAAAAATATGAAGAGCTTCAAAAGGTGTCAAAATTATGAGGAGCATGAAACGGTCTGAAAAATAGGAGGAGCATGAAGCAGTGTTGAAAAACATGAAGAGCCTGAAAACGTGTGAAAAATATGAAGAGCTTCAAAAGTTTTGAAAAATAAGAAGAGCTTCAAAAGGTGTCAAAAATGAGATCTGCATGAAATGGTCTGAAAAATAGGAGGAGCATGAAGTGGTGTTGAAAAAAATGAAGAGCCTGAAAAGGTGTGAATTATACGAAGAGCTTCAAAAGGTGTCAAAAATATGAGTAGCATGAAACGGTCCGAAAAATAGGAGGAGCATGAAGCGATGTTGAAAAACATGAAGAGCCTGAAAAGGTGTGAAAAATATGAAGAGCTTCAAAAGGTGTCAAAAATATGAGGAGCATGAAACGGCCTGAAAAATAGGAGGAGCATGAAGCGGTGTTCAAAAACATGAAGAGCCTGAAAAGTTGTGAAAAATATGAAGAGCTTCTAAAGGTGTGAAATACACGAGGAGGATGAAACGGGCTGAAAAATAAGAGAAGCATGAAGTGGTGTGGAAAAACATGAAGAGCCTGAAAAGGTGTGAAAAATATGAAGAGCTTCAAAAGGTGTGAAATACATGAGGAGCATGAAACTCTCTGAAAAATAGAAGGAGCATGAAGTGGTGTTCAAAAACATGAAGAGCCTGAAAAGGTGTGAAAAATATAAAGAGCTTCTAAAGGTGTGAAAAACATGAGGAGCATGATATGGTTTGAAAAATAGGATTAGCATGAAGCGGTGTTCAAAAACATGAAGAGCCTGAAAATATGTGAAAAATATGAAAAGCTTCAAAAGGTGTCAAAAATGAGATGAGCATGAAACGGTCTGAAAAATAGGAGGTGCATTAAGCGGTGTTGAAAAACATGAAGAGCCTGAAAAGGTTTGAGAAATATGAAGAGCTTCAAAAGGTGTCAAAAATATGAGGAGCATGAAACGGTCTGAAAAATCGGAGGTGCATGAAGCGGTGTTGAAAAACATGAAGAGCCTGAAAAGGTGTGAGAAATATGAAGAGCTTCAAAGGGTGTTAAAAATATGAGTAGCATGAAACGGTCTGCAAAAAAGGAGGAGCATGAAGTGGTGTTGAAAAACATGAAGAGCTTGAAAAGGTGTGAAAAATATGAAAGCTTCAAAAGGTGTCGAAAATATGACGAGCATGAAACGGTCTAAAAATAGGAGGAGCATGAAACGGTGTTCAAAAACATGAAGAGCCTGAAAAGGTGTGAAAAATATGAAGAGCTTCAAAATGTTTCAAAAATATGATGAGCATGAAACCCTCTTAAAAATAGGAGGAGGATGAAGCTGTGTTCAAAAACAAGAAGAACCTGAAAATTTGTGCAAAATATGAAGAGCTTCAAAAGGAGTGAAATACATGAGGAGCATGAAAAGGTGTTCAAAAACATGCAGAGACTTAAAAGGTGTGAAAAGTATGAAGAGCTTCAAAAAGTGCCAAAAATTCGATTAGCATGAAAGGGTCTGAAAAATAGGAGGAGCCTGAAGAGTTGTTGAAAAACGTGAAGAGCCTGAAACAGTGTGAAAAATATGAAGAGCTTCAAAAATATGAAAATTATGAGGAGCTTCAAAAGGTGTGAAAAATATGAAGAGCTTCAAAATATGTCAAAAATGAGATGAGCATGAAACGGTCTGAAAAATAGGAGGAGCATGAAGTGGTGTTGAAAAACATGAAGAGCCTGAAAATGTGTGAAATATATGCAGAGCTTCAAAAGGTGTTAAAAATATGAGGAGCATGTAACGGTCAGAAAAATATGAGGAGCATGAAGTTGTGTTGAAAACCATGAAGAGCCTGAAAATGTGTGAAATATATGCAGAGCTTCAAAAGGTGTTAAAAATATGAGGAGCATGAAACGGTCTGAAAAATAGGAGGATCATGAAGCGGTGTTGAAAAACCGGAAGAGCCTGAAAAGGTGTGAATAATATGAATAGCTTCAAAAGTTGTCAAAAATGAGATGTACATGAATCGGACTGAAAAATTGGAGGAGCACGAAGCAGTGTTGAAAAACATGAAGAGCCTGAAAACGTGTGAAATATATGAAGAGCTTCAAAAGGTTTGAAAAATATGAAGAGCTTCAAAAGGTGTCAAAAAGGAGATTTGCATGAAACGGTCTGAAAAATAGGAGGAGCATGAAGTGGTGTTGAAAAAAATGAAAAGCCTGAAAAGGTGTGAAAAATATGAAGAGCTTCAAAAGATGTCAAAAATGAGATGAGCATGAAACGGTCTGAAAAATAGGAGGAGCATGAAGTGGTGTGGAAAAACATGAAGAGCCTGAAAAGGTGTGAAAAATATGAAGAGCTTCAAAAGGTGTGAAATACATGAGGAGCATGAAACTCTCTGAAAAATAGAAGGAGCATGAAGTGGTGTTCAAAAACATGACGAGCCTGAAAATATGTGAAAAATATGAAAAGCTTCAAAAGGTGTCAAAAATGAGATGAGCATGAAACGGTCTGAAAAATAGGAGGTGCATTAAGCGGTGTTGAAAAACATGAAGAGCCTGAAAAGGTTTGAGAAATATGAAGAGCTTCAAAAGGTGTCAAAAATATGAGGAGCATGAAACGGTCTGAAAAATCGGAGGTGCATGAAGCGGTGTTGAAAAACATGAAGAGCCTGAAAAGGTGTGAGAAATATGAAGAGCTTCAAAAGGTGTTAAAAATATGAGTAGCATGAAACGGTCTGCAAAAAAGGAGGAGCATGAAGTGGTGTTGAAAAACATGAAGAGCTTGAAAAGGTGTGAAAAATATGAAAGCTTCAAAAGGTGTCGAAAATATGAGGAGCATGAAACGGTCTCAAAAATAGGAGGAGCATGAAACGGTGTTCAAAAACATGAAGAGCCTGAAAAGGTGTGAAAAATATGAAGAGCTTCAAAATGTGTCAAAAATATGACGAGCATGAATCCCTCTTAAAAATAGGAGGAGGATGAAGCTGTGTTCAAAAACAAAAAGAACCTGAAAATTTGTGCAAAATATGAAGAGCTTCAAAAGGAGTGAAATACATGAGGAGCATGAAAAGGTGTTCAAAAACATGCAGAGACTGAAAATGTGTGAAAAATAGGAAGAGCTTCAAAAGGAGTGAAATACATGAGGAGCATGAAAAGGTGTTCAAAAACAAGAAGAACCTGAAAATTTGTGCAAAATATGAAGAGCTTCAAAAGGAGTGAAATACATGAGGAGCATGAAAAGGTGTTCAAAAACATGCAGAGACTTAAAAGGTGTGAAAAGTATGAAGAGCTTCAAAAAGTGCCAAAAACTAGATTAGCATGAAAGGGTCTGAAAAATAGGAGGAGCCTGAAGAGTTGTTGAAAAACATGAAGAGCCTGAAAAAGTGTGAAAAATATGAAGAGTTTCAAAAATATGAAAATTATGAAGAGCTTCAAAAAGTGTGAAAAATATGAAGAGCTTCAAAATATGTCAAAAATGAGATGAGCATGAAACGGTCTGAAAAATAGGAGGAGCATGAAGTGGTGTTGAAAATCATGAAGAGCCTGAAAATGTGTGAAATATATGCAGAGCTTCAAAAGGTGTCAAAAATATGAGGAGCATGTAACGGTCTGAAAAATACGAGGAGCATGAAGTTGTGTTGAAAACAATGAAGAGCCTGAAAAGGTGTGAAATATATGAAGAGCTTCAAAAGGTGTAAAAATATGAGGAGCATGAAACGGTCTGAAAAATAGGAGGATCATGAAGCGGTGATGAAAAACCGGAAGAGCCTGAAAAGTTGTGAAAAATATGAATTGTTTCAAAAGGTGTCAAAAATGAGATGTGCATGAAACGGACTGAAAAATTGGAGGAGCATGAAGTGGTGTTGAAAAATATTAAGAGAATGAATGGTGTGCAAAATATGAAGAGCTTCAAAATTTGTCAAAAATATGAGGAGCATGAAAAGGTCTGAAAAATAGGAGGAGCATGAAACGGTGTTCAAAAACATGAAGAGCTTGAAAAGGTGTAAAAAATATGAAGAGTTTCAAAAGGTGTGAAATACATGAGGAGCATGAAACGTTCTGAAACATAGGAGGACCATGAAGCGGTGTTGAAAAACATGAATAGCCTGAAAAGGTGTGAAAAATATGAAGAGCTTCAAAAGGTGTCAAAAATATGAGGAGCATGAAACGGTCTGAAAAATAGGAGGAGCATGAAGCGGTGTTGAAAAACATGAAGAGCCTGAAAACGTGTGAAAAATATGAAGAGCTTCAAAAGGTGTGAAAAATATGAAGAGCTTCAAATGGTGTCAAAAATATGAGGAGCATGAAACGGTTTGAAAAATAGGACGAGCATGAAGCGGTGTTCAAAAACATGAAGAGCCTGAAAAGGTGTGAAAATTATGAAGAGCTTCAAAATGTGTCAAAAATATGACGAGCATGAAACCCTCTTAAAAATAGGAGGAGGATGAAGCGGTGTTCAAAAACATGAAGAGCCTGAAAAGGTGTGCAAAATATGAAGAGCTTCAAAAGGTGTGAAATATATGAGGAGCATGAAACGGTGTTCAAAAACATGCAGAGACTGAAAAGGTGTGAAAAATATGAAGAGCTTCAAAAGATGTCAAAAATGAGATGAGCATGAATCGGTCTGAAAAATAGGAGGAGCATGAAGTGGTGTTGAAAATCATGAAGAGCCTGAAAAGGTGTGAAATATATGCAGAGCTTCAAAAGGTGTCAAAAATATGAGGAGAATGAAACCGTCTGAAAAATACGAGGAGCATGAAGTGTTGTTGAAAAAAATGAAGAGCCTGAAAAGGTGTGAAAAATATGAAGAGCTTGAAAAGGTGTCAAAAATATGAGGAGCATGAAACGGTCCGAAAAATAGGAGGATCATGAAGCGGTGTTGAAAAACATGAAGAGCCTGAAAAGGTGTGAAAAATATGAAGAGCTTCAAAAGGTGTCAAAAATATGAGGAGCATGAAACGGTCTGAAAAATAGGACGAGCATAAGCGGTGTTCAAAAACATGAACAGCCTGAAAAGGTGTGAAAAATATGAAGACCTTCAAAAGGTGTGAAAAATATGAAGAGCTTCAAAAGGTGTCAAAAATTAGATTAGCATGAAAGGATTTGAAAAATAGGAGGAGCATGAAGTGGTGTTGAAAAACATCAAGAGCCTGAAAAGGTGTGAAATATATGAACAGCTTCAAAAGGTGTGAAAAATATGAAGAGCTTCAAAAGGTGTCAAAATTATGAGGAGCATGAAACGGTCTGAAAAATAGGAGGAGCATGAAACGGTGTTGAAAAACATGAAGAGCCTGAAACGGTGTGAAAAATATGAAGAGCTTCAAAAGGTGTGAATTATATGAGGAGCATGAAAAGTTCTGAAAATTAGGAGGACCATGAAGCGGTGTTCAAAAACATAAAGAGCCTGAAAATGTGTGAAAAATATGAAGAGCTTCAAAAGATGTCAAAAATATGAGGAGCATGAAACATTCTGAAAAATAGGAGGAGCATGAAGCGGTTTTCAAAAACATGAAGAGCCTGAAAAGGTGTGAAAAATATATAGAGCTTCAAAAGATGTCAAAAATATGAGGAGCATGAAACGGTCTGAAAAATAGGAGGAGCATGAAGCAGTGTTGAAAAACATGAAGAGCCTGAAAACGTGTGAAAAATATGAAGAGCTTCAAAAGTTTTGAAAAATAACAAGAGCTTCAAAAGGTGTCAAAAATATGACGAGCATGAAACCCTCTTAAAAATAGGAGGCGGATGAAGCTGTGTTCAAATACAAGAAGAACCTGAAAATTTGTGCAAAATATGAAGAGCTTCAAAAGGAGTGAAATACAGGAGGAGCATGAAAAGGTGATCAAAAACATGCTGAGACTTAAAAGGTGTGAAAAGTATGAAGAGCTTCAAAAAGTGCCAAAAATTAGATTAGCATGAAAGGGTCTGAAAAATAGGAGGAGCCTGAAGAGTTGTTGAAAAACATGAAGAGCCTGAAAAAGTGTGAAAAATATGAAGAGCTTCAAAAATATGAAAATTATGAAGAGCTTCAAAAAGTGTGAAAAATATGAAGAGCTTCAAAATATGTCAAAAATGAGATGAGCATGAAACGGTCTGAAAAATAGGAGGAGCATGAAGTGGTGTTGAAAATCATGAAGAGCCTGAAAATGTGTGAAATATATGCAGAGCTTCAAAAGGTGTCAAAAATATGAGGAGCATGTAACGGTCTGAAAAATACGAGGAGCATGAAGTTGTGTTGAAAACCATGAAGAGCCTGAACAGGTGTGAAATATATGAAGAGCTTCAAAAGGTGTAAAAATATGAGGAGCATGAAACGGTCTGAAAAATAGGAGGATCATGAAGCGGTGTTGAAAAACCGGAAGAGCCTGAAAAGGTGTGAAAAATATGAATAGTTTCAAAAGGTGTCAAAAATGAGATGTGCATGAAACGGACTGAAAAATTGGAGGAGCATGAAGTGGTGTTGAAAAATATTAAGAGAATGAAAAGGTGTGCAAAATATGAAGAGCTTCAAAATTTGTCAAAAATATGAGGAGCATGAAAAGGTCTGAAAAATAGGAGGAGCATGAAACGGTGATCAAAAACACGAAGAGCCTGAAAAGGTTTGAAAAATATGAAGAGCTTCAAAAGATGTGAAATACATGAGGAGAATGAAACGGGCTGAAAAATAGGAGAAGCATGAAGTGGTGTGGAAAATCATGAACAGCCTGAAAAGGTGTGAAAAATATGAAGAGCTTCAAAACGTGTGAAATACATGAGGAGCATGAAACTCTTTGAAAAATAGGAGGAGCATGAAGCTGTTTTCAAAATCATGAAGAGCCTGAAAAGTTGTCAAAAATATGAAAAGCTTCAAAAGGTGTCAAATATGAGATGAGCATGAAACGGTCTGAAAAATAGGAAGATCATGAAAAGGTGTTGAAAAATATGAAGTCACTAAAAGTTGTGAAAAATAGAAAGAGCTTCAAAAGGTGTCAAAAATATGAGGAGCATCAAACGGTCTGAAAAATAAGAGGAGCATTAAGCGGTCGTCAAAAACATGAAGAGCCTGAAAAGGTGTGAAAAATAGGAAGAGCTTCAAAAGGTGTGAAATATATGAGGAGCATGAAACGGTCTGAAAATTAGGAGAAGCATGAAGTGGTGTGGAAAAACATGAAGAGCCTGAAAAGGTGTGAAAAATATGAAGAGCTTCAAAATGGGTCAAAAATATGAAGAGCATGAAACGGTCTGAAAAATAGGAGAATCATGAAGCGGTGTTCAAAAACATGAACAGCCTGAAAAAGTGTGAAAAATATGAAGAGCTTCAAAAGTTGTGAAATACATGAGGAGCATGAAACTCTCTGAAAAATAGGAGGAGCATGAAGCGGTGATCAAAAACATGAAGAGCCTAAAATGTAGTGAAAATTAGGAAAAGCTTCAAAAGGTGTCAAAAATGAGATGAGCATGAAACGGTCTGAAAAATAGGAGGATCATGAAACGGTGTTCAAAAACATGAAGAGCCTGAATAGGTGTGAAAAATATGAAGAGCTTCAAAAGGTGTCAAAAATATGACGAGCATGAAACGGTCTGAAAAATAGGAGGAGCATGAAGCTGTGTTCAAAAACATGAAGAGCCTGAAAAGGTGTGAAAAATATGAAGAGCTTCAAAAGGTGTGAAAAATATGAGGAGCATGAAACGGTCTGAAAAATAGAAGCAGCATGAAACGGTGTTGAAAAACACAAAGAGCTTGAAAAGGTGTGAAAAATATGAAGAGCTTCAAAAGGTGTGAAATACATGAGGAGCATGAAACGTCTGAAAATTAAGTGAAGCATGAGGTGGTGTGGAAAAACATGAAGAGCCTGAACAGGTGTGAAAAATATGAAGAGTTTCAAAAAGTGTAAAAAATATGAAGAGCATGAAATGATCTGAAAAATAAGAGGATCATGAAGCGTTGTTCAAAAACATGAAGCGCCTGAAAAGGTGTAAAAAATATGACGAGCTTCAAAATGTGTGAAATACATGAGGAGCATTAAACGGCCTGAAATATAGGAGGAACATGAATCGGTGTTCAAATACAAGAAGAGCATGAAAAGTTGTGAAAAATATGAAGAGCTTCAAAAGGTGTGAAAATATGAAGAGCTTCAAAACGTTTCAAAACTGAGATGAGCATGAAACGGTCTGAAAAATAGGAGGAGCATGAAGTGGTGTTGAAAAATGAAGAGCCTGAAAAGGTGTGAAAAATATGAATACCTTCTAAATGTGTCAAAAATATGAGGAGCATGAAACGGTCTGAGAAATTGGAGGAGCATGAAATGGTGTTGAAAAACTAGAAGAGCATGAAAAGGTGTGAAAAATATAAAGAGCTTCTAAAAGTATCAAAAATATGAGGTGCATGAAACAGTCTGAAAAATAGGAGGAGCATTATGTTGTGTTGAAAAACATTAAGAGCCTGAAAAGTGTGAAAAATATGAAGAGCTTCAAAAGGTGTCAAAAATATGAGGGGCATGAAACGGTCTGAAAAATATGAGGAGCATGAAGTGGTGTTAAAAACATGAAGAGCCTGAAAAGGTGTGATAAATATGAAGAGCTTCAAAAGGTGTGAAAAATATGAGGAGCATGAAACGGTCTGAAAAACAGAAGCAGCATGAAACGGTGATGAAAAACATGAGAGCCTGAAAAGGTGTGAAAAATATGAAGAGCTTCAAAAGGTGTGAAAAACATGAAGAGCTTCAAAAGGTGTGAAAACATGAGGAGCATGAAACGGTCTTAAAAACAGAAGCAGCATGAAGCAGTGTTGAAAAACATGAAGAGCCTGAAAAGGTGTGAAAAATATGAAGAGCTTCAAAAGGTGTGAAAAATATGAAGAGCTTCAAAAGATGTGAAAAATATGAGGAGCATGAAACGGTCTGAAAAATAGAAGCAGCATGAAGCGGTGTTGAAAAACATGAAGAACCTGAAAAGGTGTGAGAAATATGAAGAGCTTCAATAGGTGTCAAAAATATGAGGAGCATGAAACGGTCTTAAAAATACTAGGAGAATGAAGTTGTGTTGCAAAACATGAAGAGCCTGAAAAGGTGTGAAAAACATGAAGAGCTTCAAAAGGTGTCAAAAATATGAGGAGCATGAAACAGTCTGAAAAATAGGAGCATTATGAAGCGGTGTTGAAAAACATGAAGAGCCTGAAAACGTGTGAAAAACATGAAGAGCCTGAAAAGGTGTGAAAAATATGAAGAGCTTCATAAGGTGTGAAATACATGAGGAGCATGAAACTCTCTGAAAAATAGGAGGAGCATGAAGTGGTGTTGTAAAACTTGAAGAGCCTGAAAAGGTGTGAAAAATATGAAGAGCTTCAAAAGGTGTCAAAAATATGAGGAGGATGAAACGGTCTGAAAAATAGGTGGAGCATGAAGCCGTGTTGAAAAACCTGAAGAGCCTGAAAAGGTGTGAAAAATATGAAGAGCTTCAAAAGGTGTCAAAAATGAGAAGCATGAAACGGTCTGAAAAATAGGTGGAGCATGAAGCGGTGTTCAAAAACATGAAGAGCCTGAAAACGTGTGAAAAATATGAAGAGCTTCAAAAGGTGTCAAATACATGAGGAGCTTAAACGGTCTGAAAAAAGGGGGAGCATGAAGCGGTGTTCAAAAACATGAAGAGCCTGAAAAGGCTTGAAAAATATGAAGAGCTTCAAAAGGTGTGAAATAAATGAGGAGCATGAAACGGTCTGAAAAATAGGAGGAGCATGAAGCGGTGTTCAAAAACATGAAGAGCATGAAAAGCCTTGAAAAATATGAAGAGCTTCAAAAGGTGTGAAATAAATGAGGAGCATGAAACGGTCTCAAAAATAGTAGGAGCATGAAGCGGTGTTCAAGAACATGGAGAGCCTGAAAAGTTTTGAAAAATATGAAGAACTTCAAAAGGTGTCAAAAATATGAGGAGCATGAAACGGTCTGAAAAATAGGAGCAGCATGAAATGGTGTTGAAAAACATGAAGATCCTGAAAAGCTGTGAAAAATATGAAGAGCTTCAAAAGGTGTGAAATATATGAGGAGCATGAAACGGTCTGAAAAATCGGAGGAGCATGAAGCTGTGCTCAAAAACATGAAGATCCAGAAAAGGTGTGAAAAATATGAAGAGCTTCAAAAGGTGTGACAAATACGAGGAGCATGAAAGGGTCTGAAAATTTGGAGGAGTATGAAACGTGCTGAAAAATAGGAGGAGCATGAAACTGTCAGAAAAATAGGAGGATCATGAAGTCGTGTTGAAAAACATGAAGAGCGTGAAAGGTTGTGAAAAATAGGAGGAGCTTCAAAATGTGTGAAAAATATGAGGAGCATGAAACGGTCTGAAAATAGGAGGAGCATGAAGCGGTGTTGAAAAACATGAAGAGCCTGAAAAGGTGTGAAAAATATGAAGAGCTTCAAAAGGTGTGAAAAATATGAAGAGCTTCAAAAGGTGTCAAAAATGAGAAGAGCATAAAGGGGTCTGAAAAATAGGAGGAGCATGACGTGGTGTTGAAAAAAATGAAGAGCCTGAAAAGGTGTGAAATATATGAGGGCTTCAAAAGGTCTCAAAAATATGGGGAGCATGAAACGGTCTGAAAAATAGGAGGAGCATGAAACGGTGTTCAAAAACATGAAGAGCCTGTAAAGGTGTGAAAAATATGAAGAGCTACAAAAGGTGTGAAATACATGAGAAGCATGAAACTCTCTGAAAAATAAAAGGAGCAAGAAGGGGTGTTCAAAAACATGAAGAGGCTGAAAAGGTGTGAAAAACATGAAGAGCTTAAAAAGGTGTGAAAAATATGAGGAGCATGAAACGGTCTGAAAAAAAAGGAGGAGCATGAAACGGTGATCAAAAACATGAAGAGCATGAAAAGGTGTGAAAAATATGAAGAGCTTCAAAAGGTGTGAAATACATGAGGAACATGAAACGGTCTGAAATTTAGGAGAAGCATTAAGTGGTGTGGAAAAACATGAAGAGCCTGAAAAGGTGTGAAAAATATGAAGAGCTTCAAAAGTTGTGAAAAATATGAGGAGCATGAAACGGTCTGAAAAATAGAAGCGGCATGAAATGGTGTTGAAAAATATGAAGAGCCTAAAAAGGTGTGAAAAATATGAAGAGCTTCAAAAGATGTGAAAAATATGAGGAGCATGATACTGCCTGAAAAATATGAGGAGCATGAAGTGGTGTGGAAGAAATGAAGAGCCTGAAAAGGTGTGAAATATATTAAGAGCATCAATAGGTGTCAAAAATATGAGGAGCATGAAACGGTCTGCAACAAGGAGGAGCATGAAGTGGTGTTGATAAACTTGAAGAGCTTGAAAAGGTGTTAAAAATATGAAAAGCTACAAAAGGTGGGAAAAATATGAGGAGCATGAAACGGTCTGAAAAATACGAGGAGCATGAAGCGGTGTTCAAAAACATGAAGAGCCTGAAAAGGTGTGAAAAATATGAATAGTTTCAAAAGGTGTCAAAAATGAGATGTGCATGAAACGGACTGAAAAATTGGAGGAGCATGAAGTGGTGTTGAAAAATATTAAGAGAATGAAAAGGTGTGCAAAATATGAAGAGCTTCAAAATTTGTCAAAAATATGAGGAGCATGAAAAGGTCTGAAAAATAGGAGGAGCATGAAACGGTGATCAAAAACACGAAGAGCCTGAAAAGGTTTGAAAAATATGAAGAGCTTCAAAAGATGTGAAATACATGAGGAGAATGAAACGGGCTGAAAAATAGGAGAAGCATGAAGTGGTGTGGAAAATCATGAACAGCCTGAAAAGGTGTGAAAAATATGAAGAGCTTCAAAACGTGTGAAATACATGAGGAGCATGAAACTCTTTGAAAAATAGGAGGAGCATGAAGCTGTTTTCAAAATCATGAAGAGCCTGAAAAGTTGTCAAAAATATGAAAAGCTTCAAAAGGTGTCAAATATGAGATGAGCATGAAACGGTCTGAAAAATAGGAAGATCATGAAAAGGTGTTGAAAAATATGAAGTCACTAAAAGTTGTGAAAAATAGAAAGAGCTTCAAAAGGTGTCAAAAATATGAGGAGCATCAAACGGTCTGAAAAATAAGAGGAGCATTAAGCGGTCGTCAAAAACATGAAGAGCCTGAAAAGGTGTGAAAAATAGGAAGAGCTTCAAAAGGTGTGAAATATATGAGGAGCATGAAACGGTCTGAAAATTAGGAGAAGCATGAAGTGGTGTGGAAAAACATGAAGAGCCTGAAAAGGTGTGAAAAATATGAAGAGCTTCAAAATGGGTCAAAAATATGAAGAGCATGAAACGGTCTGAAAAATAGGAGAATCATGAAGCGGTGTTCAAAAACATGAACAGCCTGAAAAAGTGTGAAAAATATGAAGAGCTTCAAAAGTTGTGAAATACATGAGGAGCATGAAACTCTCTGAAAAATAAAAGGAGCAAGAAGGGGTGTTCAAAAACATGAAGAGGCTGAAAAGGTGTGAAAAACATGAAGAGCTTAAAAAGGTGTGAAAAATATGAGGAGCATGAAACGGTCTGAAAAAAAAGGAGGAGCATGAAACGGTGATCAAAAACATGAAGAGCATGAAAAGGTGTGAAAAATATGAAGAGCTTCAAAAGGTGTGAAATACATGAGGAACATGAAACGGTCTGAAATTTAGGAGAAGCATTAAGTGGTGTGGAAAAACATGAAGAGCCTGAAAAGGTGTGAAAAATATGAAGAGCTTCAAAAGTTGTGAAAAATATGAGGAGCATGAAACGGTCTGAAAAATAGAAGCGGCATGAAATGGTGTTGAAAAATATGAAGAGCCTAAAAAGGTGTGAAAAATATGAAGAGCTTCAAAAGATGTGAAAAATATGAGGAGCATGATACTGCCTGAAAAATATGAGGAGCATGAAGTGGTGTGGAAGAAATGAAGAGCCTGAAAAGGTGTGAAATATATTAAGAGCATCAATAGGTGTCAAAAATATGAGGAGCATGAAACGGTCTGCAACAAGGAGGAGCATGAAGTGGTGTTGATAAACTTGAAGAGCTTGAAAAGGTGTTAAAAATATGAAAAGCTACAAAAGGTGGGAAAAATATGAGGAGCATGAAACGGTCTGAAAAATACGAGGAGCATGAAGCGGTGTTCAAAAACATGAAGAGCCTGAAAAGGTGTGAAAAATATGAATAGTTTCAAAAGGTGTCAAAAATGAGATGTGCATGAAACGGACTGAAAAATTGGAGGAGCATGAAGTGGTGTTGAAAAATATTAAGAGAATGAAAAGGTGTGCAAAATATGAAGAGCTTCAAAATTTGTCAAAAATATGAGGAGCATGAAAAGGTCTGAAAAATTGGAGGAGCATGAAACGGTGATCAAAAACACGAAGAGCCTGAAAAGGTTTGAAAAATATGAAGAGCTTCAAAAGATGTGAAATACATGAGGAGAATGAAACGGGCTGAAAAATAGGAGAAGCATGAAGTCGTGTGGAAAATCATGAACAGCCTGAAAAGGTGTGAAAAATATGAAGAGCTTCAAAACGTGTGAAATACATGAGGAGCATGAAACTCTTTGAAAAATAGGAGGAGCATGAAGCTGTTTTCAAAATCATGAAGAGCCTGAAAAGTTGTCAAAAATATGAAAAGCTTCAAAAGGTGTCAAATATGAGATGAGCATGAAACGGTCTGAAAAATAGGAAGATCATGAAAAGGTGTTGAAAAATATGAAGTCACTAAAAGTTGTGAAAAATAGAAAGAGCTTCAAAAGGTGTCAAAAATATGAGGAGCATCAAACGGTCTGAAAAATAAGAGGAGCATTAAGCGGTCGTCAAAAACATGAAGAGCCTGAAAAGGTGTGAAAAATAGGAAGAGCTTCAAAAGGTGTGAAATATATGAGGAGCATGAAACGGTCTGAAAATTAGGAGAAGCATGAAGTGGTGTGGAAAAACATGAAGAGCCTGAAAAGGTGTGAAAAATATGAAGAGCTTCAAAATGGGTCAAAAATATGAAGAGCATGAAACGGTCTGAAAAATAGGAGAATCATGAAGCGGTGTTCAAAAACATGAACAGCCTGAAAAAGTGTGAAAAATATGAAGAGCTTCAAAAGTTGTGAAATACATGAGGAGCATGAAACTCTCTGAAAAATAGGAGGAGCATGAAGCGGTGATCAAAAACATGAAGAGCCTAAAATGTAGTGAAAATTAGGAAAAGCTTCAAAAGGTGTCAAAAATGAGATGAGCATGAAACGGTCTGAAAAATAGGAGGATCATGAAACGGTGTTCAAAAACATGAAGAGCCTGAATAGGTGTGAAAAATATGAAGAGCTTCAAAAGGTGTCAAAAATATGACGAGCATGAAACGGTCTGAAAAATAGGAGGAGCATGAAGCTGTGTTCAAAAACATGAAGAGCCTGAAAAGGTGTGAAAAATATGAAGAGCTTCAAAAGGTGTGAATAATATGAGGAGCATGAAACGGTCTGAAAAATAGAAGCAGCATGAAACGGTGTTGAAAAACACAAAGAGCTTGAAAAGGTGTGAAAAATATGAAGAGCTTAAAAGGTGTGAAAAATATGAGGAGCATGAAACGGTCTGAAAAATAGAAGCAGCATGAAACTGTGTTGAAAAACATGAAGAGCATGAAAAGGTGTGAAAAATATGAAGAGCTTCAAAAGGTGTGAAATACATGAGGAGCATGAAACGTCTGAAAATTAAGTGAAGCATGAGGTGGTGTGGAAAAACATGAAGAGCCTGAACAGGTGTGAAAAATATGAAGAGTTTCAAAAAGTGTAAAAAATATGAAGATCATGAAATGATCTGAAAAATAAGAGGATCATGAAGCGTTGTTCAAAAACATGAAGCGCCTGAAAAGGTGTAAAAAATATGACGAGCTTCAAAATGTGTGAAATACATGAGGAGCATTAAACGGCCTGAAATATAGGAGGAACATGAATCGGTGTTCAAATACAAGAAGAGCCTGAAAAGTTGTGAAAAATATGAAGAGCTTCAAAAGGTGTGAAAATATGAAGAGCTTCAAAACGTTTCAAAACTGAGATGAGCATGAAACGGTCTGAAAAATAGGAGGAGCATGAAGTGGTGTTGAAAAATGAAGAGCCTGAAAAGGTGTGAAAAATATGAATACCTTCTAAATGTGTCAAAAATATGAGGAGCATGAAACGGTCTGAGGAATTGGAGGAGCATGAAATGGTGTTGAAAAACTAGAAGAGCATGAAAAGGTGTGAAAAATATGAAGAGCTTCTAAAAGTATCAAAAATATGAGGTGCATGAAACAGTCTGAAAAATAGGAGGAGCATTATGTTGTGTTGAAAAACATTAAGAGCCTGAAAAGTGTGAAAAATATGAAGAGCTTCAAAAGGTGTCAAAAATATGAGGGGCATGAAACGGTCTGAAAAATATGAGGAGCATGAAGTGGTGTTAAAAACATGAAGAGCCTGAAAAGGTGTGATAAATATGAAGAGCTTCAAAAGGTGTGAAAAATATGAGGAGCATGAAACGGTCTGAAAAACAGAAGCAGCATGAAACGGTGATGAAAAACATGAGAGCCTGAAAAGGTGTGAAAAATATGAAGAGCTTCAAAAGGTGTGAAAAACATGAAGAGCTTCAAAAGGTGTGAAAACATGAGGAGCATGAAACGGTCTTAAAAACAGAAGCAGCATGAAGCAGTGTTGAAAAACATGAAGAGCCTGAAAACGTGTGAAAAATATGAAGAGCTTCAAAAGGTGTGAAAAATATGAAGAGCTTCAAAAGATGTGAAAAATATGAGGAGCATGAAACGGTCTGAAAAATAGAAGCAGCATGAAGCGGTGTTGAAAAACATGAAGAAACTGAAAAGGCGTGAGAAATATGAAGAGCTTCAATAGGTGTCAAAAATATGAGGAGCATGAAACGGTCTTAAAAATACTAGGAGAATGAAGTTGTGTTGCAAAACATGAAGAGCCTGAAAAGGTGTGAAAAACATGAAGAGCTTCAAAAGGTGTCAAAAATATGAGGAGCATGAAACAGTCTGAAAAATAGGAGCATTATGAAGCGGTGTTGAAAAACATGAAGAGCCTGAAAACGTGTGAAAAACATGAAGAGCCTGAAAAGGTGTGAAAAATATGAAGAGCTTCATAAGGTGTGAAATACATGAGGAGCATGAAACTCTCTGAAAAATAGGAGGAGCATGAAGTGGTGTTGTAAAACTTGAAGAGCCTGAAAAGGTGTGAAAAATATGAAGAGCTTCAAAAGGTGTCAAAAATATGAGGAGGATGAAACGGTCTGAAAAATAGGTGGAGCATGAAGCCGTGTTGAAAAACCTGAAGAGCCTGAAAAGGTGTGAAAAATATGAAGAGCTTCAAAAGGTGTCAAAAATGAGAAGCATGAAACGGTCTGAAAAATAGGTGGAGCATGAAGCGGTGTTCAAAAACATGAAGAGCCTGAAAACGTGTGAAAAATATGAAGAGCTTCAAAAGGTGTCAAATACATGAGGAGCTTAAACGGTCTGAAAAAAGGGGGAGCATGAAGCGGTGTTCAAAAACATGAAGAGCCTGAAAAGGCTTGAAAAATATGAAGAGCTTCAAAAGGTGTGAAATAAATGAGGAGCATGAAACGGTCTGAAAAATAGGAGGAGCATGAAGCGGTGTTCAAAAACATGAAGAGCATGAAAAGCCTTGAAAAATATGAAGAGCTTCAAAAGGTGTGAAATAAATGAGGAGCATGAAACGGTCTCAAAAATAGTAGGAGCATGAAGCGGTGTTCAAGAACATGGAGAGCCTGAAAAGTTTTGAAAAATATGAAGAACTTCAAAAGGTGTCAAAAATATGAGGAGCATGAAACGGTCTGAAAAATAGGAGCAGCATGAAATGGTGTTGAAAAACATGAAGATCCTGAAAAGCTGTGAAAAATATGAAGAGCTTCAAAAGGTGTGAAATATATGAGGAGCATGAAACGGTCTGAAAAATCGGAGGAGCATGAAGCTGTGCTCAAAAACATGAAGATCCAGAAAAGGTGTGAAAAATATGAAGAGCTTCGAAAGGTGTGACAAATACGAGGAGCATGAAAGGGTCTGAAAATTTGGAGGAGTATGAAACGTGCTGAAAAATAGGAGGAGCATGAAACTGTCAGAAAAATAGGAGGATCATGAAGTCGTGTTGAAAAACATGAAGAGCGTGAAAGGTTGTGAAAAATAGGAGGAGCTTCAAAATGTGTGAAAAATATGAGGAGCATGAAACGGTCTGAAAATAGGAGGAGCATGAAGCGGTGTTGAAAAACATGAAGAGCCTGAAAAGGTGTGAAAAATATGAAGAGCTTCAAAAGGTGTGAAAAATATGAAGAGCTTCAAAAGGTGTCAAAAATGAGAAGAGCATAAAGGGGTCTGAAAAATAGGAGGAGCATGACGTGGTGTTGAAAAAAATGAAGAGCCTGAAAAGGTGTGAAATATATGAGGGCTTCAAAAGGTCTCAAAAATATGGGGAGCATGAAACGGTCTGAAAAATAGGAGGAGCATGAAACGGTGTTCAAAAACATGAAGAGCCTGTAAAGGTGTGAAAAATATGAAGAGCTTCAAAAGGTGTGAAATACATGAGAAGCATGAAACTCTCTGAAAAATAAAAGGAGCAAGAAGTGGTGTTCAAAAACATGAAGAGGCTGAAAAGGTGTGAAAAACATGAAGAGCTTAAAAAGGTGTGAAAAATATGAGGAGCATGAAACGGTCTGAAAAAAAAGGAGGAGCATGAAACGGTGATCAAAAACATGAAGAGCATGAAAAGGTGTGAAAAATATGAAGAGCTTCAAAAGGTGTGAAATACATGAGGAACATGAAACGGTCTGAAATTTAGGAGAAGCATTAAGTGGTGTGGAAAAACATGAAGAGCCTGAAAAGGTGTGAAAAATATGAAGAGCTTCAAAAGTTGTGAAAAATATGAGGAGCATGAAACGGTCTGAAAAATAGAAGCGGCATGAAATGGTGTTGAAAAATATGAAGAGCCTAAAAAGGTGTGAAAAATATGAAGAGCTTCAAAAGATGTGAAAAATATGAGGAGCATGATACTGCCTGAAAAATATGAGGAGCATGAAGTGGTGTGGAAGAAATGAAGAGCCTGAAAAGGTGTGAAATATATTAAGAGCATCAATAGGTGTCAAAAATATGAGGAGCATGAAACGGTCTGCAACAAGGAGGAGCATGAAGTGGTGTTGATAAACTTGAAGAGCCTGAAAAGGTGTTAAAAATATGAAAAGCTACAAAAGGTGGGAAAAATATGAGGAGCATGAAACGGTCTGAAAAATACGAGGAGCATGAAGCGGTGTTCAAAAACATGAAGAGCCTGAAAAGGTGTGAAAAATATGAAGAGCTTCAAAAGGTGTGAAAAATATGAGGAGCATGTTATGGTTTGAAAAATAGGATTAGCATGAAGAGGTGTTCAAAAACATGAAGAGCCTGAAAAGTTGTGAAAACTATGAAAAGCTTCAAAAGGTGTCAAAAATGAGATGAGCATGAAACTGTCTGAAATATAGGAGGAGTATGAAGCGGTGTTGAAAAACATGAAGAGCCTGAAAAGGTGTGAGAAATATGAAGAGCTTCAAAAGGTGTCAAACATATGAGGAGCATGAAACGGTCTGAAAAAGAGGAGGAGCATGAAGCGGTGTTGAAAAACATGAAGAGCCTGAAAAGGTGTGAAAAATATGAAAAGCTTCAAAAGGTGTGAAATACATGAGGAGCATGAAAGAGCTGAAAATTAGGAGAAGCATGAAGTGGTGTGGAAAAACATGAAGAGCCTGAAAAGGTGTGAAAAATATGAAGAGCTTCAGAAGGTGTGAAATACATGAGGAGCATGAAACTCTCTGAAAAATATAAGGAGCATGAAGTGGTGTTCAAAAACATGAAGAGCCTGAAAAGGTGTAAAAAATATGAAGAGCTTCAAAAGGTGTGAAAAATATGAGGAGCATGTTATGGTTTGAAAAATAGGATTAGCATGAAGAGGTGTTCAAAAACACGAAGAGCCTGAAAAGTTGTGAAAACTATGAAAAGCTTCAAAAGGTGTCAAAAATGAGATGAGCATGAAACTGTCTGAAATATAGGAGGAGTATGAAGCGGTGTTCAAAACATGAAGAGCCCGAAAAGGTTTGAAAAATATGAAGAGCTTCAAAAGGTGTCAAAAATATGAGGAGCATGAAACGGTCTGAAAAAGAGGAGGAGCATGAAGCGGCGTTGAAAAACATGAAGAGACTGAAAAGGTGTGAAAAATATGAAAAGCTTCAAAAGGTGTGAAATACATGAGGAGCATGAAAGAGCTGAAAATTAGGTGAAGCATGAAGTGGTGTGGAAAAACATGAAGAGCCTGAAAAGGTGTAAAAAATATGAAGAGCTTCAAAAGGTGTGAAATACATGAGGAGCATGAAACTCTCTGAAAAATAGGAGGAGCATGAAGCGGTGTTCAAAAATATGAAGAGCCTGAAAAGGTGTGAAAAATACGAAGAGCTTCAAAAATATGAAAAATATGAAGAGCCTCAAAAGGTGTGAAAAATATGAAGAGCTTCAAAAGGTGTGAAAAATATGAGGAGCATGAAACGGTCTGAAAATAGCAGGATCATGAAGCGGTGTTGAAAAACATGAAGAGTCTGAAAACGTGTGAAAATATGAAGAGCTTCAAAAGGTGTGAAAAATATGAGGAGCATGAAACGGTCTAAAAAATAGGAGGAGCATGAAGCGGTGTTCAAAAATATGAAGAGCCTGAAAAGGTGTGAAAAATATGAAGAGCTTCAAAAGGTGTCAAAAATATGAGGAGCATGAAACGGTCTGAAAAATAGGAGGAGCATGAAGCGGTGTTGAAAAACATGAAGAGCCTGAAAAGGTGTGAGAAATATGAAGAGCTTCAAAAGGTGTCAAAAATATGAGGAGCATGAAACGGTCTGAAAAAGAGGAGGAGCATGAAGCGGTGTTGAAAAACATGAAGAGCCTGAAAAGGTGTGAAAAATATGAAAAGCTTCAAAAGGTGTGAAATACATGAGGAGCATGAAAGAGCTGAAATTTAGGAGAAGCATGAAGTGGTGTGGAAAAACATGAAGAGCCTGAAAAGGTGTGAAAAATATGAAGAGCTTCAGAAGGTGTGAAATACATGAGGAGCATGAAACACTCTGAAAAATATAAGGAGCATGAAGTGGTGTTCAAAAACATGAAGAGCCTGAAAAGGTGTAAAAAATAGGAGGAGCTTCAAAAGGTGTGAAAAATATGAGGAGCATGTTATGGTTTGAAAAATAGGATTAGCATTAAGAGGTGTTCAAAAACATGAAGAGCCTGAAAAGTTGTGAAAAATATGGAAAGCTTCAAAAGGTGTCAAAAATGAGATGAGCATGAAACTGTCTGAAATATAGGAGGAGTATGAAGCGGTGTTCAAAACATGAAGAGCCCGAAAAGGTGTGAAAAATATGAAGAGCTTCAAAAGGTGTCACAAATATGAGGAGCATGAAACGGACTGAAAAATCGGAGGAGCATGAAGCGGTGTTGAAAAACATGAAGAGCCTGAAAAGGTGTGAAAAATATGAAGAGTTTCAAAAGGTGTCAAAAATATGAATAGCATGAAAAGGTCTGCAAAAAAGGAGCATGAAGTGGTGTTGAAAAACATGAAGAGCCTGAAAAGGTGTGAAAAATATGAAAAGTTTCAAAAGGTTTCAAAAATATGAGGAGCATGAAACGGTCTGAAAAATAGGAGGAACATGAAGAAGTGTTCAAAAATATGAAGAGCCTGAAAAGGTGTGAAAAATATGAAGAGCTTCAAAATGTGTGAAATATATGAGGAGCATGAAACTCTCTGAAAAATAGAAGGAGCATGATGTGGTGTTGAAAAACATGAAGAGCCTGAAAACGTGTGAAAAATGCGAAGAGCTTCAAAAGGTGTGAAAAATATGAGGAGAATGATACGGTTTGAAAAATAGGAGGAGCATGAAGCGGTGTTGAAAAACATGAAGAGTCTGAAAACGTGTGAAATTATGAAGAACTTCAAAAATATGAAAAATATGAAGAGCTTCAAAAGGTGTCAAAATGAGATGAACATGAAACGGTCTGAAACATAAGAGGAGCATGAAGCGGTGTTGAAAATCATAAAGAGCCTGAAAATTTGTGAAAAATATGAAGAGCTTCAGAAGATGTGAAAAACATGAAGAGCTTCAAAAGGTGTCAAAATGAGATGAGCATGAAACGGTCTGAAAAATAAGAGGAGCATGAAGTGGTGTTGAAAATAATGAAAAGCCTGAAAAGGTGTGAAATATATGAAGAGCTTCAAAAGGTGTCAAAAATATGAGGAGAAAGAAACGGTCTGTAAAATAGGAGGAGCATGAAATGGTGTTCAAAAACATGAAGAGCCTGAAAAGGTATGAAAAATATGAAGAGCTTCAAAAGGTGTCAAAAATATGAGGAGCATGAAACGGTCTGAAAAATAGGAGGAAAATGAAGCGGTGTTGAAAAACATGAAGAGCTTGAAAAGGTTTGAAAAATATGAAGAGCTTCAAAAGGTGTCAAAATTTTGAAGAGTTTCAAAGGTGTCAAAAATATGAGGAGCATGCAACGGTGTTCAAAAACATGGAAAGCAAGAAAAGGTTGAAAAATATGAAGAGCTTCAAAAGGTGTCAAAAATATGAGGAGCATGAAACGGTCTGAAAAATAGGAGGAAAATGAAGCTCTGTTTAAAAACATGAAGAGCTTGAAAAGGTTTGAAAAATATGGAGAGCTTCAAAAGGTGTCAAAAATATGAGGAGCATGAAACGGTATGAAAAATAGGAGGAGCATGAACCGGTGTTGAAAAACAAGAAGAGCCTGAAAAGGTGTGAAAAATATGAAGAGTTTGAAAATGTGTCAAAAATATGAGGAGCAGGAAACGGTCTAAAAAATAGGAGCATGAAGTGGTGTTGAAAAACATGAAGAGCCTGAAAAGCTGTGAAAAATATGAAGAGCATCAAAAACTGTCAAAATATGAGGAGCATGAAACGGTGTTCAAGACATGAAACGCCTGAACAGGTGTGAAATATATGAACAGCTTCAAAAGGTATCAAAAATAGGAGGAGCATGAAACGGTCTGAAAAACTGGAGGAGCAAGAAGCAGTGTTGAAAAACATGAAGGGGTGGAAAAGGTGTGAAATATATGAAGAGCTTCAAAAGGTGTCAAAAATATGAGGAGCATGAAACGGTTTGACAAATAGGAGGAGCATGAAGAGGTGTTGAAAAACATGAAGAGCCTGAAAAGGTTTGAAAAATATGAAGAGCTTCAAAAGGTGACAAAAATAGAGGGGGCATGAAACTATCTGAAAAATAGGAGGAGCATGAAGCGGTGTTGAAAAATATGAAGAACCTGAAGAGGTTTGAAAAATATGAAGAGCTTCAAAAGGTGTCAAAAATAAGAGGAGCATTAAACGGTCTGAAAAATAGGAGGAGCATGAAGTGGTGTTGAAAAACATAAAGAGCCTGAAAAGGTGTGCAGAATATGAAGAGCTTCAAAAGCTGTCAAAAATATGAGGAGCATGGAACGGTCTGAAAAAAAGGAAGAGCAGGAAGCGGTGCGGAAAAACATGAAGAGCCTGAAAAGGTGTGAAAAATATGAAGACCTTCAAAAGGTGTTAAAAAGAGGAGGCACATGAAACTGTCTGAAAAATACGAGGAGCATGAAGCGGTGTTGAAAAACAAGAAGAGCCTGAAAAGGTGTGAAAAATATGAAGAGTTTGAAAATGTGTCAAAAATATGAGGAGCAGGAAACGGTCTGAAAAATAGGAGCATGAAGTGGTGTTGTAAAACATGAAGAGCCTGAAAAGCTGTGAAAAATATGAAGAGCATCAAAAACTGTCAAAATATGACGAGCATGAAACGGTTTTCAAGCCATGAAACGCCTGAAAAGGTGTGAAATATATGAACAGCTTCAAAAGGTATCAAAAATAGGAGGAGCATGAAACGGTCTGAAAAATTGGAGGAGCAAGAAGCAGTGTTGAAAAACATGAAGAGGTGGAAAAGGTGTGAAATATATGAAGAGCTTCAAAAGGTGTCAAAAATATGAGGAGCATGAAACGGTTTGAAAAATAGGAGGAGCATGAAGCGGTGTTGAAAAACATGAAGAGCCTGAAACGGTTTGAAAAATATGAAGAGCTTCAAAAGGTGTCAAAAATAAAGGGGGCATGAAACTATCTGAAAAATAGGAGGAGCATGAAGCGGTGTGGAAAAACATGAAGAGCCTGAAAACGTTTGAAAAATATGAAGAGTTTCAAAAGGTGTGAAAATAATGAAGAGCTTCAAAATCTGTCAAAAATATGAGGAGCATGAAACGATTTGAAAAATAGGAGCAGGATGAAACGGTGTTCAAAGACATGAAGAGCCTGAAAAGGTGTGAAAAATATGAAGAGCTTCAAAACGTGTAAAAATATGAGGAGCATGAAACGATCTGAAAAATAGGATGAGCAAGAAGGGGTGTTGAAAAACATGAAGAGCCTGAAAACGTTTGACAAATATGAAGAGATTCAAAAGGTGTGAAAAATATGAAGAGCTTCAAAAGGTGTCAAAAATTAGATGAGCATGAAACAGTCCGAAAAATAGGAGGAGCCTGAAATCGTGTTCAAAAACATGAAGAACCTAAAAAGGTGTGAAAAATTTAAAGAGCTTCAAAAGGTGTGAAATACATGAGGAGCATGAAACGGTCTGAAAAATAGGAGGAGCATGAAGTGGTGATGAAAAACATGAAGAGCCTGAAAAGGTGTGAAAAATATGAAGAGCTTCAAAAGGTATGAAATATAGGAGCAGCATGAAGTGGTGTTCAAAAACATAAAAAGCCTGTAAAGGTGTGAAAAATATGAAGAGCTTCAAAACGTGTCAAATATATGTGGAGCATGAAACGGTGTGAAAAATAGGAGGAGCATGAAGCGGTGTTGAAAAACATGAAGAACCTGAAAACTTGTGAAAAATATGAAGAGCTTCAAAAGGTGTCAAAATATGAGGAGCATGAAACGATCTGAAAAATAGGAGGAGCATGAAGCGGTGTTGAAAAATATGAAGTGCCTGAAAAGGTGTGAAAAATATGAAGAGCTTCAAAAGGTGTCAAAAATATGAGGAGCATGAAACGCTCTGAAATATAGGAGGAGCATGAAGTGGTGTTGAAAAACTTGAAGAGCTGAAATGGTGGAAAATTATGAAGAACTTCAACAGGTGTCAAAAATATGAGGAGCATGAAATGGACTGAAAAATAGGAAGATCATGAAGCGGTGTTGAATAACATGAAGAGCCTGAAAAGGTGTGAAAAATATGAAAAGCTTCAAAAGGTGTGAAATACATGAGGAGCATGAAACGGTCTGAAAAATAGGAGTAGAATGAGACGGTGTTGAAAAATATGAAGAGCCTGAAAAGTTGTGAAAAATATGAAGAGCTTCAAAAGGTGTCAAAATTATGAGGAGCATAAAACGGTCTAAAAAATAGGAGGAGCATGAAACGGTGTTCAAAACATGAAGAGCCTGAGAAGATGTGAAATATATGACGAGCTTCAAAAGGTTTGAAATACATGAGGAGCATTAAACTGTCTGAAAAATAGGAGGAGCATGAAGCTGTGTTCAAAAACATTAAGAGCCTGAAAAGGTGTGAAAATAATGAAGAGCTTCAAAAGATGTGAAATATAGGAGCAGCATGAAGCGGTGTTCAGAAACATAAAAAGCCTGAAAAGGTGTGAAAAATATGAAGAGCTTCAAAACGTGTCAAAAATATGTGGAGCATGAAATAGTCTGAAAAATAGGAGGAGCATGAAGCGGTGTTGAAAAACATGAAGAACCTGAAAACTTGTAAAAATATGAAGAGCTTCAAAAGGTGTGAAATATATGAACCGTTTCAAAAGTGTGAAAAATGAGATGAGCATGAAGCGGTCTTAAAAATAGGAGGAGCATGAAGTGTTGTTGAAAAACATAAAGATCCTGAAAATGTGTGAAATATATGAAGAACTACAAAAGGTGTCAAAAATGTGAGGAGCATTAAAAGGTCTGAAAAATAGGAGGAGCATGAAACGGTGTTGAAAGACATGAAGAGCCTGAAAAGGTATGAAAAATATGAAGAGCTTCAAAAGGTGTCAAAAATATGAGGAGCATGAAACGGTCTGAAAAATAGGAGGAAAATGAAGCGGTGTTGAAAAACATGAAGAGCTTGAAAAGGTTTGAAAAATATGAAGAGCTTCAAAAGGTGTCAAAATTTTGAAGAGTTTCAAAGGTGTCAAAAATATGAGGAGCATGCAACGGTGTTCAAAAACATGGAAAGCAAGAAAAGGTTGAAAAATATGAAGAGCTTCAAAAGGTGTCAAAAATATGAGGAGCATGAAACGGTCTGAAAAATAGGAGGAAAATGAAGCTCTGTTTAAAAACATGAAGAGCTTGAAAAGGTTTGAAAAATATGGAGAGCTTCAAAAGGTGTCAAAAATATGAGGAGCATGAAACGGTATGAAAAATAGGAGGAGCATGAACCGGTGTTGAAAAACAAGAAGAGCCTGAAAAGGTGTGAAAAATATGAAGAGTTTGAAAATGTGTCAAAAATATGAGGAGCAGGAAACGGTCTAAAAAATAGGAGCATGAAGTGGTGTTGAAAAACATGAAGAGCCTGAAAAGCTGTGAAAAATATGAAGAGCATCAAAAACTGTCAAAATATGAGGAGCATGAAACGGTGTTCAAGACATGAAACGCCTGAACAGGTGTGAAATATATGAACAGCTTCAAAAGGTATCAAAAATAGGAGGAGCATGAAACGGTCTGAAAAACTGGAGGAGCAAGAAGCAGTGTTGAAAAACATGAAGGGGTGGAAAAGGTGTGAAATATATGAAGAGCTTCAAAAGGTGTCAAAAATATGAGGAGCATGAAACGGTTTGACAAATAGGAGGAGCATGAAGAGGTGTTGAAAAACATGAAGAGCCTGAAAAGGTTTGAAAAATATGAAGAGCTTCAAAAGGTGACAAAAATAGAGGGGGCATGAAACTATCTGAAAAATAGGAGGAGCATGAAGCGGTGTTGAAAAATATGAAGAACCTGAAGAGGTTTGAAAAATATGAAGAGCTTCAAAAGGTGTCAAAAATAAGAGGAGCATTAAACGGTCTGAAAAATAGGAGGAGCATGAAGTGGTGTTGAAAAACATAAAGAGCCTGAAAAGGTGTGCAGAATATGAAGAGCTTCAAAAGCTGTCAAAAATATGAGGAGCATGGAACGGTCTGAAAAAAAGGAAGAGCAGGAAGCGGTGCGGAAAAACATGAAGAGCCTGAAAAGGTGTGAAAAATATGAAGACCTTCAAAAGGTGTTAAAAAGAGGAGGCACATGAAACTGTCTGAAAAATACGAGGAGCATGAAGCGGTGTTGAAAAACAAGAAGAGCCTGAAAAGGTGTGAAAAATATGAAGAGTTTGAAAATGTGTCAAAAATATGAGGAGCAGGAAACGGTCTGAAAAATAGGAGCATGAAGTGGTGTTGAAAAACATGAAGAGCCTGAAAAGCTGTGAAAAATATGAAGAGCATCAAAAACTGTCAAAATATGACGAGCATGAAACGGTTTTCAAGCCATGAAACGCCTGAAAAGGTGTGAAATATATGAACAGCTTCAAAAGGTATCAAAAATAGGAGGAGCATGAAACGGTCTGAAAAATTGGAGGAGCAAGAAGCAGTGTTGAAAAACATGAAGAGGTGGAAAAGGTGTGAAATATATGAAGAGCTTCAAAAGGTGTCAAAAATATGAGGAGCATGAAACGGTTTGAAAAATAGGAGGAGCATGAAGCGGTGTTGAAAAACATGAAGAGCCTGAAACGGTTTGAAAAATATGAAGAGCTTCAAAAGGTGTCAAAAATAAAGGGGGCATGAAACTATCTGAAAAATAGGAGGAGCATGAAGCGGTGTGGAAAAACATGAAGAGCCTGAAAACGTTTGAAAAATATGAAGAGTTTCAAAAGGTGTGAAAATAATGAAGAGCTTCAAAATCTGTCAAAAATATGAGGAGCATGAAACGATTTGAAAAATAGGAGCAGGATGAAACGGTGTTCAAAGACATGAAGAGCCTGAAAAGGTGTGAAAAATATGAAGAGCTTCAAAACGTGTAAAAATATGAGGAGCATGAAACGATCTGAAAAATAGGATGAGCAAGAAGGGGTGTTGAAAAACATGAAGAGCCTGAAAACGTTTGACAAATATGAAGAGATTCAAAAGGTGTGAAAAATATGAAGAGCTTCAAAAGGTGTCAAAAATTAGATGAGCATGAAACAGTCCGAAAAATAGGAGGAGCCTGAAATCGTGTTCAAAAACATGAAGAACCTAAAAAGGTGTGAAAAATTTAAAGAGCTTCAAAAGGTGTGAAATACATGAGGAGCATGAAACGGTCTGAAAAATAGGAGGAGCATGAAGTGGTGATGAAAAACATGAAGAGCCTGAAAAGGTGTGAAAAATATGAAGAGCTTCAAAAGGTATGAAATATAGGAGCAGCATGAAGTGGTGTTCAAAAACATAAAAAGCCTGTAAAGGTGTGAAAAATATGAAGAGCTTCAAAACGTGTCAAATATATGTGGAGCATGAAACGGTGTGAAAAATAGGAGGAGCATGAAGCGGTGTTGAAAAACATGAAGAACCTGAAAACTTGTGAAAAATATGAAGAGCTTCAAAAGGTGTCAAAATATGAGGAGCATGAAACGATCTGAAAAATAGGAGGAGCATGAAGCGGTGTTGAAAAATATGAAGTGCCTGAAAAGGTGTGAAAAATATGAAGAGCTTCAAAAGGTGTCAAAAATATGAGGAGCATGAAACGCTCTGAAATATAGGAGGAGCATGAAGTGGTGTTGAAAAACTTGAAGAGCTGAAATGGTGGAAAATTATGAAGAACTTCAACAGGTGTCAAAAATATGAGGAGCATGAAATGGACTGAAAAATAGGAAGATCATGAAGCGGTGTTGAATAACATGAAGAGCCTGAAAAGGTGTGAAAAATATGAAAAGCTTCAAAAGGTGTGAAATACATGAGGAGCATGAAACGGTCTGAAAAATAGGAGTAGAATGAGACGGTGTTGAAAAATATGAAGAGCCTGAAAAGTTGTGAAAAATATGAAGAGCTTCAAAAGGTGTCAAAATTATGAGGAGCATAAAACGGTCTAAAAAATAGGAGGAGCATGAAACGGTGTTCAAAACATGAAGAGCCTGAGAAGATGTGAAATATATGACGAGCTTCAAAAGGTTTGAAATACATGAGGAGCATTAAACTGTCTGAAAAATAGGAGGAGCATGAAGCTGTGTTCAAAAACATTAAGAGCCTGAAAAGGTGTGAAAATAATGAAGAGCTTCAAAAGATGTGAAATATAGGAGCAGCATGAAGCGGTGTTCAGAAACATAAAAAGCCTGAAAAGGTGTGAAAAATATGAAGAGCTTCAAAACGTGTCAAAAATATGTGGAGCATGAAATAGTCTGAAAAATAGGAGGAGCATGAAGCGGTGTTGAAAAACATGAAGAACCTGAAAACTTGTAAAAATATGAAGAGCTTCAAAAGGTGTGAAAAATATGAACCGTTTCAAAAGTGTGAAAAATGAGATGAGCATGAAGCGGTCTTAAAAATAGGAGGAGCATGAAGTGTTGTTGAAAAACATAAAGATCCTGAAAATGTGTGAAATATATGAAGAACTACAAAAGGTGTCAAAAATGTGAGGAGCATTAAAAGGTCTGAAAAATAGGAGGAGCATGAAACGGTGTTGAAAGACATGAAGAGCCTGAAAAGGTGTGAAAAACATGAAGAGCTTCAAAACGTGTCAAAAATATGTGGAGCATGAAAGGGTCTGAAAATTAGCAGGAGCATGAAGCGGTGTTGAAAAACATGAAGAACCTGAAAACGTGTGAAAAATATGAAAAGCTTCAAATGGTGTGAAAAATATGAACAGCTTCAAAAGGTGTGAAAAATATGAAGAGCTTCAAAAGGTGTCATAAATATGAGGAGCAAGAAATGGTCTGAAAAATAAGAGAAGCATGAAACGGTGTTCAAAATATGAAGAGCCTGAAAAGGTGTGAAAAATATGAAGAGCTTCAAAAGGTGTGAAATACATGAGGAGCATGAAACTCTCTAAAAAATAAGAGGAGCATGAAGCGGTGTTCAAAAACATGAAGAGCCTGAAAAGTTGTGAAAAATATGAAGAGCTTCAAAATGTGTGAAAAAAAAAGAAGAGCTTCAAAAGGTGTCAAAAATATGAGGAGCATGAATCGGTCTGAAAAATAGGAGGAGCATGAAACGGTGTTGAAAACATGAAGAGATGAAAAGGTGTGAAAAATATGAAGAGGTTCTAAAGGTGTCAAAAATATGAGGAGCATGAAACAGTCTTTAAAATAGGATGAGAATGAGACGGTTTTGAAAAAGATGAAGAGCATGAAAAGGTGTGAAAAACATGAAGAGCTTCAAAAGGTGTAAAAAATATGAGAGGCATGAAACGACTGAAAAATAGGAGGAGCATGATGCGGTGGTCAAAAACATGAAGAGCCTGAAAAGGTGTGAAAAATATAAAGAGCTTCAAAAGGTGTCAAAAATATTAGGAGCGTGAAACAGTATGAAACATAGGATGAGCATGAAACTTTTTTGAAAAAGATGAAGAGCATGAAAAGGTGTGAAAAATATGAAGAGCTTCAAAAGATGTTAAAAATATGAGGAGCATGAAACTTTCTGAAAAATTGGAGGAGCATGAAGCGGTGTTGAAAAACATGAAAAGCCTGAAAAGGTGGAAAAATATGAAGAGCTTCAAAAGGTGTCAACAATATGAGGAGCATGAAACGGTCTAAAAATTAGGAAGAGCATGAAACTGTGTTGATAAACATGAAGAGCCTGAAAAGGTGTGAAAAATATGAAGAAATTCAAAAGGTGTCAAATATATGAGGAGCATGAAACAGTGTGAAAAATAGGATGAGCATGAAACGGTTTTAAAAAGACGAAGAGCCTAAAAGGTGTGACATATATGAAGAGCTTCAAAAGGTGTGAAATACATGAGGAGGTGGAAACGGTCTGAAAATAGTAGGAGCATGAAGCGGCGTTGAAAAACATGAATAGTCTGAAAACGTGTGAAAAATATGAAGACCTTCAAAAGGTGTGAAATATATGAAGAGCTACAAAAGGTGTCAAAAATATGAGGAGCATGAACCGGTCTGAAATATAGGAGGAGCATGAAGTGATGTTGAAAAACATGAAGAGCCTGAAAAGGTGTGAAAAATATGAAGAGCTTCAAAAGGTGTCAAAAATATGAGGAGAATGAACCGGTCTGAAAAATAGGAGGCGCATGAAGTGGTGTTGAAAAACATGAAGTGCTTGAAAAGTTGTGAAATATATGAAGAGCTTCAAAAGGTGTGAAAAATATGAGGAGCTTCAAAAGGTGTCAAAAATATGAGGAGCCTGAAACGGTCTGAAAAATAGGAGGAGCATGATACGGTGTTCAAAAATATGAAGAGTCAGAAAAGGTGTGAAAAACATGAAGATCTTCAAAAGGGGTCAAAAATATGAGGAGCATGAAACGATCTGAAAAATAGGAGGAGCATGAAGTGGTGTTCAAAAACATGAAGAGCTTGAAAAGGTGTGAAAAACATGAAGAGCCTCAAAACGTGTCAAAAATATGAGGAGCATGAAACGGTCTGAAAAATAGGAGGAGCATGAAGCGATGTTGAAAAACATGAAGAGCCTGAAAACGTGTGAAAAATATGAAAAGCTTCAAAAGGTGTGAAATATATGAAGAGCTTCCAAAGGTGTCAAAAATGAGATGAGCATGAAACGGTCTGAAAAATAGGAGGAGCATGAAGTGGTCGTGGAAATCATGAAGTGCCTGAAAAGGTGTGAAATATATGAAGAGTTTCAAAAGTTGTAAAAAAATGAGGAGGTTCAAAAGGTGTCAAAAATATGAGGAGCATGAAACGGTCTGAAAAATAGGAGGAGCATGAAACGGTGTTCAAAAACATGAAGAGCCTGAAAAGGTGTGAAAAATATCAAGAGCTTGAAAAGGTGTGAAATACATGAGGAGACTGAAGCGGTCTGAAAAATAGGAGGAGCATGAAACGGTGTTGAAAAACATGAAGAGCCTGAAAAGTTGTGAAAAATAGGAGGAGCTTCACAAGGTGTCAAATATATAAGGAGCATGAAACGGTCTGAAAAATAGGAGGAGCATGAAACGGTGTTGTAAAACATGAAGAGCCTGAAAGGTGTGAAAATTATGAAGACGTTCAAAATGTGTCAAAAAAAATGAGGAGCATGAAATGGTGTTCAAAAACATGAAGAGCCTGAAAAGGTGTGAAAAATATTAAGATCTTCAAAAGGTGTCAAAAATATGAGGAGCATGAAACGGTGTGAAAAATAGGAGGAACATGAAGCACGGTTGAAAAACATGAAGAGCCTGAAAAGGTGTGAAAAATATGAACAGCTTCAAAAGCTGTCAAAAATATGAGGAGCATGAAACAGTCTGAAAAATAGGAGGAGCATGAAGCGGTGTTGAAAAACATGAAAAGCCTGAAAAGGTGTGAAAAATATGAAGAGCATTAAAAGGTGTGAAAAATATGAGGAACATGAAACGGACTGAAAAAAGGAGGAGTATGAAGAGGTGTTGAAAACATGAAAAGCCTGAAAATGTGTGAAAAATATGAAGAGCTTCCAAAGGTGTGAAAAATACGAATAGCTTCGAAATGTGTCAATAATGAGAGCAGCATGAAACGGTGTGAAAAATAGGAGGAGCATGAAGCGGTGTGCAAAAAGATGAAGAGCCTGAAAATCTGTGAAATATATGAAGAGCTTCAAAAGGTGTCAAAAATATGAGGAGAACGAAACGGTCTGAAAAATAGGAGGAGCATGAAGTGGTGTTGACAAACATGAAGAGCTGAAAAGCTGTGAAAAATATGAAGAGCTTTAAAAGGTCTCAAATATATGAGGATCATGAAATTTTCTGAAAAATAGGAGGAGCATGAAACGTTGTTCAAAACATGAAGAGCCTGAAATGGTGTGAAAAATATAAAGAGATTCAAAACATGTCAAACATTGAGGAGCATGAAACGATCTGAAAAATAGGAAGAGCATGATGCAGTGTTGAAAAACATGAAGAGGCTGAAAACGTGTGAAAAATATGAAGTGCTCCAAAGATGTCAAAAATATGAGGAGCATGAAGCGGTCCGAAAAATAGGATGAGCATGAAGCGGTGTTGACAAGATTCAGAGCCTGAAAAGGTGTGAAATATATGAAGAGCTTGAAACGGTGTCAAAAATATGAGGAGCATGAAACGGTGTGAAAAATAGAAGAGGCATGAAGTGATGTTGAGAAACATGAAGAGCCTGAAAAGGTGTGAAAAAAATGAAGAGCTACAAAAGGTGTCAAATACATGTGGAGCATGAAACGATCTGAAAAATAGGAGGAGCATGAAGTGGTGTTGAAAAATATGGAGAGCCTGAAAAGGTGTGAAAATTATGAAGAGCTTCAAAATGTGTCAAAAAAAAGGAGGATAATGAAACAGTGTTCAAATACATTAAGAGCCTGAATAGGTGTGAAAAATATGAAGAGCTTCAAAAGGTGTGAAATACATGAGGAGCATGAAACGGTCTGAAAAATAGGAGGAGCATGAAGAGGTGTTCAAAAACATGAAGAGCCTGAATAGGTGTGAAAAATATGAAGAGCTTCAAAAGGTGTGAAATACATGAGGATCATGAAACGGTCTGAATAATAGGAGGAGCAAGAAACGGTGTTCAAAACATGAAGAGCCTGAAAAGGTGTGAAAAATGTGAAGAGCTTAAAAGGTGTAAAAATATGAAGAGCTTCAAAAGGTGTCAAAATAGATGAGCATGAAACGGTCTGAAAAATAGGAGGAGCATGAAGTGGTGTTGAAAAAATGAAGAGCCTGAAAAGGTGTGAAATATATGAAGAGCTTTAAAATGTGTCAAATTTGTGAGGAGAATGAAACGGTCTGAAAAATAGGAGGAGCTGAAGCGGTGTGGAAAAACATGAAGAGCCTGAAAAAGTGTGAAAAATATGAAGAGCTTCAAAAGGTGTGAATTATATCAGGAGCATGAAAATTTCTGAAAATTATGAGGACCATGAAGCGGTGTTCAAAAACATAAAGAGCCTGAAAATGTGTGAAAAATATGAAGAGCTTCAAAAGATGTCAAAAATATGAGGAGCATGAAACATTCTGAAAAATAGGAGGAGCATGAAGCGGTGTTGAAAAACATGAAGAGCCTGAAAAGGTGTGAAAAATATATAGAGCTTCAAAAGATGTCAAAAATATGAGGAGCATGAAACTGTCTGAAAAATAGGAGGAGCATGAAGCAGTGTTCAAAAACATGAAGAGCCTGAAAACGTGTGAAAAATATGAAGAGCTTCAAAAGTTTTGAAATATAAGAAGAGCTTCAAAAGGTGACAAAAATGAGATCTGCATGAAATGGTCTGAAAAATAGGAGGAGCATGAAGCGGTGTTCAAAAACATGAAGAGCCTGAAAAGGTGTGAAAAATATGAAGAGCTTCAAAAGGTGTCAAAATTAGGAGGAGCATGAAACGGTCTGCAAACCTGGAGGAGCATGAGGTGGTGTTGAAAAACATGAAGAGCCTGAAAAGGTGTGAAAAATATGAAAAGCTTCAAAAGATGTCAAAAATATGAGGAGCATGAAACGGTCTGAAAAATAGGAGGAGCATGAAGTTGTGTTGAAAAACTTGAAGAGCATGAAAAGGTGTGAAATATATGAAGAGCTTCAAAAGTTGTGAAAAATATGAAGAGCTTCAAAATGTGTGAAATTCATGAGGAGCATGAAACGGTCTGAAAAATAGGAGGAGCATAAAGCTGTGTTCAAAACATGAAGAGCTGAAAAGGTGTGAAAAATATGAAGAGCTTCAAAAGGTTTCAAAACTATGAGGAGCATGAAACGGGCTGAAAAATAGGAGGAGCATGAAGCGTTGTTGAAAAGAATGAAGAGCTTGAAAAGGTGAGAAAAATATGAAGAGCTTAAAAAGCTGTCAAAAATATAGGAGAATGAAACGGTCTGAAAAATAGGAGGAGCATGAAACGGTGTTCAAAACATGAAGAGCTGAAAAGGTGTGAAAAATATGAAGAGCTTCAAAAGGTGTCAAAAATATGAGGAGCATGAAACTCTCTGAAAAATAGGAGCAGCATGAAGCGGTGTTGAAAAACATGAAGAGCCTGAAAAGATGTGAAAAATATGAAGAGCTTCAAAAGTTGTCAAATATATGAGGAGCATGAAACGGTCTGAAAAATAGGAGGAGCATGAAGCTGTGTTCAAAAACATGAAGAGCCTGAAAAGGTGTGAAATATATGAAGAGCTTCAAAAGGTGTGAAAAATATGAAGAGCTTCAAAAGGTGTCAAAAATATGAGGAGCATGAAACTCTATGAAAAATAGGAGGAGCATGAAGTGGTGTTCAAAACATGAAGAGCCTGAAAAGGTGTGAAAAATATAAAAGCTGCAAAAGGTGTCAAAAATATGAGGAGCATGAAACGATCCGAAAAATATGAGGAGCATGAAGGGCTGTTGAAAATCATAAAGAGCCTGAAAAGTTGTGAAAAATATGAAGAGCTTCAAAAGATGTGAAAAACATGAAGAGCTTCAAAAGGTGTCAAAATGAGATGAGCATGAAACGGTCTGAAAAACAGGAGGAGCATGAAGTCGTGTTGAAAAAAATGAAAAATCTGAAAAGGTGTGAAATATATGAAGAGCTTCAAAAGGTGTCAAAAATATGAGGAGAATGAAACGGTCTGCAAAATAGGAGGAGCATGAAATGGTGTTCAAAAACATGAAGAGCCTGAAAAGTTGTGAAAAATATGAAGAGCTTCAAAAGGTGTCAAAAATATGAGGAGCATGAAAAGTTCTGAAAATTAGGAGGAGCATGAAGCAGTGTTGAAAAACATGAAGAGCCTGAAAATGTGTGAAAAATTTGAAGAGCTACAAAAGGTGTCAAAAATATGAGGAGCATGAAACGGTCTGAAAAATAGGAGGATTATGAAACAGTGTTCAAAAATATGAAGAGCCTGAAAAGGTGTGAAAAATATGAAGAGCATCAAAAAATGTGAAAAATATGAAGAGCTTCAAAAGGTGTAAAAAATATGAGGAGCATGACACGGTCTGAAAAATAGGAAGAGCATGAAACGGTGTTCAAACAAATCAAGAGCCTGAAAATTTGTGAAAAATATGAAGAGCCTGAAAAGGTTTGAGAAATATGAAGAGCTTCAAAAGGTGTCAAAATGAGATGAGCATGAAACGGTCTGAAAAATAGGAGGTGCATTAAGCGGTGTTGAAAAACAGGAAGAACCTGAAAAGGTTTGAGAAATATGAAGAGCTTCAAAAGGTGTCAAAAATATGAGGAGCATGAAACGGTCTGAAAAATCGGAGGTGCATGAAGCGGTGTTGAAAAACATGAAGAGCCTGAAAAGGTGTGAGAAATATGAAGAGCTTCAAAAGGTGTCAAAAATATGAGTAGCATGAAACGGTCTGCAAAAAGGAGGAGCATGAAGTGGTGTTGAAAAACATGAAGAGCTTGAAAAGGTGTGAAAAATATGAAAGCTTCAAAAGGTGTCGAAAATATGAGGAGCATGAAACGGTGTTCAAAAACATGAAGAGACTGAAAAGGTGTGAAAAATATGAAGAGCTTCAAAATGTGTCAGAAATATGACGAGCATGAAACACTCTTAAAAATAGGAGGAGGATGAAGCTGTGTTCAAAAACAAGAAGAAGCTGAAAATTTGTGCAAAATATGAAGAGCTTCAAAAGGAGTGAAATACATGAGGAGCATGAAAAGGTGTTCAAAAACATGCAGAGACTTAAAAGGTGTGAAAAGTATGAAGAGCTTCAAAAAGTGCCAAAAATTCGATTAGCATGAAAGGGTCTGAAAAACAGCAGGAGCCTGAAGAGTTGTTGAAAAACATGAAGAGCCTGAAACAGTGTGAAATATATGAAGAGCTTCAAAAATATGAAAATTATGAAGAGCTTCAAAAGGTGTGAAAAATATGAAGAGCTTCAAAATATGTCAAAAATGAGATGAGCATGAAACGGTCTGAAAAATAGAAGGAGCATGAAGTGGTGTTGAAAATCATGAAGAGCCTGAAAATGTGTGAAATATATGTAGAGCTTCAAAAGGTGTCAAAAATTTGAGGAGCATGTAACGGTCTGAAAAATACGAGTAGCATGAAGTGTTGTTGAAAACCATGAAGAGCCTGAAAAGGTGTGAAATATATGAAGAGCTTCAAAAGGTGTAAAAATATGAGGAGCATGAAAAGTTCTGAAAAATAGGAGGATCATGAAGCGGTGTTGAAAAACCGGAAGAGCCTGAAAAGGTGTGAAAACTATGAATAGCTTCTAAAGGTGTCAAAAATGAGATGTGCATGAAACGGACTGAAAAATTGGAGGAGCATGAAGTGGTGTTCAAAAACATGAAGAGCCTGAAAAGTTGTGAAAAATATGAAAAGCTTAAAAAGGTGTCAAAAATATGAGGAGCATGAAACGGTCTGATAAATAGGAGGAGCATGAAGTTGTGTTGAAAAACATGAAGAGCCTGAAAAAGTGTGAAAAATATGAATAGCTTCAAAAGGTGTCAAAAATGAGATGTGCATGAATCGGACTGAAAAATTGGAGGAGCATGAAGTGGTGTTGAAAAATATTAAGAGAATGAAAAGTTGTGCAAAATATGAAGAGCTTCAAAATTTGTCAAATATATGAGGAGCATGAAAAGGTCTGAAAAATAGGAGGAGCATGAAACGGTGTTCAAAAACATAAAGAGCTTGAAAAGGTGTAAAAAATATGAAGAGTTTCAAAAGGTGTGATATACATGAGGAGCATGAAACGTTCTGAAACATAGGAGGAGCATGAAGCGGTGTTGAAAAACATGAAGAGCCTGAAAACGTGTGAAAAATATGAAGAGCTTCAAAAGGTTTGAAAAATATGAAGAGCTTCAAAAGGTGTCAAAAAGGAGATCTGCATGAAACGGTCTGAAAAATAGGAGGAGCATGAAGTGGTGTTGAAAATCATGAAGAGCCTGAAAAGGTGTGAAATATATGCAGAGCTTCAAAAGGTGTCAAAAATATGAGGAGAATGAAACCGTCTGAAAAATACGAGGAGCATGAAGTGTTGTTGAAAAACATGAAGAGCCTGAAAAGGTGTGAAAAATATGAAGAGCTTCAAAAGGTGTCAAAATTATGAGGAGCATGATATGGTTTGAAAAATAGGATTAGCATGAAGCGGTGTTCAAAAACATGAAGAGCCTGAAAATATGTGAAAAATATGAAAGGCTTCAAAAGGTGTCAAAAATGAGATTAGCATGAAACGGTCTGAAAAATAGGAGGTGCATTAAGCGGTGTTGAAAAACATAAAGAGCCTGAAAAGGTTTGAGAAATATGAAGAGCTTCAAAAGGTGTCAAAAATATGAGGAGCATTAAACTCTCTGAAAAATAGGAGGAGCATGAAGTGGTGTTGAAAAACATGAAGAGCTTGAAAAGGTGTGAAAAATATGAAAGCTTCAAAAGGTGACAAAAATATGAGGAGCATGAAACGGTCTGAAAAATAGGAGGAGCATGAAGTGGTGTTCAAAAACATGAAGAGTCTGAAAAGGTGTGAAAAATATGAAGAGCTTCAAAATGTGTCAAAAATATGACGAGCATGAAACCCTCTTAAAAATAGGAGGAGGATGAAGCGGTGTTCAAAAACATGAAGAGCCTGAAAAGGTGTGAAAAATATGAAGAGCTTCAAAATGTGTCAAAAATATGACGAGCATAAAACCCTCTTAAAAATAGGAGGAGGATGCAGCGGTGTTCAAAAACATGAAGAGCCTGAAAATGTGTGCAAAATATGAAGAGCTTCAAAAGGAGTGAAATACATGAGGAGCATGAAAAGGTGTTCAAAAACATGCAGAGACTTAAAAGGTGCGAAAAGTATGAAAAGCTTCAAAAAGTGTCAAAAATTAGATTAGCATGAAAGGGTCTGAAAAATAGGAGGAGCCTGAAGAGGTGTTGAAAAACATGAAGAGGCTGAAAAAGTGTGAAAAATATGAAGAGCTTCAAAAATATGAAAATTATGAAGAGCTTCAAAAGGTGTGAAAAATATGAAGAGCTTCAAAAGATGTCAAAAATGAGATGAACATGAAACAGTCTGAAAAATAGGAGGAGCATGAAGTGGTGTTGAAAATCATGAAGAGCCTGAAAAGGTGTGAAATATATGCAGAGCTTTAAAAGGTGTCAAAAATATGAGGAGAATGAAACCGTCTGAAAAATACGAGTAGCATGAAGTGTTGTTGAAAAACATGAAGAGCCTGAAAAGGTGTGAAAAATATGAAGAGCTTCAAAAGGTGTCAAAAATATGAGGAGCATGAAACGGTCCGAAAAATAGGAGGATCATGAAGCGGTGTTGAAAAACATGAAGAGCCTGAAAAGGTGTGAAAAATATGAAGAGCTTCAAAAGGTGTCAAAAATATGAGGAGCATGAAAAGGTGTTCAAAAACATGCAGAGACTTAAAAGGTGTGAAAAGTATGAAGAGCTTCAAAAAGTGCCAAAAATTCGATTAGCATGAAAGGGTCTGAAAAATAGGAGGAGCCTGAAGAGTTGTTGAAAATCATGAAGAGCCTGAAAAAGTGTGAAAAATATGAAGAGCTTCAAAAATATGAAAATTATGAAGAGCTTCAAAAGGTGTGAAAAATATGAAGAGCTTCAAAATATGTCAAAAATGAGATGAGCATGAAACGGTCTGAAAAATAGGAGGAGCATGAAGTGGTGTTGAAAATCATGAAGAGCCTGAAAATGTGTGAAATATATGCAGAGCTTCAAAAGGTGTCAAAAATATGAGGAGCATGTAACGGTCTGAAAAATACGAGGAGCATGAGGTGGTGTTGAAAACCATGAAGAGCCTGAAAAGGTGTGAAATATATGAAGAGCTTCAAAAGGTGTAAAAATATGAGGAGCATGAAACGGTCTGAAAAATAGGAGGATCATGAAGCGGTGTTGAAAAACCGGAAGAGCCTGAAAAGGTGTGAAAAATATGAATAGCTTCAAAAGGTGTCAAAAATGAGATGTGCATGAATCGGACTGAAAAATTGGAGGAGCATGAAGTGGTGTTGAAAAATATTAAGAGAGTGAAAAGGTGAGCAAAATATGAAGAGCTTCAAAGGGTGTGAAATATATGAGGAGCATGAAACGGTGTTCAAAAACATGCAGAGACTGAAAAGATGTGAAAAATATGAAGAGCTTCAAAAAGTGTCAAAAATTAGATTAGCATGAAAGGGTCTGAAAAATAGGAGGAGCCTGAAGTGTTGTTGAAAAATATGAAGAGCCTGAAAAGGTGTGAAAAATATGCACAGCTTCAAAAGGTGTCAAAAATATGAGGAGCATGTAACGGTCTGAAAAATACGAGGAGCATGAAGTTGTGTTGAAAACCATGAAGAGCCTGAAAAGGTGTGAAAAATATGAAGAGCTTCAAAATGTGTCCAAAATATGAGGTGCATGAATCGGTCCGAAAAATAGGAGGTTCATGAAGCGGTGTTGAAAAACATGAAGAGCCTGAAAAGGTGTAAAAAATATGAAGAGCTTGAAAAGGTGTGAAAAACATGAGGAGCATGATATGGTTTGAAAAATAGGATTAGCATGAAGCGGTGTTCAAAAACATGAAGAGCCTGAAAATATGTGAAAAATATGAAAAGCTTCAAAAGGTGTCAAAAATGAGATGAGCATGAAACGGTCTGAAAAATAGTAGGTGCATTAAGCGGTGTTGAAAAACATGAAGAGCCTGAAAAGGTTTGAGAAATATGAAGTGCTTCAAAAGGTGTCAAAAATATGAGGAGCATGAAACGGTCTGAAAAATCGGAGGTGCATGAAGCGGTGTTGAAAAACATGAAGAGCCTGAAAAGGTGTGAGAAATATGAAGAGCTTCAAAAGGTGTCAAATATATGAGTAGCATGAAAGTATCTGCAAAAAAGGAGGAGCATGAAGTGGTGTTGAAAAACATGAAGAGCCTGAAAAGGTGTGAAAAATATGAAAGCTTCAAAAGGTGACAAAAATATGAGGAGCATGAAAGGGTCTGAAAAATAGGAGGAGCATGAAGTGGTGTTCAAAAACATGAAGAGCCTGAAAAGGTGTGAAAAATATGAAGAGCTTCAAAATGTGTCAAAAACATGACGAGGATGAAACCCTCTTAAAAATAGGAGGAGGATGAAGCGGTGTTCAAAAACATGAAGAGCCTGAAAAGGTGTGAAATATATGAAGAGCTTCAAAATGTGTCAATAATATGACGAGCATGAAACCCTCTAAAAAATAGGAGGAGGATGAAGCGGTGTTCAAAAACATGAAGAGCCTGAAAATGTGTGCAAAATATGAAGAGCTTCAAAAGGAGTGAAATACATGAGGAGCATGAAAAGGTGTTCAAAAACATGCAGAGACTTAAAAGGTGCGAAAAGTATGAAGAGCTTCAAAAAGTGTCAAAAATTAGATTAGCATGAAAGGGTCTGAAAAATAGGAGGAGCCTGAAGAGGTGTTGAAAAACATGAAGAGGCTGAAAAAGTGTGTAAAATATGAAGAGCTTCAAAAATATGAAAATTATGAAGAGCTTCAAAAGGTGTGAAAAATATGAAGAGCTTCAAAAGATGTCAAAAATGAGATGAGCATGAAACGGTCTGAAAAATAGGAGGAGCATGAAGTGGTGTTGAAAATCATGAAGAGCCTGAAAAGGTGTGAAATATATGCAGAGCTTCAAAAGGTGTCAAAAATATGAGGAGAATGAAACCGTCTGAAATATACGAGGAGCATGAAGTGTTGTTGAAAAACATGAAGAGCCTGAAAAGGTGTGAAAAATATGAAGAGCTTCAAAAGGTGTCAAAAATATGAGGAGCATGAAACGGTCCGAAAAATAGGAGGATCATGAAGCGGTGTTGAAAAACATGAAGAGCCTGAAAAGGTGTGAAAAATATGAAGAGCTTCAAAAGGTGTGAATTATATGAGGAGCATGAAAAGTTCTGAAAATTAGGAGGACCATGAAGCGGTGTTCAAAAACATAAAGAGCCTGAAAATGTGTGAAAAATATGAAGAGCTTCAAAAGTTTTGAAAAATAAGAAGAGCTTCAAAAGGTGTCAAAAATGAGATCTGCATGAAACGGTCCGAAAAATAGGAGGATCATGAAGCGGTGTTGAAAAACATGAAGAGCCTGAAAAGGTGTGAAAAATATGAAGAGCTTCAAAAGGTGTCAAAAATATGAGGAGCATGAAACGGCCTGAAAAATAGGAGGATCGTGAAACGGTGATCAAAAACATGAAGAGCCTCAAAAGGTGTGAAAAATATGAGGAGCATGAAACGGTCTGAAAAAGATGAGGAACATGAAGCAGTGTTGAAAAACATGAAGAACCTGAAAAGCTGTTAAAAATATGAAGAGCTTCAAAAGGTGTCAAAAATATGAGGGACACGATACGGTCTGAAAAATAGGAGGAGCATGAAGTGATGTGGAAAAGCATGAAGGGCCTGAAAAGGTGTGAAAAATATGAAGAGCTTCAAAATGTGTGAAATACATAAGGTGCATGAAACTCTCTGAAAAATAGGAGGAGCCGGAAATGGTGTTCAAAAACATGAATAGACTGAAAACGTGTGAAAAATATGAAGAGCTTCAAAAGGTTTGAAAAATATGAGGAGCATGATACGGTCTGAAAAATAGGAGGAGCATGAAGCTGTATTCAAAAACATGAAGAGCCTGAAAAGTTGTGAAAAATATGAAAAGCTTCAAAGGTGTCAAAAATGAGATGAGCATGAAACGGTCTGAAAAATAGGAGGAGCATGAAGCGATGTTCAAAAACATGAAGAGCTTAAAAAGTTGTGAAAAATATGAAAGGCTTCAAAAGGTGTGAAAAATATTAGGAGCATGAAACGGTCTGAAAAATCGGAGGAGCATGAAGCAGTGTTGAAAAACATGAAGAGCCTGAAAATGTGTGAAAAATATGAAGAGCTTCAAAAGGTGTCAAAAATATGAGGAGCATGAAACGGTCTGAAAAATTGGCGGAGCATGAAGCGGTGTTGAAAAACATGAAGAACCTTAAAAGGTGTGAAAAATATGAAGAGCTTCAAAAGGTGTCAAAAATATGAGGAGCATGAAACGGTCTGAAAAATATGAGCAGCATGAAGCGGTGTTGAAGAACATGAAGAGCCTGAAAAGGTGTGAAAAATATGAAGAGCTTCAAAAGGTGTGAAATACATGAGGAGCATAAAACTCTCTGAAAAAGAGAAGGAGCATGAAGTGGTGTTCAAAAACATGAAGAGCCTGAAAAGGTGTGAAATATATGAAGAGCTTCAATAGGTGTGAAAAATATGAGGAGCATGATATGGTTTGAAAAATAGGATTAGCATGAAGCGGTGTTCAAAAACATGAAGAGCCTGAAAAGTTGTGAAAAATATGAAAAACTTCTAAAGGTGTCAAAAATGAGATGAGCATGAAACGGTCTGAAAAATAGGACGTCCATGAAGTGGTGTTGAAAAACATGAAGAGCCAGAAAAGTTGTGAAAAATATGAAGAGCTTCAAAAGGTGTCAAAAATATGAGGAGCATGAAACGGTCTGAAAAATAGGAGGAGCATGAAGCGGTGTTCAAAAACATGAAGAGCCTGAAAAGGTGTGAAAAATATGAAGAGCTTCAAAAGGTGTCAAAAATATGAGGAGCATGAAACGGTCTGAAAAATCGGAAGAGCATGAAGAGTTGTTGAAAAACATGAAGAGCCTGAAAAGGTGTGAGAAATATGAAGAGCTTCAAAAGGTGTTAAAAATATGAGTAGCATGAAACGGTCTGCAAAAAAGGAGGAGCATGAAGTGGTGTTGAAAAAGATGAAGAGCCTGAAAAGGTGTTAAAAATATGAAAGCTTCAAATGGTGTCAAAATTATGAGGAGCATGAAATGGTCTGAAAAATAGGAGGAGCATGAAGCGCTGTTGAAAATCTTAAAGAGCCTGAAAAGTTGTGAAAAATATGAAGAGCTTCAAAAGATGTGAAAAACATGAAGAGCTTCAAAAGGTGTCAAAATGAGATGAGCAGGAAACGGTCTGAAAAATAGGAGGAGCATGAAGTCGTGTTGAAAAAAAGGAAAAGTCTGAAAAAGTGTGAAATATATGAGGAGCTTCAAAAGGTGTCAAAAATATGAGGAGAATGAAACGGTCTGAAAAATAGGAGGAGCATGAAGCGATGTTGAAAAACATGAATTGTCTGAAAACGTGTGGAAAATATGAAGAGATTCATAAATGTGAAAAATATGAAGAGCTTCAAAAGGTGTCAAAAAAGAGATGAGCATGAAAAGTTCTGAAAAATAGGAGGAGCATGAAGCGGTGTTGAAAATCATGAAAAGCCTGAAAAGGTGTGAAAAATATGAAGAGCTTCAAAAGGTGTCAAAAATATGAGGAGCATGAAACGTTCTGAAAAATAGGACGAGCATGAAGCAGTGATAAAAAACATGAAGAGCCTGAAAAGGTGTGAATAATATGAAGAGTTTCTAAAGGTGTCAAAAATATGAGGAGCATGAAAAGGTCTCAAAAATAGGAGGAGCATGAAGTGGTGTTGAAAAACATGAAGAGCCTGAAAATGAGTGAAAAATATGAAGAGCTTCAAAAAGTGTCAAAAATATGAGGAGCATGAAACGGTCTGAAAAAGAGGAAGAGCATGAAGAAGTGTTCAAAAACATGAAGAGCCTGAAAAGGTGTGAAAAATATGAAGAGCTTCAAAAGTTTTCAAAAATATGAGGAGCATGATTCGGTTTGAAAAATAGGAGGAGCATGAAGCGGTGTTGAAAAACATGTAGAGTGTGAAAACGTGTGAAAATATGAAGAGCTTCAAAAATATTAAAAATATGAAGAGCTTCAAAAGTTGTGAAAAATATGAAGAGATTAAAAAGGTGTCAAAAATGAGATGAGCATGAAACGGTCTGAAAAATAGGAGGAGCATGAAGCGGTGTTGAAAATCATGAAGAGCCTGAAAAGGTGTGAACAATATGAAATGATTCAAAAGGTGTCAAAATGAGATGAGCATGAAACGCTCTGAAAAATAGGAGCAGCATGAAGCGATGTTCAAAAACATGAAGAGCCTGAAAAGTTGTGAAAAATATGAAAGGCTTCAAAAGGTGTGAAAAATATGAGGAGCATGAAACGGTCTGAAAAATCGGAGGAGCATGAAGCGGTGTTGAAAAACATGAAGAGCCTGAAAATGTGTGAAAAATATGAAGAGCTTCAAGAGGTGTCAAAAATATGAGGAGCATGAAACGTTCTGAAAAATTGGAGGAGCATGAAGCGGTGTTGAAAAACATGAAGAGCCTGAAAAGGTGTGAAAAATATGAAGAGCTTCAAAAGGTGTCAAAAATATGAGGAGCATGAAACGGTCTGAAAAATATGAGCAGCATGAAGCGGTGTTGAAAAACATGAAGAGCCTGAAAAGGTGTGAAAAATATGAAGAGCTTCAAAAGGTGTGAAATACATGAGGAACATAAAACTCTCTGAAAAAAAAAAGGAGCATGAAGTGGTGTTCAAAAACATGAAGAGCCTGAAAAGGTGTGAAATATATGAAGAGCTTCAAAAGGTGTGAAAAATATGAGGAGCATGATATGGTTTGAAAAATAGGATTAGCATGAAGCGGTGTTCAAAAACATGAAGAGCCTGAAAATTTGTGAAAAATATAAAAAGCTTCAAAAGGTGTCAAAAATGAGATGAGCATGAAACGGTCTGAAAAATAGGACGTGCATGAAGCTGTGTTGAAAAACATGAAGAGCCTTTAAAAGTTGTGAAAAATATGAAGAGCTTCAAAAGGTGTCAAAAATATGAGGAGCATGAAACCGTCTGAAAAATAGGAGGAGCATGAAGCGGTGTTGAAAAACATGAAGAGCCTGAAAAGGTGTGAAAAATATGAAGAGCTTCAAAAGGTGTCAAAAATATGAGGAGGATGAAACGGTCTGCAAAATAAGAGGAGCATGAAGTGTTGTTTAAAAACATGAAGAGCCTAAAAAGGTGTGAGAAATATGAAGAGCTTCAAAAGGTGTTAAAAATATGAGTAGCATGAAACGGTCTGCAAAAAAGGAGGAGCATGAAGTGGTGTTGAAAAAGATGAAGAGCCTGAAAAGGTGTTAAAAATATGAAAGCTTCAAAAGGTGTCAAAATTATGAGGAGCATGAAACGGTCTGAAAAATAGGAGAAGCATGAAGCGCTGTTGAAAATCATAAAGAGCCTGAAAACGTGTGAAAAATATGAAGACCTTCAAAATTTGTCAAAAATATGAAGAGCTTCAAAAGGTGTTAAAATGAGATGAGCATGAAACGATCTGAAAAATAGGAGGAACATGAAGTGGTGTTGAAAAAATGAAGAGCCTGGAAAGGTGTGAAAAATATGAAGAGCTTCAAAAGATGTGAAAAACATGAAGAGCTTCAAAAGGTGTCAAAATGAGATGACCATGAAACGGTCTGAAAAATAGGAGGAGCATGAAGTCGTGTTGAAAAAAAGGAAAAGTCTGAAAACGTGTGAAAATATGAAGAGCTTCAAACATATGAAAAATATGAAGAGCTTCAAAAGGTGTGAAAAATATGAAGAGCTTCAAAAGGTGTTAAAAATGAGATGAGCATGAAACGGTCCGAAAAATACGAGGAGCATGAAGCGGTGTTGAAAATCATGAAGAGCCTGAAAAGGCATGAAAAATATGAAGAGCTTCAATAATGTGAAAAATATGAAGAGCTTCAAAAGGTGTCAAAAATATGAGGAGCATGAAACTGTCTGAATAATAGAAGCAGCATGAAACGGTGTTGAAAAACATGAAGAGCCTGAAAAGCTGTGAAAAATATGAAGAGCTTCAAAATGTGTCAAAAATATGAAGAGCATGAAACGGTCTGAAAAACAGGAGGATCATGAAGCGGTGTTCATAAACATGAAGAGCCTGAAAAGGTGTGAAAAATATGAAGAGCTTCAAAAGATGTTAAAAATATGAGAAGCATGAAACTTTCTGAAAAATTGGAGGAGCATGAAGCGGTGTTGAAAAGCATGAAGAGCCTGAAAAGGTGTGAAATGTATGAAGAGCTTCAAAAGGTGTCAAAAATATGAGGAGCATGAAACGGTCTGAAAAATATGAGCAGCATGAAGCGGTGTTGAAAAACATGAAGAGCCTGAAAAGGTGTGAAAAATATGAAGAGCTTCAAAATGTGTCAAAAATATGAGGAGCATGAAACGGTCTGAAAAATAGGAGGAGCATGAGGCGGTGTTGAAAAACATGAAGAGCCTGAAAACGTGTGAAAAATATGAAGAGCTTCAAAAGGTGTGAAAAATATGAAGAGCTTCAAAAGGTGGCAAAAATGAGATGAACATGAAACGGTCTGAAAAATAGGCGGAGCATGAAGCGGTGTTGGAAAACATGAAGATCCTTAAAAGGTGTGAAAAATATGAAAGGCTTCAAAAGGTGTGAAAAATATGAGGAGCATGAAACGGTCGGAAAAATCGGAGGAGCATGAAGCGGTGTTGAAAAACATGAAGAGCCTGAAAAGGTGTGAAAAATATGAAGAGCTTCAAAAGGTGTCAAAAATATGAGGAGCATGAAACGGTCTGAAAAATAGGAGGAACATGAAGCATGGTTGAAAAACATGAAGAGCCTGAAAAGGTGTGAAAAATATGAAGAGCTTCAAAAGATGTCAAAAATATGAGGAGCATGAAACGGTCTGCAAAAAAGTAGGATTATGAAGTGATGTTGAAAAACTTGAAGAGCATGAAAAGGTGTGAAAAATATGAAGAAGTTCAAAGTTGTGAAATACATGAGGATCATAAAACGGTTTGAAAAATTGGAGGAGCATGAAGCAGAGTTCGAAAACATGAAGAGCCTGAAAAGGTTTGAAAAATATGAAGAGCTCAAAAAGTGTCAAAAATATGAGGAGCATGAAACGATCTGAAAAATAGGAGGAGCATGAAGCGGTGTTGAAAAACATGAAAAGCCTGAAAACGTGTGAAAAATATGAAGAGCTTCAAAAGGTGTGAAAAATATGAAGAGCTTCCAAAGGTGTCAAAAATGAGATGAGCATTGAACGGTCTGAAAAATAGGAGGAGCATGAAGTGGTCGTGAAAATCATGAAGTGCCTGAAAAGGTGTGAAATATATGAAGAGCTTCAAAAGTTGTGAAAAAATGAGGAGGTTCAAAAGGTGTCAAAAATATGAGGAGCATGAAACGGTCTGAAAAATAGGAGGAGCATGAAATGGTGTTCAAAAACATGAAGAGCCTGAAAAGGTGTGAAAAAGATGAAGAGCTTGAAAAGGTGTGAAATACATGAGGAGCCTGAAGCGGTCTGAAAAATAGGAGGAGCATGAAACGGTGTTGAAAAACATGAAGAGCCTGAAAAGGTGTGAAAAATAGGAAGAGCTTCACAAGGTGTCTAATATATGAGGAGCATGAAACGGTCTGAAAAATAGGAGGAGCATGAAGTGGTCGTGAAAATCATGAAGTGCCTGAGAAGGTGTGAAATATATGAAGAGCTTCAAAAGATGTGAAAAAATGAGGAGGTTCAAAAGGTGTGAAAAATATGAGGAACATGAAACGGTCTGAAAAATAGGAGGAGCATGAAACCGTCTGAAAAATAGGAGCAGCATGAAACAGTGTTGAAAGACATGAAGAGCTTCAAAAGTGTCAAAAATATGAGGAGCATGAAATGGTCTGAAAAAAAGGAGGAGCATGAAGGGGTGTTGAAAACATGAAAAGCCTGAAAATGTGTGAAAAATATGAAGAGCTTCCAAAGGTGTGAAAAATATGAATAGCTTCGAAATGTGTCAATAATGAGAGGAGCATGAAACGGTGTGAAAAATAGGAGGAGCATGAAGCGGTGTGCAAAAACATGAAGAGCCTGAAAAGGTGTGAAAAATATGAAGAGCTTCAAAAGGTGTTAAAAATATGAGGAGCATGAAACGGTGTGAAAAATAGGATGAGCAAGAAGCGGTGTTGAAAACATTAAGAGCCTGAAGAGGTGGGAAATATATAAAGAGCTTGAAAAGGTGTCAAAAATAGTGGGAGCATGAAACGGTGTGAAAAATAGGAGAAGCATGAAGTGATGTTGAGAAACCTGAAGAGAATGAAAAGGTGTGAAAAATATGAAGAGCTATAAAAGATGTGAAATATATGAGGAGCATGAAATGATCTGAAAAATAGGAGGAGCATGAAACGGTGTTGAAAAACATGAAGAGCCTGAAAAGGTGTGAAAAATATGAAGAGCTTCAAAAGGTGTCAAAAATATGAGGAGCATGATACGGTCTGAAAAATAGGAGGAGCATGAAGTGGTGCTGAAAAATATGAAGAGCCTGAAAAAGTGTGAAAAATAGAAAGAGCTTCAAAAGGCGTCAAAAATATGAGGAGCATGAAACGGTCTGAGAAATAGGAGGAGCATGAAACGATGTTCAAAAACATGAAGAGACTGAAAAATGTGAAAAATATGAAGAGCTTCAAAAGGTGTGAAAAATATGAAGAGCTTCAAAAGGTGTGAAGAATATGAAGAGCTTCAAAAGGTGTCAAAAATGAGATGAGCATGAAAAGGTCTGAAAAATAGGAGGAGCATGAAGCGGTGTTGAAAAACATGAAGAGCATGAAAAGGTGTGAAAAATATGAAGAGCTTCAAAAGGTGTGAAAAATATGAGAAGCATGAAACGATCTGAAAAATAGGAGGAGCATGACGCGGTGTTCAGAAACATGAAGTGCCTGAAAAGGTGTGAAAAATATGAAGAGCTTCAAAAGGTGTCAAAATATGAGGAGCATGAACGGTCTGAAAAATAGGAGGAGCATGAAACGATGTTCAAAAACATGAAGAGACTGAAAAATGTGAAAAATATGAAGAGCTTCAAAAAGTGTCAAAAATGAGATGAGCATGAAACGGTCTGAAAAATAGGAGGAGCATGAAGTGGTGTTGATAAACATGAAGAGCCCGAAAAGGTGTGAAATATATGAGGAGCTTGAAAAGGTGTCAAAAATATGAGGAGCACGAAACGGTGTGAAAACTAGGAGGAGCATGAAGTGGTGTTGAAAAACATGAAGAGCCTGAAAAGGTGTGAAAATTATGAAGAGCTTCAAAACCGTGAAAAATATGAAGAGCTTCAAAAGGTGTGAAAAATATAAAGAGCTTCAAAAGGTGTGAAAAATGACATGAGTATGAAACGGTCTGAAAATTAGGAGGAGCATGAAACGCTGATCAAAAACTTGAAGAGCCTGAAAAGTTGTGAAAAACATGAAAAGCATCAAAAAGTGTCAAAAAAGAGATGAGCATGAAACGGTCTGAAAAATAGGAGGAAAATGAAGTGGTTTTGAAAAACATGAAGAGCCTGAAAAGGTGTGAGAAATATAAAGAGCTTCAAGAGGTGTAAAAAATATGAGGAGAGTGAAACGATCTGAAAATTAGGAGGAACATGAAGTGGTGTTCAAAAACATGAAGAGCCTGAAAAGATGTGAAAAATATGAAGAGCTTCAAAAGGTGTCAAAAATATGAGGAGAATGAAACGGTCTGAAAAAAAGGAAGAGCATGAAGTGGTGTTGAAAAACATGAAGAGCCTGAGAACGTGTGAAAAATATGAAGAGCTTCAAAAGGTGTCAAAAATATGAGGAGCATGAAACCGTCTGAAAAACAGGAGGATCAAGAAGCGGTGTTGAAAAACATGAAGAGCCTGAAAAGTGTGATAAATATGAAGAGCTTCAAAAGGTGTCAAAAATATGAGGAGCATGAAACCGTCTGAAAAATAGGAGGATCAAGAAGCGGTGTTGAAAAACATGAAGAGCCTGAAAAGTTGTGAAAAATATGAAGAGCTTCAAAAGGTGTCAAAAATATGAGGAGCATGAAACGGTCTGAAAAATAGGAAAATCAAGAAGCGGTGTTGAAAAACATGAAGAGCCTGCAAATGTGTGAAAAATATGAAGAGCTTCAAAAGGTGTCAAAAATATCAGGAGCATGAAAGGGTCTGTAAAATAGGAAGAGCATGAAACCGTGTTCAAAAACATGAAGAGCCTGCAAAGGTGTGAAAATTATGAAAAGCTTCAAAAGGTGTGAAATACATGAGGAGCATAAAATGGTCAGAAAAATAGGAGAAGCATGAATCGGTGTTGAAATATATGAAGAGTCTGAAAAGGTGTGAAAAAAATGAAGAGCTTCAAAAGGTGTCAAATATATGAGGAGCATGAAACGGTCTGAAAAATAGGATGAGCATGAAATGGTGATCAGAAACATGAAGAGCCTGAAAAGGTGTGAAAAATATGAAGAGCTTCAAGAGGTGTAAAAAATATGAGGAGAATGAAACTGTCTGAAAATTAGGAGGAGTATGAAGCTGTGTTCAAAAATATGAGGAGACTCAATAGGTGTGAAAAATATGAAGAGCATCAAATGGTGTCAAAAATATGAGTAGCATGAAACGGTCTGAAAAATAGGAGGAGCATGAAGCGGTGTTGAAAAACATGAAGAGCCTTAGAACGTGTGAAAAATATGAAGAGCTTCAAAAGGTGTGAAAAATATGGGGAGCTTCAAAATGTGTCAAAATATGTCGAGCATGAAACGGTCTGAAAAATAGGAGGAGCATGATCTGGAGTTTAAAAACATGAAGAGTCCGAAAAGTGTGAAATATATGAAGAGCTTCAAAAGTTGTCAAAATATGAGGAGCATGAAACGGTCTGAAAAATAGGAGGAGCATGAAGCGGTGTTCAAAAACATGAAGAGCCTGAAAAGGTGTGAAAAATATGAAGAGCTTCAAAAAGTGTCAAAAATATGAGGAGCATGAAACGGTCTGAAAAATAGGAGGAGCATGAAACGGACTGAAAATAGGAGGAGCATGAAGCGGTTTGAAAAATATGAAGAGCCTGAAAAAGTGTGAAAAATATGAAGAGCTTCAAAAGGTGTCAAAAATATGAGGAGAATGAAACGGTCTGAAAATTAGGAGGAGCATGAAGCGGTGTTGAAAAACATAAAGAGCCTGAAAAAGTGTGAAATATATGAAGAGCCTCAAAGATGTCAAAAATATGAGGAGCAAGAAACGGTCTGAAAAATAGAAGGAGCTTGAAGTGCTGTTGAAAAACATGAAGAGCCTGAAAAGGTGTGAAAAATATGAAGAGCTTCAAAAAGGTTTCAAATATATAGAGGGTGAAACGGTCTGAAAAATATGAGGAGCAAGAAACTGTTTTCAAAAACATGAAGAGCCTCAAAAGGTGTGAACAATGTGAAGAGCTTCAAACTGTGTCAAAAATATGAGGAGCATGAAACGGTCTGAAACATAGGAGGAGCATGAAGTGTTGTTGAAAAACATGAAGAGCCTTAAAAAGGTGTGAAACATATGAGGAGCATGATACGGTCTGAAAAATAGGAGGAGCATGAAGCGGTGTTGAAAAATATGAAGAGCCTGAAAAGGTGTGAAAAATATGAAGAGCTTCAAAGGTGTCAAAATTATGAGGAGCATGAAAAGGTCTGAAAAATAGGAGGAGCATATATCGGTGTTCAAAAAAATGAAGAGCCTGGAGAAGTGTGAAAAATATGAAGAGCTTCAAAAAGTGTCAAAAATATGAGGAGCATTAAACGGTCTGAAAAATAGGAGAAGCATGAAGTGGTGTTGAAAAATATGAAGAGCCTGAAAAGGTGTGAAAAATATGAAGAGCTTCAAAGGTGTCAAAATTATGAGGAGCATGAAACGCTCTGAAAAAGAGGAGGAGCAGCAAGCGATGTTGAAAAACATGAAGAGCGTGAAAAGGTGTGAAAAATATGAAGAGCTTAAAAAGGTGTCAAAAATATGAGGAGCATGAAAGGGTCTGAAAAATAGTAGGAGCATGAAGCGGTGTTGAAAAACATGAAGAGCCTGAAAAGGTGTGAAAAATATGAAGAGCTTCAAAAGTGGTCAAAAATATGAGAAGCATGAAACGGTCTGAAAAATAGGAGGAGCATGAAGTGGTGCTGAAAAACATGAAGAGCCTGAAAAGGAGTGAAAAATATGAAGAGCTTCAAAAGGCGTCAAAAATATGAGGAGCATGAAACGGTCTGAAAAATAGGAGAAGCATGAAACGGTCTGAAAAATAGGAGGAGCATGAAGCGGTTTGAAAAACATGAAGAGCCTGAAAAAGTGTGAAAAATATGAAGAGTTTCAAAAGGCGTCAAAAATATGAGGAGCATGAAACGGTCTGAAAAATAGGAGAAGCATGAAACGGTCTGAAAAATAGGAGGAGCATGAAGTGGTGTTGAAAAATATGAAGAGCTTCTAAAATTGTCAAAAATATCAGGAGCATGAAACGGTCTGAAAAATAGGAGGAGCATGAAGTGGTGTTGAAAAACATGAAGAGCCTGAAAAAGTGTGAAAAATATGAAGAGCTTCAAAAGGTGTCAAAAATATGAGGAGCATGAAATGGTCTGAAAAATAGGAGGAGCATGAACTGGTGTTGAAAAACGTGAAGAGCCTGAAAACGTGTGATAAAATATGAAGAGCTTCAAAGGGGTCAAAAATATGAGGAGCATGAAATGGTCTGAAAAATAGGAGGAGCATGAAGCGGTGATGAAAAACATGAAGAGCCTGAAAACGTGAGATAAAATAAGAAGAGCTTCAAAGGTGTCAAAAATATGAGGAGCATGAAACGGTCGCAAAAATAGGAGGAGCATGAAGCGGTGTTGAAAAACATGAAGAGCCTGAAAAGGTGTGAAAAATATGAGAGCTTCAAAAGGTGTCAATAATAAGAGTTGCATGAAACAGTCTGAAAAATAGGAGGAGCATGAAAATGTCTGAAAAATAGGAGAAGCATGAAGCGGTGTTGAAAAACATGAAGAGCATGAAAAGGTGTGAAAAAAAGGAAGAGCTTGAAAAAGTGTCAAAAATATGAGGAGCATGAAACCGTCTGAAAAATAGGAGGAGCATGAAGTGGTGTTGAAAAACATGAAGAGCCTGAAAAGGTGTGAAACATATGAAGAGCTTCAAAAGGTGTCAAAATTATGAGGAGCATGAAACGGCCTGAAAAATTGGAGAAGCATGAAGCGGTGTTGAAAAACAAGAAGAGCCTGAAAATGTGTGAAAAACATGAAGAGCATCAAAAGGTGTGAAAAATATGAAGAGCTTGAAAAGGTGTGAAATATATGAGGAGCATGAAACGGTCTGAAAAATAGGAGGAGTATGCAGCGGTTAAAAAACATGAAGAGGCTGAAAAGGTGTGAAAAATATGAAGAGCTCCAAAAGTTGTCAAAAATATGTGGAGCGTGAAACGGTCTCAGAAATAGGAGGAGGATGAAGCGGTGTTGAAAAACATGAAGAGCCTGAAAAGGTGTGAAAAATATGAGAGCTTCAAAAGGTGTCAATAATAAGAGGTGCATGAAACAGTCTGAAAAATAGGAGGAGCATGAAACTGTCTGAAAAATAAGAGAAGCATGAAGCGGTGTTGAAAAATATGAAGAGCATGAAAAGGTGTGAAAAATATGAAGAGGTTGAAAATGTGTGAAATATATGAAGAGCTTCAAAAGGTGTGAAATACATGAGGAGCATGAAACTCTCTGAAAAATAGGAGAAGCATAAACCGGTGTTGAAATACATGAAGAGCCTGAAAAGGTGTGAAAAATATGAGAGCTTCAAAAGGTGTCAATAATAAGAGGTGCATGAAACAGTCTGAAAAATAGGAGAAGCATGAATCTGTCTGAAAAATAGGAGAAGCATGAAGCGGTGTTGAAAAAAATGAAGAGCCTGAAAAGGTGTGAAAAATATGAAAAGCTTCAAAAGGTGTCAAAAATATGAGGAGCATGAAACGGTCTGAAAAATAGGAGAAGCATGAAGCGGTGTTGAAAAACATGAAGAGCCTGGAAAGATGTGCAAAATATGAAGAGCTTCAAAAGGTATGAAATATATGAAGAGCTTCAAAAGGTGTGAAATATATGAGGAGCATGAAACTCTCTGAAAAATAGAAATAGCATGAAGCGGTGTTGAAAAACATGAAGAGCCTGAAAACGTGTGAAAATATGAAGAGCTTCAAAAATATGAAAAATATGAAGAGCTTCAAAAGGTGTGAAAAATTTGAAGAGCTTCAAAAGGTTTCAAAATGAGATGAGCATGAAACGGTCTGAAAAATAGGAGGAGCATGAAGCGGTTTTGAAAATCATAAAGAGCCTGAAAAGTTGTGAAAAATATGAAGAGCTTCAAAAGACGTGAAAAATTTGAAGAGCTTCAAAAGGTGTCAAAATGAGATGAGCATGAAACGGTCTGAAAAATAGGAAGAGCATGAAGTGGTGTTGAAAAAAATGAAGAGCCTGGAAAGGTGTGAAATATATAAAGAGCTTCAAAAGGTGTCAAAAATATGAGGAGAATGAAACGGTCTGCAAATTAGGAGAAGCCTGAAATGGTGTTCAAAAACATGAAGAGCCTGAAAAGGTGTGAAAAACATGAAGAGCCTGAAAAGGTGTGAAAAATATGAAGAGCTTCAAAAGGTGTGAAATACATGAGGAGCATGAAACGGGCTGAAAAATAGGAGAAGCATGAAGGGGTGTGGAAAAACATGAAGAGCCTGAAAAGGTTTGAAAAATATGAAGAGCTTCTAAAGGTGTGAAATACATGAGGAGCATGAAACTGTCTGAAATATAGAAATAACATGAAGCGGTGTTGAAAAACATGAAGAGCCTGAAAACGTGTGAAAAATATGAAGAGCATCAAAAGGTGTGAAAAATATGAAGAGCTTCAAAAGGTGTAAAAAATGACATGAGCATGAAACCGTCTGAAAAATAGGAGGAGCATGAAGTGGTGTTGAAAAAAATGAAGAGCCTGAAAAGTTGTGAAACATATGAAGAGCTTCAAAAGGTGTCAAAATTATGAGGAGCATGAAAGGGTCTGAAAAATAGGAGGAGCATGAAGCGGTGTTCAAAACATGAAGAGCGTGAAAAGGTGTGAAAAAAAGGAAGAGCTTCAAAAGGTGTGAAAAATATGAGGAGCATGAAACGGTCTGAAAAATAGGAGGAGCATGAAGCGGTGTTTAAAAACATGAGGAGGCTGAGAACTTGTGAAAAATATGAAGAGCTTCTAAAGGTGTCAAAAATGAGATGAGCATGAAACGGTTTGAAAAATAGGAGGAGCATGAAGTGGTGTGAAAAAAATGAAGAGCCTGAAAAGGTGTGAAAAATATGAAGAGCTTCAAAAGGTGTGAAATATATGAGGAGCATGAAACGGTCTGAAAAATAGGAGGAGTATGCAGCGGTTAAAAAACATGAAGAGGCTGAAAAGGTGTGAAAAATATGAAGAGCTCCAAAAGTTGTCAAAAATATGTGGAGCGTGAAACGGTCTCAAAAATAGGAGGAGCGTGAAGCGGTGATGAAAAACATGAAAAGCCTGAAAACGTGTGATAAAATATGAAGAGCTTCAAAGGTGTCAAAAATATGTGGAGCATGAAACGGTCGCAAAAATAGGAGGAGCATGAAGTGGTGTTGAAAAACATGAAGAGCCTGAAAAGGTGTGAAAAGTATGAGAGCTTCACAAGGTGTCAATAATGAGAGGTGCATGAAACAGTCTGAAAAATAGGAGGAGCATGAAACTGTCTGAAAAATAAGAGAAGCATGAAGCGGTGTTGAAAAACACGAAGAGCATGAAAAGGTGTGAAAAATATGAAGAGGTTGAAAATGTGTGAAATATATGAAGAGCTTCAAAAGGTGTCAAAAATGAGATGAGCATGAAACGGTCTGAAGAAAAGGAGGAGCATGAAGCGGAGTCCACAAAAATGAAGAGCCTGAAAAGGTGGAAAGTATATGAAGAGCTTCAAAAGCTGTCAAAAATTTGAGGAGCATGAAACGGTATGAAAAATAGGAGGAGTGTGAAGCGGTGTTCAAAAACATGAAGAGTTTAAAAGGTGTGAAAAATATGAAGAGGTTCAAAAGTTGTGAAAAATATGAAAAGCATAAAACGGTCTGAAAAATAGGAGGAGCATGAAACGGCCTGAAAAATAGGAGGAGCATGAAGCGGTGTTGAAAAACATGAAGAGTCTGAAAAGGTGTGAAAAATATGAAGAGCTTCAAAAGGTGTCAAAAATTTGAGGGACATTAAAGGTCTTAAAAACAGGAGGAGGATGAAGTGGTGTTGAAAAACATGAAGAGCTTCAAAAGGTGTGAAAAATAGGAAGAGCTTCAAAAGGTGTCACAAATATGAGGAGCATGAAACGGTCTGAAAAATAGGAGGAGCATGAAGCGCTGCTGAAAAACATGAAGAGCCTGAAAAGGTATGAAAAATATGAAGAGCTTCAAAACGTGTCAAAAATATGAGGAGCATGAAACGGTCTGAAAATAGGACGAGCATGAAGCAGTGTTCAAAAAGATGAAGAGCCTGAAATGGTGTGAAAAATATGAAGAGCTTCAAAATGTGTCAAAAATATGACGAGCATGAAACCCTCTTAAAAATAGGAGGAGGATGAAGCGATGTTCAAAAACATGAAGAGCCTGAAAAGGTGTGAAAAATATGAAGAGCTTCAAAAGGTGTAAAAAATATGAAGAGCTTCAAAAGGTGTCAAAAATGAGATGAGCATGAAAAGGTCTCAAAAATAGGAGGAGCATGAAGCGGTGTTCAAAAAAATGCAGAGACTGAAAAATTGTGAAAAATATGAAGAGCTTCAAAAGGTGTAAAAAATAGGAGGAGCATGAAACGGGTTGAAAAATAGGAGGAGCATGAACCGGTGTTCAAAAACATAAAGAGCATGATAAGGTGTGAAAAACATGAAGAGCTTCATAAGGTGTCAAATTTAGTTTAGCATGAAAGGGTCTGAAAAGTAGGAGGAGCATGAAGTGGTGTTGAAAACATGAAGAGCCTGAAAAGGTGTGAAATATACGAAGAACTTCAAAAGGTGTGAAAAATATGAAGTGCATCAAAAGGTGTCAAAAATGAGATGAGCATGAAACGGTCTGAAAAATAGGAGGAGCATGAAGTGGTATTGAAAAACATGAAGAGCCTAAAAACGTGTGAAAAATATGAAGAGATTCAAAAGGTGTGAAAAATATGAAGAGCTTCAAAAGATGTCAAAAATGAGATGAGCATGAAACGGTCTGAAGAAAAGGAGGAGCATGAAGCGGAGTCCACAAAAATGAAGAGCCTGAAAAGGTGGAAAGTATATGAAGAGCTTCAAAAGCTGTCAAAAATTTGAGGAGCATGAAACGGTATGAAAAATAGGAGGAGTGTGAAGCGGTGTTCAAAAACATGAAGGGTTTAAAAGGTGTGAAAAATATGAAGAGGTTCAAAAGTTGTGAAAAATATGAAAAGCATAAAACGGTCTGAAAAATAGGAGGACCATGAAACGGTCTGAAAAATAGGAGGAGCATGAAGCGGTGTTGAAAAACATGAAGAGTCTGAAAAGGTGTGAAAAATATGAAGAGCTTCAAAAGGTGTCAAAAATTTGAGGAGCATGAAAAGTTCTGAAGAATACGAAGAGCATGATGCAGTGTTGAAAAACATGAAGAGCCTGAAAAGGTGTGAAAAATATGAAGCACTTCAAAAGATGTCAAAATTATGAGGAGCATGAAACAGTTGAAAAATAGGAGGAGCATGAAGCAGTGTTCAAAAACATGAAGAACCGGAAAAGGTGTGAAAAATATGAAGAGCTTCAAAAGGTGTGAAAATTATGAGGAGCATGAAACGGTCTGAAAAATAGGAGGAGCATGAAGCGGTGTTCAAAAACATGAAGAGCCTGAAAAGGTGTGAAAAATATGAAGAGCTTCAAAAGGTTGGAAATACATGAGGAGCATGAAACGGTCTGAAAAATAGGAGGAGCATGAATCGGTCTGAAAAATGGGAGGAGCATGAAGCGGTGTTGAAAAACATGAGGTTCCTGAAAAGCTGTGAAAATAAGACAAGCTTCAAAAGGTGTCAAAAATATGAGGAGCATAAAACGGTCTGAAAAATAGGAGGAGCATGAAACGGTCTGAAAAATGGGAGGAGCATGAAGTGGTGTTGAAAAACAAGAAGATCTGAAAAGGTGTGAAAAATATGAAGAGCTGCAAAATGTGTCAAAAATATGAGGAGCATGAACGGTCTGGAAAATAGGAGGAGCATGAAGCGGTCTTGAAAACCATGAAGAACCTGAAAAGGTGTGAAAAATAAGAAGAGCTTCAAAATGTTTCAAAATTATGAGGAGAATGAACGGTCTGAAAAATAGGAGGAGCAAGAAGCGGTGTTGAAAAACATGAAGAGCCTGAAAACGTGTGAAAAATATGAACAGCTTCAAAAGGTGTGAAAAATATGAAGAGCTTCAAAAGGTGTGAAAAATATGAAGAGCTTCAAACGGTGTCAAAAATGAGATGAGCATGAAATGGCCTAAAAATAGGAGGAGCATGAAGTGTTGGTGAAAAACATGAAGAGCCTGAAAAAGTGTGAAGTATATGAAGAGACTCAAAAGGTGTCAAAACTATGAGGAGCATGAAACGGTCTGAAAAATAGAAGGAGAATTAAGCGGTGTTGAAAAACATGAAGAGCCTGAAAAGGTGTGCAAAATATGAAGAGCTTCAAAAGGTGTGAAAAATATGAGGAGCATGAGACGGTTTGAAAAATAGGAGGCGCATGAAGCGGTGTACAGAAACATGAAGAGCCTGAAAAGGTGTGAAAAATATGAAGAGCTTCAAAAGCTGTCAGGTATATGAGGAGCATGAAACGGTATGAAAAATAGGAGGAGCATGAAACGGTCTGAAAAATAGGAGGAGCATGAATCAGAGTTCGAAAACATGAAGAGCCTGAAAAGGTGAGAAAAATATGAAGAGCTTCAAAAGCTGTCAAAAATATGAGGAGCATGAAACGGTATGAAAAATAGGAGGAGCATGAAATGGTCTGAAAAATAGGAGGAGCATGAAGTGGAGATGAAAAACATGAAGTGCCTGAAAAGGTATGAAAAATATGAAGAGCTTCAAAAGGTGTAAAAATTAGATGAGCATGAAACGGTCTGAAAAATAGGAGGAGCATGAACTGGTGCTGAAAAACATGAAGAGCCTGAAAAGGTGTGAAAAATATGAAGAGCTTCAAAAGCTGTCAAAAATGAGATGAGCATGAAACGGTCTGAAAAAAAGGAGGAGCATGAAGCGTTGTTGAAAATCTTGAAGAGCAAGAAAAGGTGTGAAAAATATGAAGAGCTTCAAAAGGTTTCAAAAATATGAGGATCATGAAACGGTCTGAAAAATAGGAGCAACATGAACGGTCTGAAAAATAAGAGGAGCATGAAATGGTGTTGAAAAACAGGAAGAGCCTGAAAATGTGAGAAAAATATGAAGAGCTTCAAAAGGTTTCAAAAATATGAGGAGCATGAAACTTTCTGAAAAAGAGGAGGAGCATGAACTGGTGTTGAAAAACAGGAAGAGCCTGAAAATGTGAGAAAAATATGAAGAGGTTTAAAAGGTTTCAAAAATATGAGGAGCATGAAACTTTCTGAAAAATAGGAGGATCATGAAACCGTGTTCAAAAACATGAAGAGCCTGAAAAGGTGTGAAAATATGAAAAGCCTTAAAAAATGTCAAAAATTTGAGGTGTATTAAACGGTCTGAAAAATAGCAGGAGCATGAAGTGGTGTTGAAAAACATGAAGAGCCTGAAAAGGTGTGAAAAATATGAAGAGCTTTAAAAGGTGTGAATAATATGAGGAGCATGAAACTTTCTGAAAAATAGGAGGAGCATGAAACCGTGTTCAAAAACATGAAGAGCCTGAAAAGGTGTGAAAATATGAAAAGCCTTAAAAAATGTCAAAAATTTGAGGTGTATTAAACGGCCTGAACAATAGCAGGAGCATGAAGTGGTGTTGAAAAACATGAAGAGCCTGAAAAGGTGTGAAAAATATGAAGAGCTTTAAAAGGTGTGAAAAATATGACGAGCATGAAACGGTCTGAAAAATAGGAGGAGCATGAAGCGGTGTTCAAAAACATGAAGAGCCTGAAAAGTTGTGAAAAGTATGAACAGCTTCAAAATGTGTCAAATATATGAGGAGAGAGAAATGGTTTGAAAAAAAGGAAGAGCATGAAGTGGTGTTTAAAAACATGAAGAGCCTGAAAAGGTGTGAAAAATATGAAGAGCTTCAAAAGCTGTCAAATATATGAGGAGCACGAAACGGTCTGAAAAAAAGCAGGAGCATGAAGCGTTGTTGAAAATCTTGAAGAGCTTGAAAAGGTGTGAAAAATATGAAGAGCTTCAAAAGGTTTCAAAAATATGAGGATCATGAAACGGTCTGAAAAATAGGAGGAGCATGAAACGGTCTGAAAAATAAGAGGAGCATGAAACGGTGTTGAAAAACAGGAAGAACCTGAAAATGTGAGAAAAATATGAAGAGCTTCAAAAGGTTTCAAAAATATGAGGAGCATGAAACTTTCTGAAAAATAGAAGGAGCATGAACCGGTGTTGAAAAACATGAAGAGCCTGAAAAGGTGTGAAAAATATGAAGAGCTTCAAAACGTGTCAAAAATATGAGGAGCATGAAACGGTCGGAAAAATAGGAGGAGCAAGAAGCGGTGTTGAAAAACATGAAGAGCCTGAAAATGTGTGAAAAATATGAAGAGCTTCAAAAGGTGTGAAAAATATGAAGAGCTTCAAAAGGTGTCAAATTGAGATGAGCATGAAACGGTCTGAAAAATAGGAGGAGCATTAAGCTGTGTTGAAAATCATAACGAGCCTGAAAAGGTGTGAAAAATATGAAGAGCTTCAAAAATGTGAAAAATATGAAGAGCTTCAAAAGGTGTCAAAAATGAGACGAGCATGAAACGGTCTGAAAAATAGGAGGAGCATTAAGCTGTGTTGAAAATCATAACGAGCCTGAAAAGGTGTGAAAAATATGAAGAGCTTCAAAAGGTGTGCAAAATATGAAGAGATTCAAAACCTGTCAAAAATATGAGGAGCCTGAAACAGTCTCAAAAATAGGAAGAGTATGAAACGGTCCGAAAAATAGGAGGATCATGAAGCGATGTTTAAAATCGTGAAGAGCCTGAAAAGGTGTGAAAAATGTGAAGAGCTTCAACAGGTGTCAAAAACATGAGGAGAATGAAACGGTCTGAAAAATAGGAGGAGCATGAAGCTGTGTTCAAAAACATGAAGAGCCAGAAAAATTGTGAAAACTAAGAAGAGCTTCAAAAAGTGTCAAAAATATGAGGAGCAAGAAACGGTCTGAAAAATAGGAGGAACATGAAGTGGAGCTGAAAAACATGAAGAGCCTGAAAAGGTGTGCAAAATATGAAGAGCTTCAAAAGGTGTAAAAAATGAGATGAGCATGAAACGGTCTGAAAAATAGGAGGAGCATGAACTGGTGCTGAAAAACATGAAGAGCCTGAAAAGGTGTGAAATATATGAAGAGCTTCAAAAGGTGTCAAAAATATGAGGAGCATGAAACGGTCTGAAAAATAGGAGAAGCATGAAACGGTGTTGAAAAACATGAAGAGCATGAAAAGATGTGAAGAATATGAAGAGCTTCAAAACCTGTCAAAAATATGAGGAGCATGAATCGGTCTGAAAAATAGGAGGAGCAAGAAACGGTTTTAACAAACATGAAGAGCGGGAAAAGGTGTGAAAAATATGAAGAGCTTCAAAAGGTTTGAAAAGTATGAAGAACATGGAACGGTCTGAAAAATAGGAGGAGGATAAAGCGGTGTTCAAAAACATGAAGAGCCTGAAAAGGTGTGACAAATATGAAGAGTCAAAAGGTGCCAAAAATATGAGGAGCATGAAACGGTCTCAAAAATAGGAGGAGCATGAAGAGGTGTTCAAAAACATGAAGAGCCTGAAAAGGTGTGACAAATATGAAGAGCTTCAAAAGGTGTCAAAAATATGAGGAGCATGAAACGGTCTCAAAAATAGGAGGAGCATGAAGCGGTGTTCAAAAATATGGAGAGCCTGAAAAGGTATGAAAAATATGAAGAGCTTCAAAAGGTGTGAAATATATGAAGAGCTTCAAAAGGTGTCAAAAATATGAGGAGCCTGAAACAGGCTGTAAAATAGGAGGAGCATGAAGCGGTGTTGAAAAACATGAAGAGCATGAAGAGTTGTGAAAAATAGGAAGAACTTCAAAAGGTGTCAAAAATATGAGGAGTATGAACGGTATGAAAAATAGGAGGATCATGAAGCCGTGTTGAAAAACATGAAGAGCCTCAAAACGTGTGAAAATTATGAAGAGCTTCAAAAGCTGTGAAATATATGAAGAGCTTCAAAAGGTGTCAAAAATGAGATGAGCATGAAATGGTTTGAAAGATAGGAGGGGCATGAAGCGGTGTTGAAAAACATGAAGAGTCTGAAAAGGTGTGAAAAATATGAAGAGCTTCAAATGGTGTGAAATACATGAGGACCTTGAAATGGTCTGAGAAACAGGAGGAGCATGAAATCTTGTTGAAAAACATGAAGAGCCTGAAAACGTGTGAAAATTATGAAGAGCTTTAAAAGGTGTGAAATATATGAAGAGCTTCAAAAGGTGTCAAAAATGAGATGAGCATGAAATGGTCTGAAAGATAGGAGGGGCATGAAGCGGTGTTCAAAAATATGAAGAGCCTGGAATGGTGTGAAAAATATGAGAGCCCCAAAACGTGTCAAAAGTATGAGGAGCATGAAACGGTGTGAAAAACATGAAGAGCCTGAAAAGGTGTGAGAAATAGAACGGCTTCAAAAAGTGTGAAAAATATGAGGAGCCTGAAACGGTCTGAAAAATAGGAGCATGAAGTGGTGTTGAAAAACATGAAGAGCCTGAAAAGGTGTAAGAAATAGAACGGCTTCAAAAGGTGTGAAAAATATGAGGAGCATGAAACGGTCTGAAAAATAGGAAGAGCATGAAGTGGTGTTTAAAAACATGAAGAGCCTGAAAAGGTGTGAAAAATATGAAGAGCTTCAAAAGGTTTGAAAAATATGAAGAGCATGGAACGGTCTGAAAAATAGGAGGAGGATAAAGAGGTGTTCAAAAAAATGAAGAGCCTGAAAAGGGGTGACAAATATGAAGAGCTTCAAAAGGTGTCAAAAATATGAGGAGCATGAAACGGTATGAAAAATAGGAGGATCATGAAACGGTGTGAAAAACATGAAGAGCCTGAAAAGGTGTGAGAAATAGAACGGCTTCAAAAGGTGTGAAAAATATGAGGAGCCTGAAACGGTCTGAAAAATAGGAGGAGCATGAAGCGGTGATGAAAAACATGAAAGGCATGAAAACGTGTGAAAAATATTAAGAGCCTGAAAAGGTGTGAAAAATATGAAGAGCTTCAAAAGGTGTCAAAAATATGTTGAGCATGAAACGGTCTGAAAAATAGGAGGAGCATGAAGCGGTGTTCAAAAACATGAAGAGCCTTAAAAGGTGAGAAAAATATGAAGAACTTCAAAAGGTGTCAAAAATATGAGGAGCATGAAACGGTCTGAAAAATAGGAGGAGCATCAAGCGGTGTTGAAAAACATGAAGAGCCTGAGAAAGTGTGAGAAATAGGAAGAGCTTCAAAAGGTGTGAAAAATATGAAGAGCTTCAAAAGGTGTCAAATGAGATGAGCATGAAACTGTCTGAAAAATAGGAGGAGCATGAAGTGGTGTTGAAAAAAAAGAAGAGCCTGAAAAGGTGTGAAATATATGAAGAGCTTGAAACGTTGTCAAGAATATGAAGAGAAAGAAACGGTCTGAAAAATAGGAGGAGCATGAAGCAGTGTTCAAAAACATGAAGAGCCTGAAAAGGTGTGAAAAATATGAAGAGCCGCAAAAGGTGTCAAAATGAGATGAGCATGAACCGGTCTGAAAAATAGGAGGAGCATGAAGTGATGTTGAAAAAAATGAAAAGCCTGAAAAGGTGTGAAATATATGAAGAGCTTCAAAAGGTGTAAAAATATGAGGAGAATGAAACGGTCTGCATAATAGGAAGAGCATGAAATGGTGTTCAAAAACCTAAAGAGCATGAAAAGGTGTGAAAAATATGAAGAGTTTCAAAAGGTGTGAAATACATGAGGAGGATTAAACGGTCTGAAAAATAGGAGGAGCATGAAGCGGTGTTGAAAAACATGAAGAGTCTGAAATTGTGTGAAAAATATGAAGAGTTTCTAAAGGTGTCAAAAATATGAGGAGCATGAAACGGTCTGAGAAATAGGAGGAGCATGAAGTGGTGTTCAAAAACATGAAGAGCCTGAAAAGGTGTGAAATAAATGAAGAGCTTCAAAACGTGTCAAAAATATGAGGAGCATGAAACGGTCTGAAAAATAGGAGGAGCATGAAACTGTTTTCAAAAACATGAAGAGCCTGAAAAGGTGTGAAATAAATGAAGAGCTTCAAAACGTGTCAAAAATATGAAGAGCATGAAACGGTCTGAAAAATAGGAGGAGCATGAAGCGGCGTTGAAAAACATGAAGAGCCTGAAAAGGTGTGAAAAATATGAAGAGCTTCAAAAGGTGTCAAAAATATGAAGACCATGATATGGTCTGAAAAATATGAGGAGCATGAAACGGTGTTCAAAAACATGAAGAGCCTGAAAAGGTGTGAAATATATGAAGAGCTTCAAAAGGTGTCAAAAATATGAAGAGCATGAAACTGAAAAATAGGAGGAGCATGAAATGGTCTGATAAATAGGAGGAGCATGAGCGGTGTTGAAAAACATGAAGAGCCTGAAAAGGTGTGAAATATATGAAGAACTTAAAAGGAGTCAAAAATATGAGATGCATGAAACGGTCTGAAAAATAGAAGGAACATGAAGCGGTGTTGAAACATGTGAAGTGCCTGAAAAGGTGTGAAGAATAAGAAGAGGTCCAAAAGGCGTCAAATTTATGAGGAGCATGAAACGGTCTGAAAATTAGAAGAAGCATGAAACGGTGTTGAAAAATATGAAGACCATGAAAGGGTGTGAAAAACATGAAGAGCTTAAAAAGGTGTCAAAAATATGAGGAGCATGAAACGGTCAAAAAATAGGAGGAGCACGAGACGTTGATGATAAACCTGAAGAGCATGAAAAGGTGTTAAAAATATGAAGAGCTTAAAAAGGTGTCAAAAATATGAGGAGCAAGAAACGGTGTTGAAACACATGAAGAGCCTGAAAAGGTGTGAAAAATATGAAGAGCTTCAAAAGGTGTCAAAAATATGAGGACCATAAAACGATCTGAAAAATATGAGGAGCCTGAAACGGTCTGAAAAATAGGAGGAGCATGAAACGGTGTTCAAAAACATGAAGAGCCTGAAAAGTTTTGAAAAATATGCAAAGCTTCAAAAGGTGTCAAAAATTAGATGAGCATGAAACGGTCTGAAAAATTGGAGGAGCAAGAAGTAGCGTTGAAAAAAATGAAGAGCCTGAAAAGGTGTGAAAAATATGAAGAGCTTCAAAAGGTGTCAAAAATATGAGGAGCATGAAACGGTCTGAAAAATAGGAGGAGTATGAAGCGGTGATGAAAAACATGAAGGGCATGAAAACGTGTGAAAAATATGAAGAGCTTCAAAAGGTGTGAAAAATATGAAGAGCTTCAAAAGGTGTCAAAAATATGAGGAGCATGAAACGGTCTGAAAAATAGGAGGAGCATCAAGCGGTGTTGAAAAACATGAAGAGCCTGAGAAAGTGTGAGAAATAGGAAGAGCTTCAAAAGGTGTGAAAAATATGAAGAGCTTCAAAAGGTGTCAAATGAGATGAGCATGAAACTGTCTGAAAAATAGGAGGAGCATGAAGTGGTGTTGAAAAAAAAGAAGAGCCTGAAAAGGTGTGAAATATATGAAGAGCTTCAAAAGTTGTCAAGAATATGAGGAGAATGAAACGGTCTGAAAAATAGGAGGAGCATGAAGCGGTGTTGAAAAACATGAAGCGCCTGAAAAGGTGTGAAAGATATGAAGAGTTTCTAAAGGTGTCAAAAATATGAGGAGTAAGAAAGGGTCTGAAAAATAGGAGGAGCATGAAGCGGTGTTCAAAAACATGAAGAGCCTGAAAAGGTGTGAAAAGTATGAAGAGCCGCAAAAGGTGTCAAAATGAGATGAGCATGAACCGGTCTGAAAAATAGGAGGAGCATGAAGTGATGTTGAAAAAAATGAAAAGACTGAAAAGGTGTGAAATATATGAAGAGCTTCAAAAGGTGTAAAAATATGAGGAGAATGAAACGGTCTGCATAATAGGAATAGCATGAAATGCTGTTCAAAAACATAAAGAGCATGAAAAGGTGTGAAAAATATGAAGAGTTTCAAAAGGTGTGAAATACATGAGGAGGATTAAACGGTCTGAAAAATAGGAGTAGCATGAAGCGGTGTTCAAAAACATGAAGAGCCTGAAAAGGTGTGAAAAATATGAAGAGTTTCTAAAGGTGTCAAAAATATGAGGAGCATGAAACGGTCTGAGAAATAGGAGGAGCATGAAGTGGTGTTCAAAAACATGAAGAGCCTGAAAAGGTGTGAAATAAATGAAGAGCTTCAAAACGTGTCAAAAATATGAGGAGCATGAAACGGTCTGAAAAATAGGAGGAGCATGAAACTGTTTTCAAAAACATGAAGAGCCTGAAAAGGTGTGAAATAAATGAAGAGCTTCAAAACGTGTCAAAAATATGAGGAGCATGAAACGGTCAGAAAAATAGGAGGAGCATGAAACTGTTTTCAAAAACATGAAGAGTCTGAAAAGGTGTCAAATATATGAAGAGTTTCAAAAGGTGTCAAAAATATGAAGAGCATGAAACGGTCTGAAAAATAGGAGGAGCATGAAGCGGCGTTGAAAAACATGAAGAGCCTGAAAAGGTGTGAAAAATATGAAGAGCTTCAAAAGGTGTCAAAAATATGAAGAGCATGAAACTGAAAAATAGGAGGAGCATGAAATGGTCTGATAAATAGGAGGAGCATGAGCGGTGTTGAAAAACATGAAGAGCCTGAAAAGGTGTGAAATATATGAAGAACTTAAAAGGAGTCAAAAATATGAGATGCATGAAACGGTCTGAAAAATAGAAGGAACATGAAGCGGTGTTGAAAAATGTGAAGTGCCTGAAAAGGTGTGAAAAATATGAAGAGGTTTAAAAGTTGTCAAAAATATGAGGAGCATGAAACGGTCTGAAAATTAGGAGGAGCATGAAGCGGTGTTGAAAAACATGAAGAGCCTGAAAAGGTGTGAAAAATATGAAGAGCTTCAAAAGGTGCCAAAATTATGAAGAGCATGAAACAGTCTTAAAATTAGGAGGAGAATGAAGCGTTGTAGTAAAACATGAAGAGCCAGAAAAGGTGTGAAATATATGAAGCTTCAAAAGGTGTCAAAAATATGAAGTGCATGAAACGGTCTGAAAAATAGGAGGAGCATGAAATGGTGTTGAAAAACATACAGTCCTGGAAAGGTGTGAAAATTATGAAGAGCTTCAAAAGGTGTCAAAAATATGAGGAGCATGAAAAGGTCTGAAAATTAGGAGGAGCATGAAACGGTGTTCAAAAACATGAAGAGCCTGAAAACGTGTGAAAAATATGAAGAGCTTCAAAAGGTGTCAAAATATGAGGAGTAGTAAACGGTTTGAAAAATAGGAGGAGCATGAAGCAGTGTTGAAAAACATGAAGATCATGGAAAGGTGTGAATAATATAAAGAGCGTCAAAAGGTGTAAAAAATATGAGGAGCACGAAACGGTCTGAAAAATAGGAGGAGCCTGCAAAGGTGTTGAAAATCATGAAGAGCCTGAAAAGGTGTGAAGAATAAGAAGAGCTGCAAAAGGCGTCAAAATTATGAGGAGCATGAAACTGTCTGATTTTAGAAGCATGAAACGGTGTTGAAAAATATGAAGACCATGAAAGGGTGTGAAAAACATGAAGAGATTAAAAAGGTGTCAAAAATATGAGGAGCATGAAACGGTCAAAAAATAGGAGGAGCATGAGACGTTGATGATAAACCTGAAGAGCATGAAAAGGTGTTAAAAATATGAAGAGCTTAAAAAGGTGTCAAAAATATGAGGAGCAAGAAACGGTGTTGAAACACATGAAGAGCCTGAAAAAGAGTGAAAAATATGAAGAGTTTCAAAAGGTGTAAAAAATATGAGGACCATAAAACGATCTGAAAAATATGAGGAGCCTGAAACGGTCTGAAACATAGGAGGAGCATGAAACCGTTTTGAAAAATATGAAGAGCATGGAAAGGTGTGAAAAATATGAAGAGCTTCAAAAGGTGTCAAAATATGAGGAGCCAGAAACGGTCTGAAAAATAGGAGGAGCATGAAACGGTGTTGAAAAACATGAAGAGCTTGAAAAGGTGTGAAACATATGAGGAGCATGCAAAGGTCTGAAACATAGGAGGAGCATGAAGTGGTGTTGAAAAACATGAAGAGCCTGAAGGTGTGAAATATATGAAGAGCTTCAAAAGGTGTCAAAAAATGAGGAGCATGAAACGGTCTGAAAAAAAAGGAGGAGCATGAAGCGGTGTTCAAAAACATGAAGAGCATGGAAAGGTCTGAATAATATATAGAGCGTCAAAAGGTGTAAAAAATATGAGGTGCACGTAAGGGTATGAAAATTAGGAGGAGCCTGAAAAGGTGTTGAAAATCATGAAGAGCCTGAAAAGTTGTGAAGAATAAGAAGAGCTGCAAAAGGCGTCAAAATTATGAGGAGCATGAAACGGTATGAAAAATAGGAGGATCATGAAACGGTGTGAAAAACATGAAGAGCCTGAAAAGGTGTGAGAAATAGAACGGCTTCAAAAGGTGTGAAAAATATGAGGAGCCTGAAACGGTCTGAAAAATAGGAGGAGCATGAAGCGGTGATGAAAAACATGAAGGGCATGAAAACGTGTGAAAAATATTAAGAGCCTGAAAAGGTGTGAAAAATATGAAGAGCTTCAAAAGGTGTCAAAAATATGTTGAGCATGAAACGGTCTGAAAAATAGGAGGAGCATGAAGCGGTGTTCAAAAACATGAAGAGCCTTAAAAGGTGAGAAAAATATGAAGAACTTCAAAAGGTGTCAAAAATATGAGGAGCATGAAACGGTCTGAAAAATAGGAGGAGCATCAAGCGGTGTTGAAAAACATGAAGAGCCTGAGAAAGTGTGAGAAATAGGAAGAGCTTCAAAAGGTGTGAAAAATATGAAGAGCTTCAAAAGGTGTCAAATGAGATGAGCATGAAACTGTCTGAAAAATAGGAGGAGCATGAAGTGGTGTTGAAAAAAAAGAAGAGCCTGAAAAGGTGTGAAATATATGAAGAGCTTGAAACGTTGTCAAGAATATGAGGAGAAAGAAACGGTCTGAAAAATAGGAGGAGCATGAAGCGGTGTTGAAAAACATGAAGCGCCTGAAAAGGTGTGAAAGATATGAAGAGTTTCTAAAGGTGTCAAAAATATGAGGAGTAAGAAAGGGTCTGAAAAATAGGAGGAGCATGAAGCGGTGTTCAAAAACATGAAGAGCCTGAAAAGGTGTGAAAAATATGAAGAGCCGCAAAAGGTGTCAAAATGAGATGAGCATGAACCGGTCTGAAAAATAGGAGGAGCATGAAGTGATGTTGAAAAAAATGAAAAGCCTGAAAAGGTGTGAAATATATGAAGAGCTTCAAAAGGTGTAAAAATATGAGGAGAATGAAACGGTCTGCATAATAGGAAGAGCATGAAATGGTGTTCAAAAACCTAAAGAGCATGAAAAGGTGTGAAATATATGAAGAGTTTCAAAAGGTGTGAAATACATGAGGAGGATTAAACGGTCTGAAAAATAGGAGGAGCATGAAGCGGTGTTGAAAAACATGAAGAGTCTGAAATTGTGTGAAAAATATGAAGAGTTTCTAAAGGTGTCAAAAATATGAGGAGCATGAAACGGTCTGAGAAATAGGAGGAGCATGAAGTGGTGTTCAAAAACATGAAGAGCCTGAAAAGGTGTGAAATAAATGAAGAGCTTCAAAACGTGTCAAAAATATGAGGAGCATGAAACGGTCTGAAAAATAGGAGGAGCATGAAACTGTTTTCAAAAACATGAAGAGCCTGAAAAGGTGTGAAATAAATGAAGAGCTTCAAAACGTGTCAAAAATATGAGGAGCATGAAACGGTCAGAAAAATAGGAGGAGCATGAAACTGTTTTCAAAAACATGAAGAGTCTGAAAAGGTGTCAAATATATGAAGAGTTTCAAAAGGTGTCAAAAATATGAAGAGCATGAAACGGTCTGAAAAATAGGAGGAGCATGAAGCGGCGTTGAAAAACATGAAGAGCCTGAAAAGGTGTGAAAAATATGAAGAGCTTCAAAAGGTGTCAAAAATATGAAGACCATGATATGGTCTGAAAAATATGAGGAGCATGAAACGGTGTTCAAAAACATGAAGAGCCTGAAAAGGTGTGAAATATATGAAGAGCTTCAAAAGGTGTCAAAAATATGAAGAGCATGAAACTGAAAAATAGGAGGAGCATGAAATGGTCTGATAAATAGGAGGAGCATGAGCGGTGTTGAAAAACATGAAGAGCCTGAAAAGGTGTGAAATATATGAAGAACTTAAAAGGAGTCAAAAATATGAGATGCATGAAACGGTCTGAAAAATAGAAGGAACATGAAGCGGTGTTGAAACATGTGAAGTGCCTGAAAAGGTGTGAAGAATAAGAAGAGGTCCAAAAGGCGTCAAATTTATGAGGAGCATGAAACGGTCTGAAAATTAGAAGAAGCATGAAACGGTGTTGAAAAATATGAAGACCATGAAAGGGTGTGAAAAACATGAAGAGCTTAAAAAGGTGTCAAAAATATGAGGAGCATGAAACGGTCAAAAAATAGGAGGAGCACGAGACGTTGATGATAAACCTGAAGAGCATGAAAAGGTGTTAAAAATATGAAGAGCTTAAAAAGGTGTCAAAAATATGAGGAGCAAGAAACGGTGTTGAAACACATGAAGAGCCTGAAAAGGTGTGAAAAATATGAAGAGCTTCAAAAGGTGTCAAAAATATGAGGACCATAAAACGATCTGAAAAATATGAGGAGCCTGAAACGGTCTGAAAAATAGGAGGAGCATGAAACGGTGTTCAAAAACATGAAGAGCCTGAAAAGTTTTGAAAAATATGCAAAGCTTCAAAAGGTGTCAAAAATTAGATGAGCATGAAACGGTCTGAAAAATTGGAGGAGCAAGAAGTAGCGTTGAAAAAAATGAAGAGCCTGAAAAGGTGTGAAAAATATGAAGAGCTTCAAAAGGTGTCAAAAATATGAGGAGCATGAAACGGTCTGAAAAATAGGAGGAGTATGAAGCGGTGATGAAAAACATGAAGGGCATGAAAACGTGTGAAAAATATGAAGAGCTTCAAAAGGTGTGAAAAATATGAAGAGCTTCAAAAGGTGTCAAAAATATTAGGAGCATGAAACGGTCTGAAAAATAGGAGGAGCATGAAGCGGTGATGAAAAACATGAAGGGCATGAAAACGTGTTAAAAATATTAAGAGCCTGAAAAGGTGTGAAAAATATGAAGAGCTTCAAAAGGTGTCAAAAATATGTTGAGCATGAAACGGTCTGAAAAATAGGAGGAGCATGAAGCGGTGTTCAAAAACATGAAGAGCCTTAAAAGGTGAGAAAAATATGAAGAACTTCAAAAGGTGTCAAAAATATGAGGAGCATGAAACGGTCTGAAAAATAGGAGGAGCATCAAGCGGTGTTGAAAAACATGAAGAGCCTGAGAAAGTGTGAGAAATAGGAAGAGCTTCAAAAGGTGTGAAAAATATGAAGAGCTTCAAAAGGTGTCAAATGAGATGAGCATGAAACTGTCTGAAAAATAGGAGGAGCATGAAGTGGTGTTGAAAAAAAAGAAGAGCCTGAAAAGGTGTGAAATATATGAAGAGCTTCAAAAGTTGTCAAGAATATGAGGAGAATGAAACGGTCTGAAAAATAGGAGGAGCATGAAGCGGTGTTGAAAAACATGAAGCGCCTGAAAAGGTGTGAAAGATATGAAGAGTTTCTAAAGGTGTCAAAAATATGAGGAGTAAGAAAGGGTCTGAAAAATAGGAGGAGCATGAAGCGGTGTTCAAAAACATGAAGAGCCTGAAAAGGTGTGAAAAATATGAAGAGCCGCAAAAGGTGTCAAAATGAGATGAGCATGAACCGGTCTGAAAAATAGGAGGAGCATGAAGTGATGTTGAAAAAAATGAAAAGACTGAAAAGGTGTGAAATATATGAAGAGCTTCAAAAGGTGTAAAAATATGAGGAGAATGAAACGGTCTGCATAATAGGAAGAGCATGAAATGGTGTTCAAAAACATAAAGAGCATGAAAAGGTGTGAAAAATATGAAGAGTTTCAAAAGGTGTGAAATACATGAGGAGGATTAAACGGTCTGAAAAATAGGAGGAGCATGAAGCGGTGTTCAAAAACATGAAGAGCCTGAAAAGGTGTGAAAAATATGAAGAGTTTCTAAAGGTGTCAAAAATATGAGGAGCATGAAACGGTCTGAGAAATAGGAGGAGCATGAAGTGGTGTTCAAAAACATGAAGAGCCTGAAAAGGTGTGAAATAAATGAAGAGCTTCAAAACGTGTCAAAAATATGAGGAGCATGAAACGGTCTGAAAAATAGGAGGAGCATGAAACTGTTTTCAAAAACATGAAGAGCCTGAAAAGGTGTGAAATAAATGAAGAGCTTCAAAACGTGTCAAAAATATGAGGAGCATGAAACGGTCAGAAAAATAGGAGGAGCATGAAACTGTTTTCAAAAACATGAAGAGTCTGAAAAGGTGTCAAATATTTGAAGAGTTTCAAAAGGTGTCAAAAATATGAAGAGCATGAAACGGTCTGAAAAATAGGAGGAGCATGAAGCGGCGTTGAAAAACATGAAGAGCCTGAAAAGGTGTGAAAAATATGAAGAGCTTCAAAAGGTGTCAAAAATATGAAGACCATGATATGGTCTGAAAAATATGAGGAGCATGAAACGGTGTTCAAAAACATGAAGAGCCTGAAAAGGTGTGAAATATATGAAGAGCTTCAAAAGGTGTCAAAAATATGAAGAGCATGAAACTGAAAAATAGGAGGAGCATGAAATGGTCTGATAAATAGGAGGAGCATGAGCGGTGTTGAAAAACATGAAGAGCCTGAAAAGGTGTGAAATATATGAAGAACTTAAAAGGAGTCAAAAATATGAGATGCATGAAACGGTCTGAAAAATAGAAGGAACATGAAGCGGTGTTGAAAAATGTGAAGTGCCTGAAAAGGTGTGAAAAATATGAAGAGGTTTAAAAGGTGTCAAAAATATGAGGAGCATGAAACGGTCTGAAAATTAGGAGGAGCATGAAGCGGTGTTGAAAAACATGAAGAGCCTGAAAAGGTGTGAAAAATATGAAGAGCTTCAAAAGGTGCCAAAATTATGAAGAGCATGAAACAGTCTTAAAATTAGGAGGAGAATGAAGCGTTGTAGAAAAACATGAAGAGCCAGAAAAGGTGTGAAATATATGAAGCTTCAAAAGGTGTCAAAAATATGAAGTGCATGAAACGGTCTGAAAAATAGGAGGAGCATGAAATGGTGTTGAAAAACATACAGTCCTGGAAAGGTGTGAAAATTATGAAGAGCTTCAAAAGGTGTCAAAAATATGAGGAGCATGAAAAGGTCTGAAAATTAGGAGGAGCATGAAACGGTGTTCAAAAACATGAAGAGCCTGAAAACGTGTGAAAAATATGAAGAGCTTCAAAAGGTGTCAAAATATGAGGAGTAGTAAACGGTTTGAAAAATAGGAGGAGCATGAAGCAGTGTTGAAAAACATGAAGATCATGGAAAGGTGTGAATAATATAAAGAGCGTCAAAAGGTGTAAAAAATATGAGGAGCACGAAACGGTCTGAAAAATAGGAGGAGCCTGCAAAGGTGTTGAAAATCATGAAGAGCCTGAAAAGGTGTGAAGAATAAGAAGAGCTGCAAAAGGCGTCAAAATTATGAGGAGCATGAAACTGTCTGATTTTAGAAGCATGAAACGGTGTTGAAAAATATGAAGACCATGAAAGGGTGTGAAAAACATGAAGAGATTAAAAAGGTGTCAAAAATATGAGGAGCATGAAACGGTCTGAAAAGTAGGAGGAAAAAGAAACGGTTTTTACAAACATGAAGAGCGGGAAAAGGTGTGAAAAATATGAAGAGCTTCAAAAGGTGTCAAAAATATGAGGAGCATGAAACAGGCTGTAAAATAGGAGGAGCATGAAGCGGTGTCGAAAAACATGAAGAGCATGAAGAGTTGTGAAATATAGGAAGAACTTCAAAAGGTATCAAAAATATGAGGAGCATGAACGGTATGAAAAATAGGAGGATCATGAAGCCGTGTTGAAAAACATGAAGAGCCTGAAAACGTGTGAAAATTATGAAGAGCTTCAAAAGGTGTGAAATATATGAAGAGCTTCAAAAGGTGTCAAAAATGAGATGAGCATGAAATGGTCTGAAAGATAGGAGGGGCATGAAGCGGTGTTGAAAAACATGAAGAGCCTGAAAAGGTGTGAAAAATATGAAGAGCTTCAAATGGTGTGAAATACATGAGGACCATGAAACGGTCTGAAAAACAGGAGGAGCATGAAATCTTGTTGAAAAACATGAAGAGCCTGAAAACGTGTGAAAATTATGTAGAGCTTCAAAAGGTGTTAAATATATGAAGAGCTTCAAAGGGTGTCAAAAATGAGATGAGCATGAAATGTTCTGAAAGATAGGAGGGGCATGAAGCGGTGTTGAAAAACATGAAGAGCCTGAAAAGGTGTGAGAAATATGAAGATCTTCAAAATGTGTCAAAAACATGAGGAGCATGAAACGGTCTGAAAATAGGAGGAGCAAGAAGTGATGTTTCAAAACATGAAGAGCCAGAAAAGGTGTGAAAAATATGAACAGCATCAAAAGATGTGAAATATATGAGGAGCATGAACCGGTCTGAAAAATAGGAGGAGCATGAAGCGGTTTTGAAAAGCATGAAGAGTCTGAAAAGGTGTGAAAAATATGAAGAGCTTCATAAGGTGTCAAAAATATTAGGAGCATGAAACTGTCTGAAAAATAGGAGGAGCATGAAGTGGTGTTGAAAAACGTGAAGAGCCTAAAAAGGTGTGAAAAATATGAAGAGCTTCAAAAGGTGTGAAAAATATGAAGAGCTTCAAACGGTGTCAAAAAAGAGATGAGCATGAAATGGCCTAAAAAATAGGAGAAGCATGAAGTGTTGGTGAAAAACATGAAGAGCCTGAAAAAGTGTGAAGTATATGAAGAGATTCAAAAGGTGTCAAAAATATGAGGAGCATGAAACGGTCTGAAAAATAGAAGGAGAATTAAGCGGTGTTGAAAAACATGAAGAGCCTGAAAAGGTGTGCAAAATATGAAGAGCTTCAAAAGGTGTGAAAAATATGAGGAGCATGAGACCGTCTGAAAAATAGGAGGAGCATGAAGCGGTGTTGAAAAACAAGAAGAGTCTGAAAAGGTGTGAAAAATATGAAGAGCTTCAAAAGGTGTGAAAAATATGAAGAGCTTCAAAATGTGTCAAAAATGAGATGAGCATGAAACGGTCTGAATATTAGGAGGAACATGAATTGGTGTTGAAAAACATGAAGAGACTGAAAAGGTGTGAAAAATATGAAGAGCTTCAAAAGGTGTGAAAAATATGAGGAGCTTCAAAAAGTGTCAAAATTATGAGGAGCATGAAACGGTCTGAAAAATAGGAGGAGCATGAAGCAGTGTTGAAAAATACGAGGAGCATGAAGAGGTGTTGAAAAAAATGAAGAGCCTGAAAAGGTGTGAAAAATATGAAGAGCTTCAAAAGTTGTCAAAAATTAGATGAGCATGAAACGGTCTGAAAAATAGGAGGTGCATGAAGTGGTGTTGAAAAACATGAAGAGCCTGAAATGGTATGAAATATATGAACACCTTCAAAACGTGTGAAAAATATGAGGAGCTTCAAAAAGTGTCAAAATTATGAGGAGCATGAAACGGTCTGAAAAATAGGAGGAGCATGAAGCGGTGTTGAAAAATACGAGGAGCATGAAGAGGTGTTGAAAAAAATGAAGAGCCTGAAAAGGTGTGAAAAATATGAAGAGCTTCAAAAGTTGTCAAAAATTAGATGAGCATGAAACGGTCTGAAAAATAGGAGGAGCATGAAGTGGTGTTGAAAAACATGAAGAGCCTTAAATGGTGTGAAATATATGAACACCTTCAAAACGTGTGAAAAATATGAGGAGCTTCAAAAAGTGTCAAAATTATGAGGAGCATGAAACGGTCTGAAAAATAGGAGGAGCATGAAGCGGTGTTGAAAAATACGAGGAGCATGAAGAGGTGTTGAAAAAAATGAAGAGCCTGAAAAGGTGTGAAAAATATGAAGAGCTTCTAAAGGTGTCAAAAATATGAGGAGCCTGAAACGGTCTAAAAAATAGGAGGGGCATGAAGCGATGTTGAAAAACATGCAGAGCCTGAAAATGTGTGAAAAATATGAAGATCTTCTAAAGGTGTCAAATATATGAGGACAATGAAACGGCCTGAAAAATTGGAGGAGCATGAAGCGGTGTTGAAAAACATGAAGAGCTTGAAACGGTGTGAAAAATATAAAGAGCTTCAAAATGTGTCAAAATTATGAGGAGCATGAAACGGTCTGAAAAATAAGAGGAGCATGAAGTGGTGTTGAAACACATGAAGATCCTGAAATGGTGTGAAATATATGAAGACCTTCAAAATGTGTGAAACATATGAGGAGCTTCAAAACGTGTCAAAAATATGAGGAGCATGAAATGGTCTGAAAAATCGGAGGAGCATGAAGTGGTGTTGAAAAACATGAAGAGCCTGAATAGGTGAGAAAAATACGAAGAGCTTCTAAAGGTGTGAAAAATATGAGGAGCATGAAACGGTCTCAAAATAGGAGGAGCATGAAACGGTCTGAAAAATAGGAGGAGCATGAAGCGGTGATGAAAAAATAGAAGAGCATGAAATGGTTTGAAGAATATAAGGAGCTTCAAAAGGTATCAAAAATAGTAGTAGCATGAAACGGTGTTGAAAAACTTGAAGAGCCTGAAAATGTGTAAAATATGAACAGGTTAAAAGCTGTCAAAATATGAGGAGCATGCAACGGTCTGAAAAATAGGAGGAGCATGAAGCGGTGATGAAAAAAAAGAAGAGCATGAAATGGGTTGAAGAATATGAGGAGCTTCAAAAGGTATCAAAAATAGGAGTAGCATGAAGCCGTGTTGAAAAACATGAAGAGCCTGAAAAGGTGTGAAAAATATGAAGAGCTTCAAAAGGTATCAAAAATAGGAGTAGCATGAAGAGGTGTTCAAAAATATGAAGAGCCTGAAAAGGTGTGAAAAATATGAAGAGCATGAAACGGTCTGAAAAATGGTGGAGCATGAAGCGGTGTTCAGAAGCATGAAGAGCCTGAAAACTGTGAAAAATATGAAGAGCTTCAAAAAGTGTGAAAAATATGAAGAGTTTCAAAAGGTGTGAAAAATATGAGGAGCATGAAACGGTCTGAAAAATAGGAGGAGCATGAAACTGTGTGTAAAAAATGAAGAGCATGAATAGGTGTGAAAATTATGAAGAGCTTTACAAAGGTTTGAAAAATATGACGAGCATGAAATTGTCTGAAAAATTGGAGGAGCATGAAGCGGTGTTGAAATACATGAAGAGCCTGTAAAGGTTTGAAAAATATGAAGAGCTTCAAAAGGTGTGAAAAATATGAAGAGCTTCAAAATTTGTCAAAAATAAGAGGAGAAAGACACGGTCTGAAAAATAGGAGGAGCATGAAGCGGTGTTGAAATACATGAAGAGCCTGTAAAGGTTTGAAAAATATGAAGAGCTTCAAAAGGTGTGAAAAATATGAAGAGATTCAAAATGTGTCAAAAATAGGAGGAGCATGACACGGTCTGAAAAATAGGAGGAGCATGAAGTGGTGTTGAAAAACATGAAGAGCCTGAAAAGGTGTAAAAAACATGAAGAGCCTAAAAAGGTGTCAAAAATATGAGGAATATGAAACGGTCTGAAAAATAGGAGGATCATGAAGAGGTGTTGAAAAACATGAATAGCCTGAAAATGTGTGAAATATATGAAGAGCTTAAAAATGTGTCAAATATATGAGGAGCATGAAACGGTCTGAAAAATAGGAGGATGATGAAACGGTGTTGAAAAACATTAAGAGCCTGAAAAGGTGTGAAAATTATGAAGAGCTTCAAAATGTGTCAAAATTTGAGGAGCATGAAAAGGTCTGAAAAATAGGAGGAGAATGAAGCGGTTTTCAAAATCATGAAGAGCCTATAAATGTGTGAAAAATATGAAGAGCTTCAAAAGGTGTAAAAATTTGAAGAGCAGGAAACGGTCTGAAAAACAGGAGGAGAATGAAGTGGTGTCCAAAAACATGAAGAGCCTGAAAAGGTGTGAAAAATATGAAGAGCTTCAAAATGTGTCATAAATATGAGGAGCATGAAATGGTCTGAAAAATAGGAGGAGCATGAGGCGGTGTTCAAAAACATGAAGAGCCTGAAAAGGTGTGAAAAATATGAAGAGCTTCAAAAGGTGTCAAAAATATGAGGAGCATGAAACGGTCTGAAAAATAGGAGGAGCATGAAACGGTGATCAAATACATGAAGAGCCTGAAAAAGTGTGAAAAATATGAAGAGCTTCAAAAGGTGTGAAATTCATGAGGAGCATGAAATGAGCTGAAAAATAGGAGAAGCATGAAGTGGTGTGGAAAAACATGAAGAGCCTGTAAAGGTGTGAAAAATATGAAGAGCTTCAAAAGGTGTGTAATACATGAGGAGCATGAAACTCTCTGAAAAATAGAAGGAGCATGAAGTAGTGTTCAAAAACATGAAGAGCCTGAAAAGGTGTGAAAAATATGAAGAGCTTAAAAAGGTGTGAAAAATATGAGGAGCATGATATGGTTTGAAATATAGGGCTAGCATGAAGCGGTGTTCAAAAACATGAAGTGCCTGAAAAGGTGTGAAAAATATGAAAAGCTTCAAAAGGTGTCAAAAATGAGATGAGCATGAAACGTTCTGAAAAACAGGAGGTGCATGAAGCGTTGTTGAAAACCATGAAGAGCATGAAAAGGTGTGAGAAATATGAAGAGCTTCAAAATGTGTCAAAAATATGAGGAGCATGAAACGGTCTTAAAAATAGGAGGAGCATGAAGCGGTGTTCAAAAACATGAAGAGCCTGAAAAGGTGTGAAAAATATGAAGAGCTTCAAAAAGGTGTCAAATATATAGCGGGTGAAACGGTCTGAAAAATATGAGGAGCAAGAAACTGTTTTCAAAAACATGAAGAGCCTGAAAAGGTGTGAAAAATATGAAGAACTTCAAAAAGGTGTCAAATATATAGCGGGTGAAACGGTCTGAAAAATATGAGGAGCAAGAAACTGTTTTCAAAAACATGAAGAGCCTCAAAAGGTGTGAAAAATATGAAGAGCTTCAAACTATGTCAAAAATATGAGGAGCATGAGATGGTCTGAAACATAGGAGGAGCATGAAGTGTTGTTGAAAAAAATGAAGAGCCTGAAAAAGGTGTGAAACATATGAGGAGCATGATACGGTCTGATTAATAGGAGGAGCATGAAGCGGTGTTAAAAAATATGAAGAGCATGAAAACGTGTGAAAAATATGAAGAGCTTCAAAAGGTGTCAAAAATATAAGGAGCATGAAACGGTCTGAAATATAGCAGGAGCATGAAAGTTGTTAAAAAACATGAAGAGCCTGAAAAGGTGTGAAAAATATGAAAAGCTTGAAATGGTGTCAAAAATATAAGGAGAATGAAATGGTCTGTTAATTAGGAGGAGAATGAAGTGGTGTTGAAAAACATGAAGATCTTGAAAAAGTTGTGAAACATATGAGTAGAATAAAACGGTCTGAAAAATAGGAGGAGCATGAAGTGGTGTAGAAAAACATGAAGACCCTGAAAAGGTGTGAAAAATATGAAGAGCTACAAAAAGTGTCAAAAATATGAGGAGCTTGAAACGGTCTGAAATATAGGAGGAGCGTGAAAAGGTGTTAAAAAAATATGAAGAGCTTCAAAAGGTGTCAAAAATATTAGGAGCATGAAACGGTCTGAAAAATAGGAGGAGCACGAAGCGGTGTTCAAAAACATGAAGAGCCTGAAAAAGTGTGAAAATATGAAGAGCTTCAAATGGTGTCAAAAATATGAGAAGCATGAAACGGTCTGAAAAATATGAGGAGCATGAAGCAGTGTTGAAAAACATGCAGAGCCTGAGAACTTGGGAAAAACATGAAGAGCTTCAAAAGGTGTCAAAAATATGAGGAGAATGAAACGGTCTGAAAAATAGGAGGATCATGAAGCGGTGTTGAAAAACATGAAGAGTCTGAAAAGGTGTGAAAGATATGAGAGCTTCAAAAGGTGTGAATAATAAGAGGTGCATGAAACAGTCTGAAAAATAGGAGAAGCATGAATCTATCTGAAAAATAGGAGAAGCATGAAGCGGTGTTGAAAAAAATGAAGAGCCTGAAAAGGTGTGAAAAATATGAAAAGCTTCAAAAGGTGTCAAAAATATGAGGAGCATGAAAAGGTCTGAAAAATAGGTGGAGCATGAAGCGGTGTTGAAAAATATGAAGAGCCTGGAAAGGTGTGCAAAATATGAAGAGCTTCAAAAGGTGTGAAATATATGAAGAGCTTCAAAAGGTGTCAAAAATGAGATGAGCATGAAACGGTCTGAAAAATAGGAGGAGCATGAAACGGTGATCAAAAACATGAAGAGCCTGAAAAGGTGTGAAAAATATGAAGAGCTTCAAAAGGTGTGAAATACATGAGGAGCATGAAACGGGCTGAAAAATAGGAGAAGCATGAAGGGGTGTGGAAAAACATGAAGAGCCTGAAAAGGTTTGAAAAATATGAAGAGCTTCAAAAGGTGTGAAATACATGAGGAGCATGAAACTCTCTGAAAAATAGAAATAGCATGAAGCGCTGTTGAAAAACATGAAGAGCCTGAAAACGTGTGAAAATATGAAGAGCTTCAGAAATATGAAAAATATGAAGAACTTCAAAAGGTGTGAAAAATTTGAAGAGCTTCAAAAGGTGTCAAAATGAGATGAGCATGAAACGGTCTGAAAAATAGGAGGAGCATGAAGCGGTGTTGAAAATCATAAAGAGCCTGAAAAGGTGTGAAAAATATGAAGAGCTTCAAAAGACGTGAAAAATTTGAAGAGCTTCAAAAGGTGTCAAAATGAGATGAGCATGAAACGGTCTGAAAAATAGGAGGAGCATGAAGTGGTGTTGAAAAAAAATGAAGAGCCTGAAAAGGTGTGAAATATATAAAGAGCTTCAAAAGGTGTCAAATATATGAGGAGAATGAAACGGTCTGCAAATTAGGAGAAGCCTGAAATGGTGTTCAAAAACATGAAGAGACTGAAAAGGTGTGAAAAACATGAAGAGCCTGAAAAGGTGTGAAAAATATGAAGAGCTTCAAAAGGTGTAAAAAATGAGATGAGCATGAAACCGTCTGAAAAATAGGAGGAGCATGAAGTGGTGTTGAAAAAAATGAAGAGCCTGAAAAGGTGTGAAACATATGAAGAGCTTCAAAAGGTGTCAAAATTATGAGGAACATGAAACGGCCTGAAAAATTGGAGGAGCATGAAGCGGTGTTCAAAATATGAAGAGCCTGAAAAGGTGTGAAAAATATGAAGAGCTTCAAAGGTGTGAAATACATGAGTAGTTTGAAACGGGCTGAAAAATAGGAGAAGCATGAAGTGGTGTGGAAAAATATGAAGAGCGTGAAAAGGTGTGGAAAATATGAAGAGCTTCAAATGGTGTGAAATACATGAGGAGCATGAAACTCTCTGAAAAATAGAAGGAGCATGAAGCGGTGTTCAAACATGAAGAGCCTGAAAAGGTGTGAAAAATATGAAGAGTTTCAAACGGTGTCAAAAATATGAGGAGCATGAAACGGTCTGAAAAATAGGAGGAGCAAGAAGCCGTGTTCAAAAACATGAAGAGCCTGAAAAGGTCTGAAAAATATGAAGAGCTTGAAAAGGTGTGAAATATATGAAGAGCTTCAAAAGGTGTCAAAAATGAGATGAGCATGAAACGGTGTGAAAAATAGGAGGAGCATGAAGCGGTTTTGAAAAAAATGAAGAGGCTGAAAAGGTGTGAAATATATGAAGAGCTTCAAGAGGTGTCAAAAATATGAAGAGCAAGAAATGGTCTGAAAAATAGGAGGAGCATGAAGCGGTGTTGAAAAACATGAAGAGTCTGAAAAGGTGTGAAAGATATGAAGTGTTTCTAAAGATGTCAAAAATATGAGGAGCATGAAACGGTCTGAAAAATAGGAGGAGCAAGCAACGGTGATCAAAAACATGGAGAGCCTTAAAAGGTGTGAAAAATATGAAGAGCTTCAAAAGGTGTGAAAAACATGAGGAGCATGAAACGGGCTGAAAAATAGGAGAAGCATGAAGTGGTGTTGAAAAACATGAAGAGCCTGAAAAAGTGTGAAAAATATAAAGAGCTTCAGAAGGTGTGAAAAATATCAAGATCTTGAAAAGGTGTCAAAAATAGGAGGAGTATGAAACGGTCTGAAATCTAGGAGGAGAATGAAGTGTTATTGAAAAACATGAAGATCATGAAAAGGTGTGAAATATGAAGAGCTTCAAAACGTGTCAAAAATGTGAGGAGCATGAAACGGTCTGAAAAATAGGAGGAGCATGAAGCCATGTTCAAAAACATGAAGAGCCTGAAAAGGTGTGAAAAATATGAAGAGCTTCAAAAGGTGTCAAATTATGAGGAGAATGAAACGGTGTGAAAAATAGGAGGAGCATGAAACGGACTGAAAAATAGGAGGAGCATGAATCGGTGTGGAAACATGAAGAGCATGAAAAGGTGTGAAAAATATGAAGAGCTTCAAAAGTGTAAAAAATATGAGGAGCATGATACGGTTTGAAAAATAGGAGGAGCATGAAGCGGTGTTGAAAACATGAAGTGCCTGAAAAGGTGTGAAATATATGAAGAGCTTCAAAAAGTGTCAAAAATATTAGGAGCAAGAAACGGTCTGAAAAATAGGAGGAGCAGGAAGCGGTGTTGAAAAACGTGAAGAGCCTGAAAATGTGTGAAAAATATGAAGAGCTTCAAAAGGTGTCAAAAATATGAGGTGCATGAAACGGTCTGAAAAATAGGAGCCGCAGGAAGCGGTGTTGAAAAACATGAAGAGCCTGAAAAGCTGTGAAAAATATGAAGAGCTTCAAAAGTTGTCAAAAATAGGAGGAGCATGAAACGTTCTGAAAATTAGGAGAAGCATGAAACGGTGTTGAAAAACATGAAGATCATGAAAAGGTGTGAAAAATATGAAGAGCTTCAAAAGGTGTCAAAAATAGGAGGAGTATGAAACGGTATGAAAACTAGGAGGAGCATGAAGCGGTGTTGAAACACATGAAGAGCATGAAAAGGTGTGAAAAATATGAAGAGCTTCAAAAGGTGTCAAAATATGAGGAGCATGAAACCGTCTGAAAAATAGGAGGAGCATGAAGCGTTGTTGAAAAACACGAAGAGCCTGAAAATGTGTAAAAAATATGAAGAGCTTCAAAAGGTGTCAAAATATGAGGAGCATGAAACGGTCTGAAAAATATGAGGAGCATGAAACGGTCTGAAAAATAGGAGGAGCATGAAGCGGTATTGAAAAACATGAAGAGCCTCAAAAGGTGTAAAAAATAAGAACAGCTTCCAAAAGTGTCAAAAATGAGATGAGCATGAAATGGTCTGAAAAGAAGGAGGAGCATGAAGCGGTGTTGAAAAACATGAAGAGCCTGAAAAGGTGTGAAATATATGAAGAGCTTCAAAACGTATGAAATATATGAGGAGCATTATACAGTCTGAAAAGTAGGAGGAGCATGAAACACTGTTCAAAAACATGAAGAGCCTGAAAATGTGTGAAAAATAGGAAGAGCTTCAAAAGGTTTCAAAAATATGAGGGACATTAAAGGTCTTAAAAACAGGAGGAGGATGAAGTGGTGTTGAAAAACATGAAGAGCCTGAAAAGGTGTGAAAAATATGAAGAGCTCCAAAAGGTGTGAAAAATACGAGGAGCATGAAGAGGTGTTGAAAAAAATGAAGAGCCTGAAAAGGTGTGAAAAATATGAAGAGCTTCAAAAGTTGTCAAAAATTAGATGAGCATGAAACGGACTGAAAAATTGGAGGAGCATGAAGTGGTGTTGAAAAACATGAAGAGCCTGAAATGGTGTGAAATATATGAACACCTTCAAAACGTGTGAAAAATATGAGGAGCTTCAAAAAGTGTCAAAATTATGAGGAGCATGAAACGTTCTTAAAAATAGGAGTAGCATGAAGCGGTGTTGAAAAAAATGAGGAGCCTGAAAAGGTGTGAAAAATATGAAGAGCTTCTAAAGGTGTCAAAAATATGAGGAGCCTGAAACGGTCTAAAAATTAGGAGGGGCATGAAGCGATGTTGAAAAACATGCAGAGCCTGAAAATGTGTGAAAAATATGAAGATCTTCTAAAGGTGTCAGATATATGAGGACAATGAAACGGCCTGAAAAATTGGAGGAGCATGAAGTGGTGTTGAAAAACATGAAGAGCTTGAAAAGGTGTGAAAAATATAAAGAGCTTCAAAAGGTGTCAAAATTATGAGGAGCATGAAACGGTCTGAAAAATAGGAGGAGCATGAAGTGGTGTTGAAACACATGAAGATCCTGAAATGGTGTGAAATATATGAAGACCTTCAAAATGTGTGAAACATATGAGGAGCTTCAAAACGTGTCAAAAATATGAGGAGCATGAAATGGTGTGAAAAATCGGAGGAGCATGAAGTGGTGTTCAAAAACATGAAGAGCCTGAAAAGGTGAGAAAAATACGAAGAGTTTCTAAAGGTGTGAAAAATATGAAGAGCTTCAAAAAGGATGAAAAATATGAGGAGCATGAAACTGTCAGAAAAATAGGAGGATCATGAAGCGGTGTTGAAAAACATGAAGAGCCTGAAAAGGTGAGAAAAATACGAAGAGCTTCTAAAGGTGTGAAAAATATGAGGAGCATGAAACGGTCTCAAAATAGGAGGAGCATGAAACGGTCTGAAAAATAGGAGGAGCATGAAGCGGTGATGAAAAAATAGAAGAGCATGAAATGGTTTGAAGAATATAAGGAGCTTCAAAAGGTATCAAAAATAGTAGTAGCATGAAACGGTGTTGAAAAACTTGAAGAGCCTGAAAATGTGTAAAATATGAACAGGTTAAAAGGTGTCAAAATATGAGGAGCATGAAACGGTCTGAAAAATAGGAGGAGCATGAAGCGGTGATGAAAAAAAAGAAGAGCATGAAATGGTTTGAAGAATATGAGGAGCTTCAAAAGGTATCAAAAATAGGAGTAGCATGAAGCCGTGTTGAAAAACATGAAGAGCCTGAAAAGGTGTGAAAAATATGAAGAGCTTCAAAAGGTATCAAAAATAGGAGTAACATGAAGAGGGGTTCAAAAATATGAAGAGCCTGAAAAGGTGTGAAAAATATGAAGAGCATGAAACGGTCTGAAAAATAGGTGGAGCATGAAGCGGTGTTCAGAAGCATGAAGAGCCTGAAAACTGTGAAAAATATGAAGAGCTTCAAAAAGTGTGAAAAATATGAAGAGTTTCAAAAGGTGTGAAAAATATGAGGAGCATGAAACGGTCTGAAAAATAGGAGGAGCATGAAACAGTGTGTAAAAAATGAAGAGCATGAATAGGTGTGAAAATTATGAAGAGCTTTAAAAGGTTTGAAAAATATGACGAGCATGAAATTGTCTGAAAAATTGGAGGAGCATGAAGCGGTGTTGAAATACATGAAGAGCCTGTAAAGGTTTGAAAAATATGAAGAGCTTCAAAAGGTGTGAAAAATATGAAGAGCTTCAAAATGTGTCAAAAATAGGAGGAGCATGACATGGTCTGAAAAATAGGAGGAGCATGAAGCGGTGTTGAAAAACATGAAGAGCCTGAAAAGGTGTAAAAAACATGAAGAGCCTAAAAAGGTGTCAAAAATATGAGGAATATGAAACGGTCTTAAAAATAGGAGGATCATGAAGAGGTGTTGAAAAATATGAAGTTCCTGAAAAGGTGTGAAATATATGAAGAGCTTCAAAAGTTGTGAAATATATGAGGAGCATGAAACGGTCTGAAAAATAGGAGGAGCATGAAACGGTGTTCAAAAACATGAAGAGCTTCAAAAGGTGTGAAAAATATGAACAGCTTCAAAAGGTGTCAAAAATGAGATGAGTAAAAAACGGTCTGAAAAATGGGAGGAGCATGAAGTTGTGTTGAAAATAATGAAGAGCCTGAAAAGGTGTGAAAAATATGAGGAGCATGATACGGTCTGAAAAATAGGAGGAGCATGAAGTGGTTGTGAAAAAACATGAAGAGCCTGAAAACGTGTGTAAAATATGACGAGCTTCAAAAGGTGTGAAATACATGAGAAGCTTGAAACGGTCTGAAAATAGGAGGAGCATGAAGCGGTGTTCAAAAACATGCAGAGTCTGAAAAGGTGTGAAAAATATGAAGAGCTTCAAAAGGTTTGCAAAATATGAAGAGCTTCAAAAGGTGTCAAAAATGAGATGAGCATGAAACGGTCTGAAAAATAGGAGGAGCATGAAGCGGTGTTCAAAAACATGAAGAGCCTGAAAAGGTGTGAGAAATATGAAGAGCTTCAAAAGATGTCAAAAATATGAGGAGCATGAAACGGTCTGAAAAATAGGAGGAGCATGAAATGGTGTTCAAACACATGAAGAGCCTGAAAAGGTGTGAAAAATGTGAAGAGCTTCAAAAGGTGTGAAATACATGAGGAGCATTAAACGGTTTAAAAATTAGGAGGAGCATGAAGCGGTGTTCAAAAACATGAAGAGCCTGAAAAGGTGTTAAAAATATGAAGAGCTTCAAAAGGTGTGAAAAATAAGAGGAGCATGAAACGGTCTGAAAAATAGGAGGAGCATGTAGCGGTGTTGAAAAACATGAGGAGCCTGAAAAGTTGTGACAAATATGAAGAGCTTCAAAAGGTGTGAAATACATGAGGAGCATGAAACGGTCTGAAAATAGGAGGAGCATGAAGCGGTGTTCAAAAACATGCTGAGACTGAAATCTTGTGAAAAATATGAAGAGCTTCAAAAGGTGTGAAAAATATGAAGAGCTTCAGAAGAATTCAAAAATGAGATGAGCATGAAACGGTCTGAAAAATAGGAGGAGCATGATGTAGTGTTGAAAAAAATGAAGAGCCTGAACAGGTGTGAAATATATGAAGAGCTTCAAAAGGTGTGAAAAATATGAGAAGCATGAAACGGTCTGAAAAATATGAGGAGCATGAACCGGTGTCGAAAAACCTGAAGAGCCTGAAAAGTTGTGAAAAATATGAAGAGCTCTAAAAGGTGTGAAAAATATGAGGAGCATGATACGGTCTGAAAAATAGAAGGAGCATGAACCGGTGTTCAAAAACATGAAGAGCCTGAAAAGGTGTGAAAAATATGAACAGCTTCAAAAGGCGTGAAAAATATGAGGAGCATGAAACGGTCTGAAAAATAGGAGGAGCATGAAGCGGTGTTGAAAAACATGAGGAGCCTGAAAAGGTGTGACAAATATGAAGAGCTTCAAAAGGTGGGAAATACATGAGGAGCATGAAACGGTCTCAAAAATAGGAGGAGCATGAAGCGGTGTTCAAAAACATGCAGAGTCTGAAAAGGGGTGAAAAATATGAAGAGCTTCAAAAGGTTTGATAAATATGAAGAGCTTCAAAAGGTGTGAAAAATATGAAAAGCTTCAAAAGGTGTCAAAAATATGAGGAGCATGAAACGGTCTGAAAAATAGGAGGAGCATGAAGCGGTGTTCAAAAACATGCAGAGTCTGAAAAGGGGTGAAAAATATGAAGAGCTTCAAAAGGTTTGATAAATATGAAGAGCTTCAAAAGGTGTGAAAAATATGAAAAGCTTCAAAAGGTGTCAAAAATATGAGGAGCATGAAACGGTCTGCAAAATAGGAGGAGCATGAAGTGGTGTTGAAAAACATGAAGAGCCTGAAAACGTGTGAAAAAAATGAAGAGCTTCAAAAGGTGTGAAAAATATGAAGAGCTTCAAAAGGTGTCAAAAATGAGATGAGTGTAAAACGGTCTGAAATGTGGGAGGAGCATGAAGTGGTGTTGAAAATAATGAAGAACCTGAAAAGGTGTGAAATATATGAAGAGCTTTAAAAGGTGTGAAAATAAAGAGGAGCATGATACGGTCTGAAAAATAGGAGGAGCATGAATTGGTTGTGAAAAAACATGAAGAGCCTGAAAACGCGTGCAAAATATGAAGAGCTTCAAAAGGTGTGAAATACATGAGGCCATGAAACGGTCTGAAAAATAGGAGGAGCAAGAAACGGTGTTGAAAAACATGAAGAGACTGACGAGGTGTCAGAAATATGAAGAGCTTCAAAAGGTGTGAAAAATATGAGGAGCATGAAACGGTCTGAAAAATAGGAGGAGCAACAAGGGGTGTTGAAATACATGAAGAGCCTGAAAATGTGTGAAAAATATAAAGAGCTTCAAAAGATGTGAAAAATATGAAGAGCTTCAAAAGGTGTCAAAAATATGAGGAGCATGAAACTGTTTGAAAAATAGGAGGAGCATGAAGCGGTGTTCAAAAACATGAAGAGCCTGAAAAGGTGTGAAAAATATGAAAAGCTTCAAAAGCTGTCAAAAATGAGATGAGCATGAAACGGTCTGAAAAATAGGAGGTGCATGAAGCGTTGTTGAAAAACATGAACAGCCTGAAAAAGTGTGAAAAAAATGAAGACCTTCAAAAGGTGTCAAAAATATGAGGAGCATGAAACGGTCTGAAAAATACGCGGAGCATGAAGCGGTGTTCAATAACATGAAGAGCCTGAAAATGTGTGAAAAATATGAAGAGCTTCAAAAGGTGTCAAAAATATGAGGAGCATGAAACGGTCTGAAAAATAGGCGGAGCATGAAGCGGTGTTCAATAACATGAAGAGCCTGAAAATGTGTGAAAAATATGAAGAGCTTCAAAATGTGTCAAAAATATGAGGAGCATGAAACGGTCTGAAAAATAGGAGGAGCATGAAGTGGTGTTGAAAAACCTGAAGAGCCTGAAAAGGTGTGAAAAATATGAAGAGCTTCAAAATGTGTCAAAAATATGAGGAGCATGAAACGGTCTGAAAAATGGGCGGAGCATGAAGCGGTGTTCAATAACATGAAGAGCTTCAAAAGGAGTGAAAAATATGAAGAGCTTCAAAATGTGTCAAAAATATGAGGAGCATGAAACGGTCTGAAAAATAGGAGGAGCATGAGGCGGGGTTCAATAACATGAAGAGCCTGAAAAGGTGTGAAAAATATGAAGAGCTTCAAAATGTGTCAAAAATATGAGGAGCATGAAACGGTCTGAAAAATAGGAGGAGCATGAGGCGGTGTTCAAAAACATGAAGAGCCTGAAAAGGTGTGAAAAATATGAAGAGCTTCAAAACGTGTCAAAAATATGAGGAGCATGAAACGGTCTGAAAAATAGGAGGAGCATGAAACGGTGATCAAAAACATGAAGAGCCTGAAAAGGTGTGAAAAATATGAAGAGCTTCAAAAGGTGTGAAATTCATGAGGAGCATGAAACGAGCTGAAACATAGGAGCAGCATGAAGTGGTGTGGAAAAACATGAAGAGCCTGTAAAGGTGTGAAAAATATGAAGAGCTTCAAAAGGTGTGTAATACATGAGGAGCATGAAACTCTCTGAAAAATAGAAGGAGCATGAAGTAGTGTTCAAAAACATGAAGAGCCTGAAAAGTTGTGAAAAATATGAAAAGCTTCAAAAGATGTCAAAAATACGAGGAGCATGAAACGGTCTGAAATATAGGAGGAGCATGAAGCGCTGTTCAAAAACAGGAAGAGCCTGAAAAGATTTGAAAAATATGAAGAGCTTCAAAAGGTGTGAAATACATGAGGAGCATGAAACTTGCTGAAAAATAGGAGAAGCATGATGTGGTGTGGAAAAACATGAAGAGCCTGAAAAGGTGTGAGAAATATGAAGAGCTTAAAAAGGTGTCAAAAATATGAGGAGCATGAAACGGTCTTAAAAATACAAGGAGCATGAAGCAGTGTTGAAAAACATGATTAGCCTGAAAATGTGTGAATTATATGAAGAGCTTAAAATGTGTCAAGTATATGAGGAGCATGAAAAGGTCTGAAAAATAGGAGGAGCATGAAATGGTGTTCAAAAACATGAAGAGCATGAAAAGGTGTGAAAATTATGAAGAGCTTCAAAAGGTGTGAAAAACATGAGGAGAATGAAACGGTCTGAAAAATAGGAGGAGCATGAAGCAGTGTTCAAAACATGAAGAGCCTGAAAAAGTGTGAAAAATATGAAGACCTTCAAAAGGTTTGAAAAATAGGAGGAGCATGAAGCGGTGCTCAAAAACATGAAGAGCCTGAAAAAGTGTGAAAAATATGAAGAGCTTATAAAATTGTCAAAAATATGAGGAGCATGAAACGGTCTGAAAAATACGAGCAGCCTGAAACCGTCTGAAAAATAGGAGGAGCATGAAGCGGTGTTCAAAAACATGAAGGGCCTGAAAACGTGTGAAAAATATGAAGAGCTTAAAAAGGAGTCAAAAATATGCGGAACCTGAAACGATCTGAAAAATAGGAGGAGCATGAAGCGGTGTTGAAAAACATGAAGAGCCGGAAAAGGTGTGAAAAATGTGAAGAGCTTCAAAAGGTGTCAAAATTATGAGGAGCATGAAACGCTCTGAAATATAGGTGGATCACGAAGTGGTGTTGAAAAACATGAAGAGCCTGACAAGGTGTGATAAATGTGAAGAGCTTCAAAAGGTGTCAAAAATATGAGGAGCATGAAACGGTCTGAAAAATAGGAGGAGCATGAAACAGTGATCAAAAACATGAAGAATCTGAAAACGTGTGAAAAATATGAAGAGCTTCAAACGGTGTGAAAAATATGAGGTGCATGAAATGGTCTGAAAAAGATGAGGAGCATGAAGTGGTCTTCAAAAACATGTACAGCCTGAAAAGGTGTGAAAAATATGGAGAGCTTCAAAAGGTGTGAAAAACAGGAGGAACATGAAGTGGTGTTCAAAAATATGAAGAGCCTGAAAAGGTGTGAAAACTATGAAGTGCTTCAAAAGGTGTCAACAATATGAGGAGCATGAAACGGTCTGAAAAATAGGAGGAGCAAGAAGCGGTGTTGAAAAACAAGAAGAGACGGAAAAGGTGTGAAAATATGAAGAGCTTCAAAACGTGTCAAAAATATGAGGAGCGTGAAACGGTCTGAAAAATAGGAGGAGCATGAAGCGGTGTTGAAAAACATGAAGATCCTGAAAACGTGTGAAAAATATGAAGAGCTTCAAAAGGTATGAAAATATGAAGAGCTTCAAAAGTTGTCAAAAAAGAGATGAGCATGAAACGGTCTGAAAAATAGGAGCAGCATGAAGCGGTGTTGAAAAACATGAAGAGTCTGAAAAGGTGTGAAAAATATGAAGAGCTTCAAAAGCTGTCAAAAATATGAGGAGCATGAAACGGTCTGAAATATAGTAAGATCATCAAGCGGTGTTGAAAAACATGAAGAGCCTGAAAATGTGTGAAAAACGTGAAGAGCTTCAAAAGATGTCAAAAATATGAGGAGCATGAAACGGTCTGAAAAATATGAGGAGCATGAAGCGGTGTTAAAAAACATGAAGAGCCTGAAAAGAAGTGCAAAATATGAAGAGCTTCAAAAGGTGTGAAAAATATGAAGACCTTCAAAAGGTGTCAAAAAAGAGATGAGCATGAAACGGTCGGAAAAATAGGAGGAGCATGAAGCGGTGTTGTAAAACATGAAGAGCCTGAAAACCTGTGAAAAATAGGAAGAGCTTCAAAAGGTGTGAAAAATATGAAGAGCTTCAAAAAATGTCAAAAATATGAGGAGCATGAAATGGTCTCAAATATAGGAGAATCATGCAGCGGTGTTGAAAACTATAAACAGCCTGAAAAAGTGTGAAAAACATGAAGAGCTTATAAAATTGTCAAAAATATGAGGAGCATGAAACGGTCTGAAAAATACGAGCAGCCTGAAACCGTCTGAAAAATAGGAGGAGCATGAAGCGGTGCTCAAAAACATGAAGAGCCTGAAAAAGTGTGAAAAATATGAAGAGCTTATAAAATTGTCAAAAATATGAGGAGCATGAAACGTTCTGAAAAATACGAGCAGCCTGAAACCGTCTGAAAAATAGGAGGAGCATGAAGCGGTGTTCAAAAACATGAAGGGCCTGAAATTGTGTGAAAAATATGAAGAGCTTCAAAAGGAGTCAAAAATATGCGGAGCCTGAAACGATCTGAAAAATAGGAGGAGCATGAAGCGGAGTTGAAAAACATGAAGAGCCGGAAAAGGTGTGAAAAATGTGAAGAGCTTCAAAAGGTGTCAAAAATGAGATGAGCATGAAACGGTCTGAAAAATAGGAGGAGCAAGAAACGGTGTTGAAAAACTTGAAGACCCTGAAAAGCTGTGAAAAATATGAAGAGCATCAAAAGGTGTGAAAAATATGAAGAGCTTCAAAAGGTGTCAAAAATATGAGGAGCATGAAAAGGTCACAAAAAGAGGAGGAGCATGAGTGGAGTTGAAAAACATGAAAAGACTGAAAAGGTGTGAAAAATATGAAGAGCTTCAAAAGGTGTCAAAAATATGAGGAGCTTGAAACGGTCTGAAAAATAGGAGGAGCATGAAGCAGTGTTCAAAATCATGAAGAGTCTGAAAAGGTGTGAAAAATATGAAGAGCTTCAAAACGTGTGAAATACATGAGGAGCATGAAAAGGTCTGAAAAATAGGAGTAGCATGAAGAGGTGTTCAAAAACATGAAGAGTCTGATAAGGTGTGAAAAACATGAAGAGCTTCAAAAAGTTTGAAAAATAGGAGGAGCATGAAGCGGTGTTAAAAAACATGAAGAGCCTAAAAAAGTGTGAAAATTATGAAGAGCTTATAAAATGGTCAAAAATATGAGGAGCATGAAACGGTCTGAAAAATAGGAGGAGCATGAAACGGTGATCAAAAACATGAAGAGCCTGAAAACGTGTGAAAAATATGAAGAGCTTCAAACGGTGTGAAAAATATGAGGAGCAAGAAACAGACTGAAAAAGATGAGGAGCATGAAGTCGTGTTCAAAAACATGTGCAGCCTGAAAAGCTGTGAAAAATATGAAGAGCTTCAAAAGGTGTGAAAAATAGGAGGAGGATGAAGCGGTGTTCAGAAACATGAAAAGCCTGAAAATGTGTGAAAAATGTGAAGAGCTTCAAAAGATTTCAAAAATATGAGGAGCATGAAACGGTCTGAAAAATACGAGGAGTAAGAAGCGTTATTGAAATACATGAAGAGCCTGAAAACGTGTGAAGAATATGAAGAGCTCAAAAGGTGTGAAATATATGAAGAGCTTCAGAAGGTGTCAAAAATGAGATGAGCATGAAACGGCCCCAAAAATAGGAGGAGCAGGAAGTGGTGTTCAGAAACATGGAGAGCTTGAAAAGGTGTGAAAAATATGAACAGCTTCAAAAGGTGTGAAATACATGAGGAGCATGAAACGGTCTGAAAAATAGGAGGAGCATGAAGAGGTGTTCAAAAACCTGAAGAGCCTGAAAAGGTGTGAAAAATATGAAGAGCTTCAAAAGGTGTGAAAAACAGGAGGAACATGAAGCGGTGTTCAAAAATATGAAGAGCCTGAAAAGGTCTGAAAAATATGAAGTGCTTCAAAAGGTGTCAACAATATGAGGAGCATGAAACGGTCTGATATATAGGAGGATCATCAATCGGTGTTGAAAAACAAGAAGAGACGGAAAAAGTGTGAAAAATATGAAGAGCTTCAAAACGTGTCAAAAATATGAGGAGCATGAAACTGTCTGAAAAACAGGAGGAGCATGAAGCGGTGTTGAAAAACATGAAGGGCCTGAAAACGTGTGAAAAATATGAAGAGCTTCAAAAGGTGTCAAATACATGAGGAGCATGAAACGGTCTGAAAAATTGGAGAAGCATGAAGTGGTGTTCAAAAAAATGAAGAGCCTGAAAAGGTGCGAAAAATATGAAGAGCTTCAAAAGGTGTCAAAAATATGAGGACCATGAAACGGTCTGAAAAATATGAGGAGCAAGAAACTGTTTTCAAAAACATGAAGAGCCTCAAAAGGTGTGAAAAGTATGAAGAGCTTCAAACTGTGTCAAAAATATGATGAGCATGAAACGGTCTGATAAATAGGAGGAGCATGAAGTGGTGTTGAAAAACATGAAGACCCTGAAAAAGGTGTGAAACATATGAGGAGCATGAAACGGTCTGAAAAATAGGAGGCGCATGAGACGGTGTTGAAATACATGAAAAGCCTGAAAAGGTGTGAAAAATATGAAGAGCTTCAAAGGATGTCAAAAATATGAGGAGCATGAAAATGTCTGAAAAATAGGAAGAGAATGAAGCGGTGTAGAAAAACATGAAAAGCCTGAAAAGGTGTGAAAAATATAAAGAGCTTCAAAAGGTGTGAAAAAGATGAGGAGCATGAAACGGTCTGAAATAAAGGAGGAGAATGAAGTGGTGTTTAAAAACATGAAAAGCCTGAAAAGGTGTGAAAAATATGAAGAGCTTCAAAAGGTGACAAAAATATGAGGAGCATGAAAAGCTCTTAAAAATAGGAGGAGCATGAAGTGGTGTAGAAAAACATGAAAACCCTGAAAAAATGTGAAAAATATGAAGAGCTTCAAAAGGTGTCAAAAATATGAGGAGCTTGAAACGGTCTGAAATATAGGAGGAGCGTGAAAAGGTGTTAAAACATGAAGAGCTCAAAAAGGTGTGAAACATATGAGGAGCATGAAAAGGTCTGAAAAATAGTAGGAGCATGAAGCGGTGTTGAAAAACATGAAAAGCCTGAAAAGGTGTGAAAAATATGAAGAGCTTCAAAAGGTGACAAAAATATGAGGATCATGAAAAGCTCTTAAAAATAGGAGGAGCATGAAGTGGTGTAGAAACACATGAAGAGCCTGAAAAGGTGTGAAATCTATGGAGAGCTTCAAAAGGAGTCAAAAATATGAGGAGCATGAAACGGTCTCAAATAAAGAGGAGCATGAAGTTGTGTTGAAAAATTTGAAGAGCCTGAAAAGGTGTGAAAAATATGAAGAGCTTCAACAGGTGTCAAAAATATGAGGAGCATGAAACGGTCTGAAAAATAGGAGAAGCATTAATCGGTGTTCAAAAATATGAAGAGCCTGGAAAGCTGTGAAAAATATGAAGAGCTTCAAAAGGTGACAAAAATATGAGGAGCATGAAACGATCTGAATAATCGGAGGAGCATGAAAGCGTGTTGAAAAACATGAAGAGCACGGAAAGGTGTGAAAAATATGAAGAGCTTCAAAAGGTGTCAAAAATATGAGGACCATGAAACGGTTTGAAAAATACGAGGAGCATGAAGTTGTGTTGAAAAACATGAAGAGCCTGAAATGGTGTGAAATATATCAAGAGCTTCAAAAGGTGTAAAAAATATGAGGAGTTTGAAACGGTCTGAAAAATAAAAGGATCTGGTTTCCTCAGTGTGTATGCCCAGAAGTGGAATTGCTGGGTCATATGGCAGTTCTATTTCCAGTTTTTTAAGAAATCTCTACACCGTTTTCCATAGCGGCTGTTCTAGTGTGCATTCCCACCAACAGTATAAGAGGGTTCCCTTTTCTCCACTCCCTCTCCAGCATTTATTGCTTGTAGACTTTTGGATAGCAGCCATCCTGACTGGCATGTAATGGTACCTCATTGTGGTTTTGATTTGCATTTCTCTAATAATGAGTGATGTTGAGCATCTTTTCATGTGTTTGTTATCCATCTGTATGTCTTCTTTGGAGAAATGTCTGTTTAGTTCTTTGGCTCATTTTTTATTGGGTCATTTATTTTTCTGGAATTGAGCTGCAGGATTTGCTTGTATATTTTTGAGATTAATCCTTTGTCTGTTTCTTCATTTGCTATTATTTTCTCCCAATCTGAGGGCTGTCTTTTCACCTTACTTATAGTTTCCTTTGTAGTGCAAAAGCTTTTAAGTTTCATTAGGTCCCATTTGTTTAGTTTTGCTTTTATTTCCAATATTCTGGGAGGTGGGTCATAGAGGATCTTGCTTTGATTTATGTCGGAGAGTGTTTTGCCTATCTTCTCCTCTAGGAGTTTTATAGTTTCTGGTCTTACATTTAGATCTTTAATCCATTTTGAGTTTATTTTTGTGTATGGTGTTAGAAAGTGTTCTATTTTCATTCTTTTACAAGTGGTTGACCAGTTTTCCCAGCACCACTTGTTAAAGAGGTTGTCTTTTTTCCATTGTATATCCTTGCCTCCTTTGTCAAAGATAAGGTGTCCATAGGTTCGTCTGAAAGAGACACGTGCACCCCAATGTTCATCGCAGCACTGTTTATAATAGCCAGGACATGGAAGCAACCTAGATGCCCGTCAGCAGATGAATGGATAAGAAAGCTGTGGTACATATACACCATGGAATATTACTCAGCCATTAAAAAGAATTCATTTGAATCAGTCCTAATGAGATGGATGAAGCTGGAGCCCATTATACAGAGTGAAGTAAGCCAGAAAGATAAAGAACATTACAGCATACTGACACATGTATATGGAATTTAGAAAGGTGACAACGATAACCCTATATGCAGAACAGAAAAAGAGACACAGAAATACAGAACAGACTTTTGAACTTTGTGGGAGAATGTGAGGGTGGGATATTTCAAAAGAACAGCATGTATGCTATCTATGGTGAAACAGATCACCAGCCCAGGCAGGATGCACGAGACAAGTGCTCCGGCTTGGTGCACTGGGAAGACCCAGAGGAATCGGGTGGAGAGGGAGGTGGGAGGGGGAATCGGGACTGGGAATACATGTAAATCCATGGCTGATTCATATCAATGTATGACAAAACCGACTGGGAAAAAAAATGAAAATAATAAAAAAAAAATAAAAAAAATAACAATAAAAAAAAATAAGAGGAGCATGAAACGGTGTTCAAAAACATGAAGAGCCTGAAAAGGTGTGGAAATTATGAAGAGCTTCAAAAGGTGTCAAATATATGAGGAGCATAAAACGGTTTGAAAAAAAGGAGGAGCATGAAATGGTGTTGAAAAACATGAAGAGACTAAAAAGGTGTGAAAAATATGAAGAGCTTCAAAAGGTTTCAAAAATATGAGAGGCATGAACGGCCTGAAATGTAGGGAGAGCATGAAGCGGTGTAGAAAAACATGAAGAGCCTGAAAAGGTGTGGAAATTATGAAGAGCTTCAAAAGGTGTCAAATATATGAGGAGCATAAAACGGTCTGAAAAAAAGGAGGAGCATGAAATGGTGTTGAAAAACATGAAGAGCCTGAAAAGGTGTGATAAATATGAAGAGTTTCAAAACGTGTCAAAAAGATGAGGAGCATGAAACGGTCTGAAAAATAGGAGGAGCATGAAGCGGTGTTGAAAAATATTAAGAGCCTGAAAAGGTGTGAAAAATCTGAAGAGCTTCAAAAGGTGTCAAATATATGAGGAGCATGAAACGGTGTGAAAATTAGGAGGAGCATGAAGTGGTGTTGAAAATCATGAAGAGCCTGTAAGGTGTGAAAAATATGAAGAACTTCAAAAGGTGTCAAAAATATGAGCAGCATGAAACGGTCTGAAAAACAGGAGGAGCATGAAACGGTGTTCAAAAACATGAAGAGCCTGGAGAAGTGTGAAAAATATGAAGAGCTTCAAAAGGCGTCAAAAATATGAGGAGCATGAAACGGTCTGAAAAAAAGGAGGAGCATGAAGCAGTGTTGAAAAACATGAAGAGCCTGAAAAGGTGTGAATAATATGAAGAGCTTCAAAAGGTGTCAAAAATATGAGGAGCATGAAACCGTCTGAAAAATAGTAGGAGCATGAAGCAGTGTTGAAAACATGAAGAGCCTGAAAAGGTGTGAAAAATATGAAGAGGTTCAAAAGGTGTCAAAAATATGAGGAGCATGAAACGGTCTGAAAAATAGGAGGAGCATGAATCGGTGTTCAAAAACATGAAGAGCCAGAAAAGGTGTGAAATATATGAAGAGCCTCAAAGGTGTCAAAAATATGAGGAGCAAGAAACGCTCTGAAAAATAGGAGGAGCTTAAGCGGGTTGAAAAATATGAAGAGCCTGAAAAGATGTGAAAAATATGAAGAGCTTCAAAAGGTGTCATATATATGAGGAGCATGAAACGGTCTGAAAAATTGGAGAAGCATGAAGTGGTGTTGAAAAATATGAAGAGCCTGAAAAGGTGCGAAAAATATGAAGAGCTTCAAATGGTGTCAAAAATATAAGGAGCATTAAACGGTCTGAAATATAGGAGGAGCATGAAAAGGTGTTAAAAAACATGAAGAGCTTCAAAAGGTGTGAAACATATGAGGAGCATGAAACGGTCTGAAAAATAGGATGATCATGAAACGGTGTTCAAAAACATGAAGAGCCTGGAAAGGTGTGAAAAATATGAAGAGCTTCAAAAAGTGTCAAAAATATGAGGAGCATGAAACGGTCTGAAAAATAGGAGGAGCATGAAGTGGTGTTGAGAAACATGAAGAGCCTGAAAAAGTTGTGAAACATATGAGGAGAATGAAACGGTCTGAAAAATAGGAGGAGCATGAAGTGGTGTAGAAAAACATGAAGACCCTGAAAAAGTGTGAAAAATATGAAGAGCTTCAAAAGGTGTCAAAATATGGACCATGAAACGGTCTGAAAAATATGAGGAGCAAGAAACTGTTTTCAAAAACATGAAGAGCCTCAAAAGGTGTGAAAAGTAGGAAGAGCTTCAAACTGTGTCAAAAATATGATGAGCATGATACGGTCTGAAAAATAGGAGGACCATGAAGTGGTGTTGAAAAACATGAAGAGCCTGAAAAAGGTGTGAAACATATGAGGAGCATGAAACGGTCTGAAAAATAGGAGGCGCATGAGACGGTGTTGAAATACATGAAAAGCCTGAAAAGGTGTGAAAAATATGAAGAGCTTCAAAGGATGTCAAAAATATGAGGAGCATGAAAATGTCTGAAAAATAGAAAGAGAATGAAGCGGTGTAGAAAAACATGAAAAGCCTGAAAAGATGTGAAAAATATGAAGAAATTCAAAAGGTGTCTAAAATATGAGGAGCATGAAACGGTCTGAAATAAAGGAGGAGCATGAAGTGGTGTAGAAAAATATCAAGACCCTGAAAAAGTGTGAAAAATATGAAGAGCTTCAAAAGGTGTCAAAAATATGAGGACCATGAAACGGTCTGAAAAATATGAGGAGCAAGAAACTGTTTTCAAAAACATGAAGAGCCTCAAAAGGTGTGAAAAGTAGGAAGAGCTTCAAACTGTGTCAAAAATATGATGAGCATGATACGGTCTGAAAATTAGGAGGAGCATGAAGTGGTGTTGAAAAACATGAAGAGCCTGAAAAAGGTGTGAAACATATGAGGAGCATGAAACGGTCTGAAAAATAGGAGGCGCATGAGACGGTGTTGAAATACCTGAAAAGCCTGAAAAGGTGTGAAAAATATGAAGAGCTTCAAAGGATGTCAAAAATATGAGGAGCATGAAAATGTCTGAAAAATAGGAAGAGAATGAAGCAGTGTAGAAAAACATGAAAAGCCTGAAAAGGTGTGAAAAATATGAAGAACTTCAAAAGGTGTCAAAAATATGAGGAGCATGAAACGGTCTGAAAAATAGGAGGAGCATGAAGTGGTGTTGAGAAACATGAAGAGCCTGAAAAAGTTGTGAAACATATGAGGAGAATGAAACGGTCTGAAAAATAGGAGGAGCATGAAGTGGTGTAGAAAAATATGAAGACCCTGAAAAAATGTGAAAAATATGAAGAGCTTCAAAAGGTGTCAAAAATATGAGGAGCTTGAAACGGTCTGAAATATAGGAGGAGCGTGAAAAGGTGTTAAAAAACATGAAGAGCTTCAAAAGGTGTCAAAAATATGAGGAGCAAGAAACGGTCTGAAAAATAGGAGGAACATGAAACGGTTTGACAAATAGGAGGAGCATGAAACGGTGTTGAAAAACATGAAGAACCTGAAAGGTGTCGAAAATATGAAGAGCTTCAAAATGTGTCAAAAATATGAGGAGCATGAAACGGTTTGAAAAATAGGAGGAGCATGAAACGGTGTTGAAAAACATGAAGAACCTGAAAGGTGTCGAAAATATGTAGAGCTTCAAAAGGTGTCAAAAATATGAGGAGCATGAAACGATCTGAATAATTGGAGGAGCATGAAGCGGTGTTGAAAAACATGAAGAGCCTGAAATGGTGTGAAATATATGAAGAGCTTCAAAAGGTGTAAAAAATATGAGGAGTTTGAAACGGTCTGAAAAATAAGAGGATCTGGTTTCCTCAGTGTGTATGCCCAGAAGTGGAATTGCTGGGTCATATGGCAGTTCTATTTCCAGTTTTTTAAGAAATCTCTACACCGTTTTCCATAGCGGCTGTACTAGTGTGCATTCCCACCAACAGTATAAGAGGGTTCCCTTTTCTCCACTCCCTCTCCAGCATTTATTGCTTGTAGACTTTTGGATAGCAGCCATCCTGACTGGCATGTAATGGTACCTCATTGTGGTTTTGATTTGCATTTCTCTAATAATGAGTGATGTTGAGCATCTTTTCATGTGTTTGTTATCCATCTGTATGTCTTCTTTGGAGAAATGTCTGTTTAGTTCTTTGGCTCATTTTTTATTGGGTCATTTATTTTTCTGGAATTGAGCTGCAGGATTTGCTTGTATATTTTTGAGATTAATCCTTTGTCTGTTTCTTCATTTGCTATTATTTTCTCCCAATCTGAGGGCTGTCTTTTCACCTTACTTATAGTTTCCTTTGTAGTGCAAAAGCTTTTAAGTTTCATTAGGTCCCATTTGTTTAGTTTTGCTTTTATTTCCAATATTCTGGGAGGTGGGTCATAGAGGATCTTGCTTTGATTTATGTCGGAGAGTGTTTTGCCTATCTTCTCCTCTAGGAGTTTTATAGTTTCTGGTCTTACATTTAGATCTTTAATCCATTTTGAGTTTATTTTTGTGTATGGTGTTAGAAAGTGTTCTATTTTCATTCTTTTACAAGTGGTTGACCAGTTTTCCCAGCACCACTTGTTAAAGAGGTTGTCTTTTTTCCATTGTATATCCTTGCCTCCTTTGTCAAAGATAAGGTGTCCATAGGTTCGTCTGAAAGAGACACGTGCACCCCAATGTTCATCGCAGCACTATTTATAATAGCCAGGACATGGAAGAAACCTAGATGCCCATCAGCAGATGAATGGATAAGAAAGCTGTGGTACATATACACCATGGAATATTACTCAGCCATTAAAAAGAATTCATTTGAATCAGGCCTAATGAGATGGATGAAGCTGGAGCCCATTATACAGAGTGAAGTAAGCCAGAAAGATAAAGAACATTACAGCATACTGACACATGTATATGGAATTTAGAAAGGTGACAACGATAACCCTATATGCAGAACAGAAAAAGAGACACAGAAATACAGAACAGACTTTTGAACTTTGTGGGAGAATGTGAGGGTGGGATATTTCAAAAGAACAGCATGTATGCTATCTATGGTGAAACAGATCACCAGCCCAGGTAGGATGCACGAGACAAGTGCTCCGGCTTGGTGCACTGGGAAGACCCAGAGGAATCGGGTGGAGAGGGAGGTGGGAGGGGGAATCGGGACTGGGAATACATGTAAATCCATGGCTGATTCATATCAATGTATGACAAAACCGACTGGGAAAAAAATAAAAATAATAAAAAAAAATAAAAAAATAACAATAAAAAACAATAAGAGGAGCATGAAACGGTGTTCAAAAACATGAAGAGCCTGAAAAGGTGTGGAAATTATGAAGAGCTTCAAAAGGTGTCAAATATATGAGGAGCATAAAACGGTTTGAAAAAAAGGAGGAGCATGAAATGGTGTTGAAAAACATGAAGAGCCTAAAAAGGTGTGAAAAATATGAAGAGCTTCAAAAGGTTTCAAAAATATGAGAGGCATGAACGGTCTGAAATGTAGGGGGAGCATGAAGCGGTGTAGAAAAACATGAAGAGCCTGAAAAGGTGTGGAAATTATGAAGAGCTTCAAAAGGTGTCAAATATATGAGGAGCATAAAACGGTCTGAAAAAAAGGAGGAGCATGAAATGGTGTTGAAAAACATGAAGAGCCTGAAAAGGTGTGATAAATATGAAGAGTTTCAAAACGTGTCAAAAAGATGAGGAGCATGAAACGGTCTGAAAAATAGGAGGAGCATGAAGCGGTGTTGAAAAATATGAAGAGCCTGAAAAGGTGTGAAAAATCTGAGGAGCTTCAAAAGGTGTCAAATATATGAGGAGCATGAAACGGTGTGAAAATTAGGAGGAGCATGAAGTGGTGTTGAAAATCATGAAGAGCCTGTAAGGTGTGAAAAATATGAAGAACTTCAAAAGGTGTCAAAAATATAAGGAGCATGAAACGGCCTGAAAAATAGGAGGAGCATGAAGTGGTGTTGAAAAACGTGAAGAGCCTGAAAAGGTGTGAGAAATATGAAGAACTTCAAAAGGTGTCAAAAATATGAGCAGCATGAAACGGTCTGAAAAACAGGAGGAGCATGAAAGGGTGTTCAAAAACATGAAGAGCCTGGAGAAGTGTGAAAAATATGAAGAGCTTCAAAAGGCGTCAAAAATATGAGGAGCATGAAACGGTCTGAAAAAGAGGATGAGCAAGAAACGGTGTTGAAAAACATGAAGAGCCTGAAAATGTGTGAAAAATATGAAGAGCTTCAAAAGGAGTCAAAATATGAGGCGCATGAAACGGTCTGAAAAATAGGAGGAGCATGAAACTGTGTTGAAAACATGAAGAGCCTGAAAAGTTGTTAGAAATATGACGAGCTTCAAAAGATATCCAAAATATGAGGTGCATGAAACGGTTTGAAAAATAGAAGGAGCATGATGTGGTGTTGAAAACAAGAAGTGCATAAAATGTGTGAAAAATATGAAGAGCTTCAAAAGATATCAAATATATGAGGAGCATGTAACGGTCAGCATGAGGTGGTGTTCAAAAACATGAAGAGCCTGAAAATGTGTGAAAAATATGAAGAGCTTCAAAATGTGTCAAAAATATGAGGAGCATGAAACGGTCTGAAAAATATGAGGAGAATAAAGCGGTGTTGAAAAACATGAAGAGCCTGAAAAGCTGTGAAAAATATGAAGAGCTTCAAAAGGTGTCAAAAATATGAGGAGCATGAAACGGTCTGAAAAATAGGAGGAGCAGAAGCAAATTTGAAAAACATGAAGAGCTGGAAAAGGTGTGATAATTATGAAGCGCTTCAAAAGGTGTCAAAATTATGGGGAGCATTAAACGGTCTGAAAAATAGGAGGAGCATGAAAACTTGTTGTAAAATATGAAGAGCCTGAAAAGGTGTGAAAAATATGAAGAGCTTCAAAATGTGTGAAAAATATGAGGAGCATGTAACGGTTTAAAGAATAGGAGGAGCATGAAACGGTGTTCAAAAACATGAAGAGCATGAAAAGGTGTGAAAAATATGAAGAGCTTCAAAAGGTGACAAAAACATGAGGACCATGAAACGGTCTGAAAAATAGGAGGAGCATGAAGCGGTGTTGAAAAACATGAAGAGCCTGAAAAGGTGTGAAATATATGAAGAGCTTCAAAAGGTGTAAAAAATATGAGGAGCTTGAAACGGTCTGAAAAATAAGAGGATCTGGTTTCCAGAGTGTGTATGCCCAGAAGTGGGATTGCTGGGTCATATGGCAGTTCTATTTCCAGTTTTTTAAGAAATCTCCACACTGTTTTCCATAGCGGCTGTACTAGTGTGCATTCCCACCAACAGTGTAAGAGGGTTCCCTTTTCTCCACACCATCTCCAGCATTTATTGCTTGTAGACTTCTGGATAGCAGCCATCCTGACTGGCATATAATGGTACCTCATTGTGGTTTTGATTTGCATTTCTCTAATAATGAGTGATGTTGAGCATCTTTTCATGTGTTTGTTATCCATCTGTATGTCTTCTTTGGAGAAATGTCTGTTTAGTTCTTTGGCTCATTTTTTATTGGGTCATTTATTTTTCTGGAATTGAGCTGCAGGATTTGCTTGTATATTTTTGAGATTAATCCTTTGTCTGTTTCTTCATTTGCTATTATTTTCTCCCAATCTGAGGGCTGTCTTTTCACCTTACTTATAGTTTCCTTTGTAGTGCAAAAGCTTTTAAGTTTCATTAGGTCCCATTTGTTTAGTTTTGCTTTTATTTCCAATATTCTGGGAGGTGGGTCATAGAGGATCTTGCTTTGATTTATGTCGGAGAGTGTTTTGCCTATCTTCTCCTCTAGGAGTTTTATAGTTTCTGGTCTTACATTTAGATCTTTAATCCATTTTGAGTTTATTTTTGTGTATGGTGTTAGAAAGTGTTCTATTTTCATTCTTTTACAAGTGGTTGACCAGTTTTCCCAGCACCACTTGTTAAAGAGGTTGTCTTTTTTCCATTGTATATCCTTGCCTCCTTTGTCAAAGATAAGGTGTCCATAGGTTCGTCTGAAAGAGACACGTGCACCCCAATGTTCATCGCAGCACTATTTATAATAGCCAGGACATGGAAGCAACCTAGATGCCCGTCAGCAGATGAATGGATAAGAAAGCTGTGGTACATATACACCATGGAATATTACTCAGCCATTAAAAAATTCACTTGAATCAGTCCTAATGAGATGGATGAAGCTGGAGCCCATTATACAGAGTGAAGTAAGCCAGAAAGATAAAGAACATTAGAGCATGCTGACACATGTATATGGAATTTAGAAAGGTATTAACGATAACCCTATATGCAGAACAGAAAAATAGACACAGAAATACAGAACAGACTTTTGAACTTTGTGGGAGAATGTGAGGGTGGGATATTTCAAAAGAACAGCATGTATGCTATCTATGGTGAAACAGATCACCAGCCCAGGTAGGATGCACGAGACAAGTGCTCCGGCTTGGTGCACTGGGAAGACGGAGAGGAATCGGGTGGAGAGGGAGGTGGGAGAGGGAATTGGAATTGGGAATACATGTAAATCCATGGCTGATTCATATCATGTATGACAAAACCGACTGGGAAAGAAAAAATGAAAATAATAAAAAAAAATTTAAAAAAAAATAAAAAAAAAAATAAGAGGAGCATGAAATGGTGTTGAAAAACATGAAGAGCCTGAAAAGGTGTGAAAAATATAAAGAGGTTCAAAAGGTGTCAAAAATATGAGGACCAGGAAACGGTCTGAAAAATAGGAGGAGCATGAAATGGTGTTCAAAAACATGAAGACCTGAAAAGGAGTGAAAAATATGAAGAGCTTCAAAAGGTGCCAAAAATATGAGGAGCATCAAACGGTCTGAAAAAAGGAGGAGCATGAAGCGGTGTTGAAAAACATGAAGAGACTGAAAAGTTGTGAAAAATGTGAAGAGCTTCAAAAGGTGTCAAAATATGAGAAGCATGAAACGGTCTGAAAAATAGGAGGAGCATGAAAAGGTCTGAAAAATAGGAGGAGCATGAAGCGGTGTTGAAAACATGAAGAGTCTGAAAAGGTGTGAAAAATATGAAGAGCTTTAAAGGTGTCAAAAAGATGAGGAGCATGAAACGGTCTGAAAAATAGGAGGAGCATGAAGCGGTGTTGAAAAACATGAAGAGCCTGAAAAGGTGTGTAAAATATGAAGAGCTTCATTATATGTGAAAAACATGAAGAGCTTCAAAAGTTGTCAAAAATGAGATGAGCATGAAACGGTCTGACAAATAGGAGGAGCAATAAGCGGTGTTGAAAAATATGAAGAGCCTGAAAATGTGTAAAAAATATGAAGAGCTTCTAAATGTGTCAAAAAAATGAAGAGCTTCAAAAGGTGTCAAAAATGAGATGAGCATTAAACGGTGTGAAAAAAATGAGGAGAATGAAGTGGTGTTGGAAATCATGAAGAGTCTGAAAAGGTGTGAAATATATGAGGAGCTTCAAAAGGTGTCAAAAATATGAGGGTCATGAAACGGTCTGAAAATTAGGAGGAGCATGAAGCGGTGTTGAAAAACATGAAGAGCCTGAAAAGTTGTCAAAAATATGAAGAGCCTCTAAAGGGGTCAAAAGTAGAGGAGCTTCAAAAGGTGTCAAAAATGAGATGAGCATGAAATGGTGTGAAAATAGGAGGAGCATGAAGCCGTTTTGAAAAACATGAAGAGCCTGAAAAGGTGTGAAAAATAAGAAGAGCTTCAAAAGTTGTCAATAATATGAGGAGCATGAAATGGTCTGAAAAAGAGGAGGAGCATGAAGCGGTGTTGAAAACCATGAAGAGCCTGAAAAGGTGTGAAAAATATGAAGAGCTTCTAAAGGAGTCAAATATATGAGGACCATGAAACGGTCTGAAAAATAGGAGGAGCATGAAGTGGTGTTCAAAAACATGAAGAGCCTCAAAGGTGTGAAAAATATGAAGAGCTTCAAAAGGTGTGAAAAATAGGAGGAGCATGAAACGGACTGAAATATAGGAGGAGCATGAAGTGGTGTTCAAAAACATGAAGAGCCTCAAAGGTGTCAAAAATATGAAGAGCTTCAAAAGTTGTCAAAAATATGAGGAGCATGAAATGGTCTGAACAATAGGACGAGCATGAAGTGTTTGTGAAAAACATGAAGAGCCTGAAAAGCTGTGCAAAATATGAAGAGCTTCAAAAGGTGTGAAATACATGAGGAGCATGAAACGGTCTGAAAAATAGGACGAGCATGAAGCGGTGTTCACAAACATGAAGAGCATGAAAAGGTGTGAAAAATATGAAGAGCTTCAAAATGTGTCAAATATATGAGGAGCATGAAATGGTCTGAAAAATAGGAGGAGCATGAAGCGGTGTGGAAAAACATGAAGAGCCTGAAAAGGTGTGAAAAATATGAAGAGCATCAAAAGGTGTCAAAATTATGAGGAGCATGAAAGGGTCTGAAAAATAGGAGGAGCATGAAGCGGTGTTGAAAAACATGAAGAGCCTGAAAAGGTGTGAAAAATATGAAGAGTTTCAAAATGGGTCAAAAATATGAGGATCATGAAACGGTCTGAAAAATAGGAGAAGCAAGAAGTGGTGTTGAAAAACATGAAGAGCCTGAAAACGTGTGAAAAATATGAAGAGCTTCAAAAGGTGTGAAAAATATGAAGAGTTTCAAAAGGTGATAAAAATGAGATGAGCATGAAACGGTCTGAAAAATATGAGGAGCATGATGCGGTGATGGAAATCATGAAGAGTCTGAAAAGCTGTGAACTATATTAAGAGCTTCAAAAGGTGTCAAAAATATGAGGAGCATGAAACGGTCTGAAAAATAGGAGGAGCATGAAGCGATGTTGAAAAACATGAAGAACCTGAAAAGGTGTGAAAAATATGAAGAGCTTCAAAAGGTGTCAAAACTATGAGGAGTATGAAACGGTCTGAAAATTAGGAGGAGCATGAAAAGTTGTTCAAATGCATGAAGAGCCTGAAAAGGTGTGAAAAATATGAAGAGCTTCAAAAGGTGTAAAATACATGAGCAACATGATACGGTCTGAAAAATAGGAGGAGCATGAAGCTCTGTTCAAAAACATGAAGAGCCTGAAAAGTTGTGAAAAATATGAAAAGCTTCAAAAGTTGTCAAAAATATGAGGAGCATGAAACATTCTGAAAAATAGGAGGATGATGAAGCGGTGTTCAAAATCATGAAGAGGCTGAAAAGGTGTGAAAAATATGAAGAGCTTCAAAACGTGTGAAATACATGAGGAGCATGAAACGGTCTGAAAAATAGGAGGAGCATCAAGCGGTGTTCAAAAACTTGAAGAGCCTGAAAAGGTGTGAAAAATATGAAGAGCTTCAAAAAATGTCAAAAATATGAGGAGCATTAAACGGTCTGAAAAAAGGGAGGAGCATGAAGCGGTGTTCAAAACCATGAAGAGCCTGAAAAGGTTTGAAAAATATGAAGAGCTTCAAAAGGTGTGAAAAATATGAAGACCTTCAAAAGGTGTCAAAAAATTAGATTAGCATGAAACGATCTGAAAAACAGGAGGAGCATGAAGTGGTGTTCAAAAACCTGAAGAAACTGAAAAGGTGTTTAAAATATGAACAGCTTCCAAACGGGTCAAAAATATGAGGAGCATGAAACGGTCTGAAAAATTGAAGCAGCATGAAGCGGTTTTGAAATACATGAAGAGCCTGAAAACGTGTGAAAAATATGAAGAGCTTCAAAAGGTGTGAAAAATATAAAGAGCTTCAAAAGGTGTGAAATACATGAGGAGCATGAAACTCTCTGAAAAATAGGAGGAGCATGAAACGGTGATCAAAAACATGAAGAACCTGAAAAGGTTTGAAAAATATGAAGAGCTTCAAAAGGTGTCAAAAATGAGATGAGCATTAAACGGTCTGAAAAATAGGAATAACATGAAACCGTGTTGAAAATCATGAAGAGCCTGAAATAATGTGAAAAATATAAAGAGCTGCAAAAGGTGTCAAAAATATGAGGAGCATGAAACGGTCTGATAAATAGGTGGAGCATGAATCTGTGTTCAAAAACATGAAGAGCCTGAAAAGGTGTGAAAAATATGAAGAGCTTCAAAAGATGAGAAAAACATGAAGAGCTTCAAAAGTTGTCAAAAAAGAGATGAGCATGAAAAGGTCTGAAAAATAGGAGGAGCATGAAGCGGTGTTGAAAATCATGAAGAGCCTGAAAACGTGTGAAAAATATGAAGACCTTCAAAGTTTGTCAAAAATATGAAGAGCTTCAAAAGGTGTTAAAATGAGATTAGCATGAAACTATCTGAAAAATAGGAGGAGCATGAAGTGATGTTGAAAAAATGAAGAGCCTGGAAAGGTGTGAAATATCTGAAGAGCTTCAAAAGGTGTCAAAAATATGAGGAGCATGAAACGGTCGGCAAAATACGACGAGCATGAAGCCGTGTTGAAAAACATGAAGAGCCTGAAAAGGTGTGAAAAATATGAAGAGCTTCAAAAGGTGTGAAATATATGAGGAGAATGAAACGGTCTGAAAAATAGGAGGATCATGAAGCGGTTTTCAGAAACATGAAGAGCATGAAAAGGTGTGAAAAATATGAAGAGCTTCAAAAGGTGTCAAAAATATGAGGAGCATCAAACGGTCTGAAAAATAGGAGGAACATGAAGCGGTGTTCAAAAACATGAAAAGCCTGAAAATGTGTGAAAAATATAAAGAGCTTCAAAAGATGTGAAAAATATGAAGAGCTTCAAAAGGTGTCAAAAAAGAGATGAGCATGAAACGGTCTGAAAAATAGGAGGAGCATGAACCGGTGTTGAAAAACATGAAGAACCTGAAAAGGTGTGAGAAATATCAAGAGCTTCAAAAGGTGTCAAATATATGAGGAGCATGAAACGTTCTGAAAAAGAGGAGGAGCATGAAGCGGTGTTGAAAAACATGAAGAGCCTGAAAAGCTGTGTAAAATATGAAGAGGTTCTAAAGGTGTCAAAAATATGAGGAGCATGAAACGGTCTTAAAAATAAGCGGATTATGAAACGGTGTTCAAAAACATGAAGAGCCTGAAAAGGTGTGAAAAATATGACAAGCCTCAAAACCTGTCAAAAATACGTGGAGCATGAAACTGTCTGAAAAATAGCAGGGGCATGAAGCGGTGTTGAAAAACATGAAGAGTCTGAAAACGTGTGAAAATATGAAGAGCTTCAAACATATGAAAAATATGAAGAGCTTCAAAAGGTGTGAAAAATATGAAGAGCTTCAAAAGGTGTCAAAAATGAGATGTGCATAAAACGGTCCGAAAAATACGAGGAGCATGAAGCGGTGTTGAAAATCATGAAGAGCCTGAAAAGGCGTGAAAAATATGAAGAGCTTCAATGATGTGAAAAATATGAAGAGCTTCAAAAGGTGTCAAAAATATGAAGAGCATGAAACGGTCTGAAAAATTGAAGGAGCATGAAACGGTGATCAAACACATGAAGAGCCTGAAAAGGTGTGGAAAATATGAAGAGCTTCAAAAGGTGTGAAATACATGAGGAGCATGAAACTCTCTGAAAAATAGGAGGAGCATGAAGCGGTGTTCAAAAACATGAAGAGCCTGAAAATGTGTGAAAAATATGAAGAGCTTCAAAAGGTGTGAAATACATGAGGAGCATGAAACTCTCTGAAAAATAGGAGGAGCATGAAGCGATGTTCAAAAACATGAAGAGCCTGAAAATGTGTGAAAAATATGAAGAGCTTCAAAAGGTGTCAAAATTGAGATGAGTATGAAACGGTCTGAAAAATAGGAGGAGCATGAAGCTGTGTTTCAAAACATGAAGATCCTGAAAAGGTGTGAAAAATATTAAGAGCTTCAAAAGGTGTGAAATATATGAGGAGCATGAAACGGACTGAAAAATAGAAGCAGCATGAAAACGTGTGAAAAATATGAAGAGCTTCAAAAGGTGTGAAAAAAATAAAGAGCTTCAAAGGTGACAAAAATGAGATGAGCATGATACGGTCTGAAATATAGGAGGAGCGTGAAGTGGTGGTGAAAAACATGAAGAGCCTGAAAAGTTGTGAAAAATATGAAGAGCTTCAAAATGTTTCACAAATATGAAGAGCATGAAACGGTCCGAAAAACAGGAGGATCATGAAGCGGTGTTCAAAAACATGAAGAGCCTGAAAAGGTGTGAAAAATATGAAGAGCTTCAAAAGGTGTCAAAAATATGAGGAGCATGAAACGGTCTGATAAATAGGAGGAGCATGAAACGGTGATCAAAAACATGAAGAGCCTGAAAAGGTGTGAAAAATATGAAGAGCTTCTAAAGGTGTCAAAAATATGAGGAGCATAAACGGTCTGAAAAATAGGAGTAGCATGAAGCGGTGTTCAAAAACATGAAGAGCCTGAAAATGTGTGAAAAATATGAAGAGCTCAAAAAGTGTCAAAAATATGAGGAGCATGAAACGATCTGAAAAATAGACGGAGCATGAAACGGTGATCAAACACATGAAGAGCCTGAAAAGGTGTGGAAAATATGAAGAGCTTCAAAAGGTGTGAAATACATGAGGAGCATGAAACTCTCTGAAAAATAGGAGGAGCATGAAGCGGTGTTCAAAAACATGAAGAGCCTGAAAAGTTATGAAAAATATGAAAAGCTTCAAAAGGGGTCAAAAATGAGATGAGCATTAAACGGTCTGAAAAATAGGAATAACATGAAACGGTGTTGAAAATCATGAAGAGCCTGAAATAATGTGAAAAATATAAAGAGCTGCAAAAGGTGTCAAAAATATAAAGAGTTTCAAAGGTGAAAAAAATGAGATGAGCATGAAACGGTCTGAAAAATAGGAGAAGCATGAAGCGCTGTTGAATATCATAAAGAGCCTGAAAAGTTGTGAAAAATATGAAGAGCTTCAAAAGGTGTGAAATATATGAGGAGAATGAAACGGTCTGAAAAATAGGAGGATCATGAAGCGGTTTGCAGAAACATGAAGAGCATGAAAAGGTGTGAAAAATATGAAGAGCTTCAAACGATGTGAAATACATGAGGAGCATGAAACTGGCTGAAAAATAAGAGAAGCATGAAGTGCTGTGGAAAAACATGAAGAGCCTGAAAAGCTGTGAAAAATACGAAGAGCTTCAAAAGGTGTGAAATACATGAGGAGCATGAAATGGGCTGAAAAATAGGAGAAGCATGAAGTGGTGTTTAAAAATATGAAGAGCTTGAAAAGGTGTGAAAAATATGAAGACCTTCAAAAGGTGTCAAAAATGAGATGAGCATGAAACGGTCTGAAAAATAGGAAGAGCAGGAAGCGGTGTTGAAAAACATTAAGAGCTGAAAACGTGTGAAAAATATGAAGAGCTTCAAAAGATGTCAAAAACATGAGGAGCATGAAACGGGCTGAAAAATAGGAGAAGCATGAAGTGGTGTGGAAAAATATGAAGAGCCTGAAAATGTGTGAAAAATATGAAAAGCTTCAAAAGGTGTCAAAAATGAGATGAGCATGAAACGGTCTGAAAAATAGGAGGATCATGAAATGGTGTTGAAAAACATGAAGAGCCTGAAAAGATGTGAAAAATATGAAAAGCTTCAAAAGGTGTCAAAAATATGAGGAGCATGAAACGGTCTGAAAAATAGGAGGAGCATGAAGCTGTGTTCAAAAATATGAAGAGCCTGAAAAGGTGTGAAAAATATGAAGAGCTTCAAAAGTTGTCAAAAATATGAGGAGCATGAAACGGTCTGAAAAATAGGAGGAGCATGAAGCTGTGTTCAAAAACATGAAGATCTTAAAAGGGTGTGAAAAATATGAAGAGCTTCAAAAGGTGTGAAAAATATGAGGAGAATGAAACGGTCTGAAAAATAGAAGCAGCATGAAACGGTTTTGAAAAACATGAAGAGCCTGAAAACTTGTGAAAAATATGAAGAGCTTTAAAAGGTGTGAAAAATATGAAGAGCTTCAAAGGTGACAAAAATGAGATGAGCATGAAACGGTCTGAAAAATAGGAGGAGCATGAAGTGGTGGAGAAAACAATAAAGAGCCTGAAAAGGTGTGAAAAATATGAAGAGCTTCAAAATGTTTCAATAATATGAAGAGCATGAAACGGTCTGAAAATCAGGAGGATCATGAAGCGGTCTTCAAAAACATGAAGAGCCTGAAAAGGTGTGAAAAATATGAAGAGCTCAAAAAGTGTCAAAAATATGAGGATCATGAAACGGTGTGAAAAATTGGAGGAGCATGAAGCAGTGTTCAAAAACATGAAGAGCCTGAAAAGGTGTGAAAAATATGAGGAGCTTCAAAAGGTGTCAAAAATATGAGGAGCATGAAACGGTCTGAAAAATAGGAGTAGCATGAAGCGGTGTTCGAAAACATGAAGAGCCTGAAAAGGTTTGAAAAATATGAAGAGCTCAAAAAGTGTCAAAAATATGAGGAGCATGAAACGATCTGAAGAATACGAGGAGCATGAAGCAGTGTTCAAAAACATGAAGAGCTTCAAAAGGTATGAAAAATATGAGAGCTTCAAAAGGTGTCAAAAATATGAGGAGCATGAAACGGTCTGAAAAATAGGAGGAACATGAAGCGGTGTTCAAACACATGAAGAGCCTGAAAATGTGTGAAAATTATGAAGATCTTCAAAAGGTGTCAAAATTATGAGGAACATGAAACGGTTTGAAAAATAGGAGGAGCATGAAACGGTGTTGAAAAACATGAAGAGCCTGAAAAGGTGTGAAAAATATGAAGAGCTTCAAAATCTTTGAAAAATATGAAGAGCTTTCAAAGGTGTGAAATACATGAGGAGCATGAAACACTCTGTAAAATAGGAGGAGCCTGAAATGGTGTTCAAAAACATGAATAGACTGAAAACGTGTGAAAAATATGAAGAGCTTCAAAAGGTGTCAAAAATATGAGGAGCATGAAACGGTCTGAAAAATATGAGCAGCATGAAGCGGTGTTGAAAAACATGAAGAGCCTTAAAAGGTGTGAAAAAATTGAAGAGCTTCAAAAGGTGTCAAAAATATGAGGAGCATGAAACGGTCTGAAAAATATGAGCAGCATGAAGCGGTGTTGAAAAACATGAAGAGCCTGAAAAGGTGTGAAAAATATGAAGAGCTTCAAAAGGTGTGAAATACATGAGGAGCATAAAACTCTCTGAAAAAGAGAAGGAGCATGAAGCGGTGTTCAAAAACATGAAGAGCCTGAAAAGGTGTGAAATATATGAAGAGCTTCAAAAGGTGTGAAAAATATGAGGAGCATGATATGGTTTGAAAAATAGGATTAGCATGAAGCGGTGTTCAAAAACATGAAGAGCCTGAAAAGTTGTGAAAAATATGAAAACCTTGAAAAGGTGTCAAAAATGAGATGAGCATGAAACGGTCTGAAAAATAGGACGTGCATGAAGCGGTATTGAAAAACATGAAGAGCCTGAAAAGTAGTGAAAAATATGAAGAGCTTCAAAAGGTGTCAAAAATATGAGGAGCATGAAACGGTCTGAACAATAGGAGAAGCATGAAGCGGTGTTCAAAAACATGAAGAGCCTGAAAATGTGTGAAAAATATGAAGAGCTTCAAAAGGTGTCAAAAATATGAGGAGCATGAAACGGTCTGAAAAATCGGAGGAGCATGAAGCGTTGTTGAAAAACATGAAGAGCCTGAAAAGGTGTTAAAATTATTAAAGCTTCAAAAGGTGTCAAAATTATGAGGAGCATGAAACGGTCTGAAAAATAGGAGGAGCATGAAGCGATGTTGAAAAACATGAATTGTCTGAAAACGTGTGGAAAATATGAAGAGATTCATAAATGTGAAAAATATGAAGAGCTTCAAAAGGTGTGAAAAATCTGAAGAGCTTCAAAAGGTGTCAAAAAAGAGATGAGCATGAAAAGGTCTGAAAAATAGGAGGAGCATGAAGCGGTGTTGAAAATCATGAAGGGCCTGAAAACGTGTGAAAAATATGAAGACCTTCAAAATTTGTCAAAAATATGAAGAGCTTCAAAAGGTGTTTAAATGAGATGAGCATGAAACGATCTGAAAAATAGGAGGAGCATGAAGTGGTGTTGAAAAAATGAAGAGCCTGGAAAGGTGTGAAATATCTGAAGAGCTTCAAAAGGTGTCAAAAATATGAGGAGCATGAAACGGTCAGCAAAATATGACGAGCATGAAGCGGTGTTGAAAAACATGAAGAGCCTGAAAAGGTGTGAAAAATATGAAGAGCTTCAAAAGGTGTCAAAAATATGAGGAGCATGAAACAATCTGAAAAATAGGAGGAGCATGAAGCGGTGTTCAAAAACATGAAAAGCCTGAAAAGGTGTGAAAAATATGAAGAGCTTCAAAAGGTGTCAAAAATATGAGGAGCATGAAACGTTCTGAAAAATAGGACGAGCATGAAGCAGTGATAAAAAACATGAAGTGCCTGAAAAGGTGTGAAAAATATGAAGAGTTCCTAAAGGTGTCAAAAATATACGGAGCACCAAACGGTCTCAAAAATAGGAGGAGCATGAAGTGGTGTTGAAAAATATGAAGAGCCTGAAAATGAGTGAAAAATATGAAGAGCTTCAAAAAGTGTCAAAAATATGAGGAGCATGAAACGGTCTGAAAAAGAGGAAGAGCATGAAGAAGTGTTCAAAAACATGAAGAGCCTGAAAAGGTGTGAAAAATATGAAGAGCTTCAAAAGTTTTCAAAAATATGAGGAGCATGATACGGTTTGAAAAATAGGAGGATCATGAAGCGGTGTTCAAAAACAAGAAGAGTCTGAAAACGTGTGAAAATATGAAGAGCTTCAAAAATATTAAAAATATGAAGAGCTTCCAAAGTTTTGAAAAATATGAAGAGATTAAAAAGGTGTCAAAAATGAGATGAGCATGAAACGGTCTGAAAAATAGGAGGAGCATAAGCGGTGTTGAAAAACATGAAAAGCCTGAAAAGGTGTGAAAAATATGAAGAGCTTCAAAAGGTGTGAAATACATGAGGAGCATGAAACTCTCTGAAAAATAGGAGGAGCATGAAGCAGTGTTCAAAAACATGAAGAGCCTGAATAGGTGTGTAAAGAAATGCAAAGCTTCAAAAGGTGTCAAAAATGAAAGGAGCATGAAACGGTCTGAAAATAGGAGGAGCATGAAGCGGTGTTCAAAAATATGAAGAGCCTGAAAAGTTGTGAAATATATGAAGAGCTTCAAAAGGTGTCAAAAATATGAGGAGCATGAAACGGTCTGAAAAATAGGAGGAACATGAAGCGGTGTTCAAAAAAACATGAAAAGCCTGAAAAGGTGTGAAAAATATGAAGAGCTTCAAAAGGTGTCAAAAATTTGAGGAGCATGAAACGTTCTGAAAAATAGGACGAGCATGAAGCAGTGTTGAAAAACATGAAGAGCCTGAAAATGTGTGAAATATATGAAGAGCTTCAAAAGGTGTCAAAAAGATGAGGAGCATGAAACGCTCTGAAAAATAGGAGGAGCATGAAGTGGTGTTGAAAAAAATGAAGAACCTGAAAGGGTGTGAAATATATGAAGAGCTTGAAAAGGTGTCAAAAATATGAGGAGAATGAAACGGTCTGAAAAATAGGAGGAGTATGAAGAGGTGTTAAAAAACTTGAAGAGCATGAAAAGGTGTGAAAAATATGAAGAGTTTCTAAAGGTGTCAGAAATATGAGGAGCATGAAACGGTCTCAAAAATAGGAGGAGCATGAAGCGGTGTTGAAAAACATGAAGAGCCGGAAAAGGTGTGAAAAATATGAAGAGCTTTAAAAGATGTCAAAAATATGAGAAGCATGAAAGGGTTTGAAAAAGAGGAGGAGCAAGAAGAAGTGTTCAAAAACATGAAGAGCCTGAAAAGGTGTGAAAAATATGAAGAGCTTCAAAAGGTGTCAAATATGAGGAGCATGAAACGATCTGAAAAATAGGAGGAGCATGAAGCGGTGTTGAAAAACATGAAGAGCCGGAAAAGGTGTGAAAAATATGAAGAGTTTCTAAAGGTTTCAAAAATATGAGGAGCATGAATGGTCTGAAAAATAGGAGGAGCATGAACTGGTGTTGAAAAACATGAAGAGCCTGAAAAGGTGGCAAAAATATGAAGAGCTTCAAAAGGTGTGAAAAATATGAGGAGCATGAAACGGTCTGAAAAATAGGAGGAGGATGAAACGGTAATCAAAAACATGAAGAGCCTGAAAAGGTGTGAAAAATATGAAGAGCTTCAAAAGGTGTGAAATACATGAGGAGCATGAAACTCTCTGAAAAATAGGAGGAGCATGAAGCGATGTTCAAAAACATGAAGAGCCTGAAAATGAGTGAATAATATGAAGAGCTTCAGAAGGTGTCAAACTTGAGATGAGCATGAAACGGTCTGAAAAATAGGAAGAGCATGAAGCGGTGTTGAAAAACATTAAGAGCTGAAAACGTGTGAAAAATATGAAGAGCTTCCAAAGGTGTCAAAAAGGAGATGAGCATGAAACGGTCTGAAAAATAGGAAGAGCATGAAGCGGTGTTGAAAAACATTAAGAGCTGAAAACGTGTGAAAAATATGAAGAGCTTCAAAAGATGTCAAAAAAAAGAGGAGCATGAAACGGGTTGAAAAATAGGAGAAGCATGAAGTGGTGTGGAAAAATATGAAGAGCCTGAAAATGTGTGAAAAATATGAAACGCTTCAAAAGGTGTCAAAAATGAGATGAGCATGAAACGGTCTGAAAAATAGGAGGATCATGAAATGGTGTTGAAAAACATGAAGAGCCTGAAAAGATGTGAAAAATATGAAAAGCTTCAAAAGGTGTCAAAAATATGAGGAGCATGAAACGGTCTGAAAAATAGGAGGAGCATGAAGCTGTGTTCAAAAATATGAAGAGCCTGAAAAGGTGTGAAAAATATGAAGAGCTTCAAAAGTTGTCAAAAATATGAGGAGCATGAAACGGTCTGAAAAATAGGAGGAGCATGAAGCTGTGTTCAAAAACATGAAGATCTTAAAAGGGTGTGAAAAATATGAAGAGCTTCAAAAGGTGTGAAAAATATGAGGAGAATGAAACGGTCTGAAAAATAGAAGCAGCATGAAACGGTTTTGAAAAACATGAAGAGCCTGAAAACTTGTGAAAAATATGAAGAGCTTTAAAAGGTGTGAAAAATATGAAGAGCTTCAAAGGTGACAAAAATGAGATGAGCATGAAACGGTCTGAAAAATAGGAGGAGCATGAAGTGGTGGAGAAAACAATAAAGAGCCTGAAAAGGTGTGAAAAATATGAAGAGCTTCAAAATGTTTCAATAATATGAAGAGCATGAAACGGTCTGAAAATCAGGAGGATCATGAAGCGGTCTTCAAAAACATGAAGAGCCTGAAAAGGTGTGAAAATTATGAAGAGCTCAAAAAGTGTCAAAAATATGAGGAGCATGAAACGATCTGAAAAATAAGAGGAGCATGAAGCAGAGTTCAAAAACATGAAGAGCTTCAAAAGGTATGAAAAATATTTGAGTTTCAAAAGTTGTCAAAAATATGAGGAGCATGAAACGGTCTGAATAATAGGAGGAATATGAAGCGGTGTTCAAACACATGAAGAGCCTGAAAATGTGTGAAAATTATGAAGATCTTCAAAAGGTGTCAAAATTATGAGGAACATGAAACGGTTTGAAAAATAGGAGGAGCATGAAACGGTGTTGAAAAACATGAAGAGCCTGAAAAGGTGTGAAAAATATGAAGAGCTTCAAAATCTTTGAAAAATATGAAGAGCTTTCAAAGGTGTGAAATACATGAGGAGCATGAAACTCTCTGAAAAAGAGGAGGAGCCTGAAATGGTGTTCAAAAACATGAATAGACTGAAAACGTGTGAAAAATATGAAGAGCTTCAAAAGGTGTCAAAAATATGAGGGTAATGAAATGGTCGGAAAAATAGGAGGATCATGAAGCTGTGTCGAAAAACATGAAGAGCCTGAAAAGGTGTGAAAAAAATGAAGAGCTTCTAAATGTGTCAAAAATATGAGGAGCATGAAACGGTCTGAAAAATAGGAGGATCATGAAGCGGTGTTCAAAAACATGAAGAGCCTAAAAAGGTGTGAAAAATATGAAGAGCTCAAAAAGTGTCAAAAATATGATGAGCATGAAACGATCTGAAAAATAGAAGGAGCATGAAACGGTGATCAAAAACATGAAGAGCCTGAAAAGTTGTGAAAAATATGAAGAGCTCAAAAAGTGTCAAAAATATGAGGAGCATGAAACGCTCTGAAAAATAGGAGGAGCATGAAGCCGTGTTCAAAAACATGAAGAGCCTGAAAAGGTGTGAAAAATATGAAGAGCTTCAAAAGGTGTCAAAAATATGAGGTGCATGAAACGGTCTGAAAAATAGGAGGAGCATGATACGGTGATCAAAAACATGAAGAGCCTGAAAAGGTTTGAAAAATATGAAGAGCTTCTAAAGGTGTCAAAAATATGAGGAGCATAAACGATCTGAAAAATAGGAGTAGCATGAAGCTGTGTTCAAAAACATGAAGAGCCTGAAAAGGTGTGAAAAATATGAAGAGCTCAAAAAGTGTCAAAAATGTGATGAGCATGAAACGATCTGAAAAATAGAAGGAGCATGAAACGGTGATCAAAAACATGAAGAGCCTGAAAAGTTGTGAAAAATATGAAGAGCTCAAAAAGTGTCAAAAATATAACGAGCATGAAACGCTCTGAAAAATAGGAGGAGCATGAAGCGGTGTTTAAAAACATGAAGAGCCTGAAAAGTTGTGAAAAATATGAAAAGCTTCAAAAGGTGTCAAAAATGAGATTAGCATTAAACGGTCGGAAAAATAGGAATAACATGAAACGGTGTTGAAAATCATGAAGAGCCTGAAATAGTGTGAAAAATATAAAGAGCTGCAAATGGTGTCAAAAATATAAGGAGCATGAAACGGTCTGATAAATAGGTGGAGCATGAAGCTGTGTTCAAAAACATGAAGAGCCTGAAAAGGTGTGAAAAATATGAAGAGCTTCAAAATGTTTCACAAATATGAAGAGCATGAAACGGTCTGAAAAACAGGAGGATCATGAAGCGGTGTTCAAAAACATGAAGAGCCTGAAAAGGTGTGAAAAATATGAAGAGCTTCAAAAGGTGTCAAAAATATGAGGAGCATGAAACGGTCTGAAAAATAGGAGGAGCATGAAACGGTGATCAAAAACATGAAGAGCCTGAAAAGGTGTGAAAAATATGAAGAGCTTCAAAAGGTGTCAAAAATATGAGGAGCATGAAATGGTCTGAAAAATTGGAGGAGCATGAAGCGGTGTTGAAAAACATGAAGAGCCTTAAAAGGTGTGAAAAAAATGAAGAGCTTCAAAAGGTGTCAAAAATATGAGGAGCATGAAACGGTCTGAAGAATAGAAGCAGCATGAAACGGTGTTGAAAAATATGAAGAGCCTGAAAACGTGTGAAAAATATGAAGAGCTTTAAAAGGTGTGAAAAATATAAAGAGCTTCAAAGGTGACAAAAATGAGATGAGCATGAAACGGTCTGAAAAATAGGAGGAGAATGAAGTGGTGGTGAAAAACATGAAGAGCCTGAAAAGGTGTGAAAAATATGAAGAGCTTCAAAATGTTTAAAAAGTATGAAGAGCATGAAACGGTCTGAAAATCAGGAGGATCATGAAGCGGTGTTCAAAAACATGAAGAGCCTGAAAAGGTGTGAAAAATATGAAGAGCTCAAAAAGTGTCAAAAATATGAGGAGCATGAAACGATCTGAAAAATACGAGGAGCATGAAGCAGTGTTCAAAAACATGAAGAGCCTGAAAAGTTGTGAAAAATATGAAGAGCTTCAAAAGATGAGAAAAAAATGAAGAGCTTCAAAAGGTGTCAAAATGAGATGAGCATGAAACGGTCTGAAAAATAGGAGGAGCATGAAGTCGTGTTGAATAAAAGGAAAAGTCTGAAAAAGTGTGAAATATATGAAGAGCTTCAAAAGGTGTCAAAAATATGAGGAGAATGAAACGGTCTGAAAAATAGGAGGAGCATGAAGCGATGTTGAAAAACATGAATTGTCTGAAAACGTGTGGAAAATATGAAGAGATTCATAAATGTGAAAAATATGAAGAGCTTCAAAAGGTGTGAAAAATATGAAGAGCTTCAAAAGGTGTCAAAAAAGAGATGAGCATGAAAAGGTCTGAAAAATAGGAGGAGCATGAAGCGGTGTTGAAAATCATGAAGAGCCTGAAAACGTGTGAAAAATATGAAGACCTTCAAAATTTGTCAAAAATATGAAGAGCTTCAAAAGGTGCTAAAATGAGATGAGCATGAAACTATCTGAAAAATAGGAGGAGCATGAAGTGGTGTTGAAAAAATGAAGAGCCTGGAAAGGTGTGAAATATCTGAAGAGCTTCAAAAGGTGTCAAAAATATGAGGAGCATGAAACCGTCGGCAAAATACGACGAGCATGAAGCGGTGTTGAAAAACATGAAGAGCCTGAAAAGGTGTGAAAAATATGAAGAGCTTCAAAAGTTGTGAAATATATGAGGAGAATGAAACGGTCTGAAAAATAGGAGGATCATGAAGCGGTTTTCAGAAACATGAAGAGCATGAAAAGGTGTGAAAAATATGAAGAGCTTCAAAAGATGTGAAAAATATGAAGAGCTTCAAAAGGTGTCAAAAATGAGATGAGCATGAAACGGTCTGAAAAACAGGAGGAACATGAAGCGGTGTTGAAAAACATGAAGAACCTGAAAAGATGTGAGAAATACCAAGAGCTTCAAAAGGTGTCAAATATATGAGGAGCATGAAACGTTCTGAAAAAGAGGAGGAGCATGAAGCGGTGTTGAAAAACATGAAGAGCCTGAAAAGCTGTGTAAAATATGAAGAGGTTCCAAAGTTGTCAAAAATATGAGGAGCATGAAACGGTCTTAAAAATAAGCGGATTATGAAACGGTGTTCAAAAACATGAAGAGCCTGAAAAGGTGTGAAAAAAATGAAAAGCCTCAAAACCTGTCAAAAATATGAGGAGCATGAAACTGTCTGAAAAATAGCAGGGGCATGAAGCGGTGTTGAAAAACATGAAGAGTCTGAAAACGTGTGAAAATATGAAGAGCTTCAAACATATGAAAAATATGAAGAGCTTCAAAAGGTGTGAAAAATATGAAGAGCTTCAAAAGGTGTCAAAAATGAGATGAGCATAAAACGGTCCGAAAAATACGAGGAGCATGAAGCGGTGTTGAAAATCATGAAGAGCCTGAAAAGGCGTGAAAAATATGAAGAGCTTCAATGATGTGAAAAATATGAAGAGCTTCAAAAGGTGTCAAAAATATGAAGAGCATGAAACGGTCTGATAAATAGGTGGAGCATGAAGCTGTGTTCAAAAACATGAAGAGCCTGAAAATGTGTGAAAAATATGAAGAGCTTCAAAAGGTGTGAAATATATGAGGAGAATGAAACGGTCTGAAAAATAGGAGGATCATGAAGCAGATTTCAGAAACATGAAGAGCATGAAAAGGTGTGAAAAATATGAAGAGCTTCAAAAGGTGTGAAATATATGAGGAGAATGAAACGGTCTGAAAAATAGGAGGATCATGAAGCGGTTTTCAGAAACATGAAGAGCATGAAAAGGTGTGAAAAATATGAAGAGCTTCAAAAGGTGTGAAATACATGAGGAGCATGAAACGGGCTGAAAAATAAGAGAAGCATGAAGTGCTGTGGAATAACATGAAGAGCCTGAAAAGCTGTGAAAAATATGAAGAGCTTCAAAAGGTGTGAAATACATGAGGAGCATGAAATGGGCTGAAAAATAGGAGAAGCATGAAGTGGTGTTTAAAAATATGAAGAGCTTGAAAAGGTGTAAAAAATATGAAGACCTTCAAAAGGTGTCAAAAATGAGATGAGCATGAAACGGTCTGAAAAATAGGAGGATCATGAAACGGTGTTGAAAAACATGAGGAGCCTGAAAAGATGTGAAAAATATGAAGAGCTACAAAAGGTGTCAAAATTATGAGGAGCATGAAACGTTCTGAAAAATAGGAGGAGCCTCAACCTGTGTTCAAAAACATGAAGAGCCTGAAAAGGTGTGAAAAATATGAAAAGCTTCAAAAGGTGTCAAAATGAGATGAGCATGAACCCGTCTGAAAAATAGGAGGAGCATGAAGCGGTGTTGAAAGACATGAAGAGCCTGAAAAGGTGTGAGAAATATGAAGAGCTTTAAAAGGTGTCAAAAATATGAGGAGCATGAAACGGTCTGCAAAAAAGTAGGAGCATGAAGTGATGTTGAAAAACTTGAAGAGCATGAAATGGTGTGAAAAATATGAAGAGATTCAAAGTTGTGAAATACATGAGGATCATGAAACGGTGTGAAAAAGTGGAGGAGCATGAAGCAGAGTTCGAAAACATGAAGAGCCTGAAAAGGTTTGAAAAATATGAAGAGCTCAAAAAGTGTCAAAAATATGAGGAGCATGAAACGATCTGAAAAATACGAGGAGCATGAAGCAGTGTTCAAAAACATGAAGAGCTTCAAAAGGTATGAAAAATATGAGAGCTTCAAAAGGTGTCAAAAATATGAGGAGCATGAAACGGTCTGAAAAATATGAGGAACATAAAGCGGTGTTCAAACACATGAAAAGCCTGAAAATGTGTGAAAATTATGAAGATCTTCAAAAGCTGTCAAAATAATGAGGAACATGAAACGTTTTGAAAAATAGGAGGAGCATGAAACGGTGTTGAAAAACATGAAGAGCCTGAAAAGGTGTGAAAAATATGAAGAGCTTCAAAATCTTTGAAAAATATGAAGAGCTTTCAAAGGTGTGAAATACATGAGGAGCATGAAACTCTCTGAAAAAGAGGAGGAGCCTGAAATGGTGTTCAAAAACATGAATAGACTGAAAACGTGTGAAAAATATGAAGAGCTTCAAAAGGTGTGAAAAATATGAGGAGCATGATACGGTCTGAAAAATAGGAGGAGCATGAAGCTGTGTTCAAAAACATGAAGAGCCTGAAAAGTTGTGAAAAATATGAAAGGCTTCAAAAGGTTTGAAAAATATGAGGAGCATGAAACGGTCTGAAAAATCGGAGGAGCATGAAGCGGTGTTGAAAAACATGAAGAGCCTGAAAATGTGTGAAAAATATGAAGAGCTTCAAAAGGTGTCAAAAATATGAGGAGCATGAAATGGTCTGAAAAATTGGAGGAGCATGAAGCGGTGTTGAAAAACATGAAGAGCCTTAAAAGGTGTGAAAAAAATGAAGAGCTTCAAAAGGTGTCAAAAATATGAGGAGCATGAAACGGTCTGAAAAATATGAGCAGCATGAAGCGGTGTTGAAAAACATGAAGAGCCTGAAAAGGTGTGAAAAATACGAAGAGCTTCAAAAGGTGTGAAATACATGAGGAGCATAAAACTCTCTGAAAAAGAGAAGGAGCATGAAGTGGTGTTCAAAAACATGAAGAGCCTGAAAGGTGTGAAATATATGAAGAGCTTCAAAAGGTGTGAAAAATATGAGGAGCATGATATGGTTTGAAAAATAGGATTAGCATGAAGCGGTGTTCAAAAACATGAAGAGCCTGAAAAGTTGTGAAAAATATGAAAACCTTCAAAAGGTGTCAAAAATGAGATGAGCATGAAACGGTCTGAAAAATAGGACGTGCATGAAGCGGTGTTGAAAAACATGAAGAGCCTGAAAAGTAGTGAAAAATATGAAGAGCTTCAAAAGGTGTCAAAAATATGAGGAGCATGAAACGGTCTGAACAATAGGAGAAGCATGAAGCGGTGTTCAAAAACATGAAGAGGCTGAAAAGGGGTGAAAAATATGAAGAGCTTCAAAAGGTGTCAAAAATATGAGGAGCATGAAACGGTCTGAAAAATCGGAGGAGCATGAAGCGTTGTTGAAAAACATGAAGAGCCTGAAAAGGTGTGAGAAATATGAAGAGCTTCAAAAGGTGTTAAAATTATGAGTAGCATGAAACGGTCTGCAAAAAAGGAGGAGCATGAAGTGGTGTTGAAAAAGATGAAGAGCGTGAAAAGGTGTTAAAAATATGAAAGCATCAAAAGGTGTCAAAATTATGAGGAGCATGAAACGGTCTGAAAAATAGGAGGAGCATGAAGCGCTGTTGAATATCATAAAGAGCCTGAAAAGTTGTGAAAAAGATGAAGAGCTTCAAAAGATGAGAAAAACATGAATAGCTTCAAAAGGTGTCAAAATGAGATGAGCATGAAACGGTCTGAAAAATAGGAGGAGCATGAAGTCGTGTTGAATAAAAGGAAAAGTCTGAAAAAGTGTGAAATATATGAAGAGCTTCAAAAGGTGTCAAAAATATGAGGAGAATGAAACGGTCTGAAAAATAGGAGGAGCATGAAGCGATGTTGAAAAACATGAATTGTCTGAAAACGTGTGGAAAATATGAAGAGATTCATAAATGTGAAAAATATGAAGAGCTTCAAAAGGTGTGAAAAATCTGAAGAGCTTCAAAAGGTGTCAAAAAAGAGATGAGCATGAAAAGGTCTGAAAAATAGGAGGAGCATGAAGCGGTGTTGAAAAACATTAAGAGCCTGAAAAGGTGTGAAAAATATGAAGAGCTTCAAAAGGTGTCAAAAATATGAGGAGCATGAAACAATCTGAAAAATAGGAGGAGCATGAAGCGGTGTTCAAAAATATGAAGAGCCTGAAAAGGTGTGAAATATATGAAGAGCTTCAAAAGGTGTCAAAAATATGAGGAGCATGAAACGGTCTGAGAAATAGGAGGAACATGAAGCGGTGTTCAAAAACATGAAAAGCCTGAAAAGGTGTGAAAAATATGAAGAGCTTCAAAAGGTGTCAAAAATATGAGGAGCATGAAACGTTCTGAAAAATAGGACGAGCATGAAACAGTGATAAAACCATGAAGTGCCTGAAAAGGTGTGAAATATATGAAGAGTTCCTAAAGGTGTCAAAAATATGAGGAGCACCAAACGGTCTCAAAAATAGGAGGAGCATGAAGTGGTGTTGAAAAACATGAAGAGCCTGAAAATGAGTGAAAAATATGAAGAGCTTCAAAAAGTGTCAAAAATATGAGGAGCATGAAACGGTCTGAAAAGGAGGAAGAGCATGAAGAAGTGTTCAAAAACATGAAGAGCCTGAAAAGGTGTGAAAAATATGAAGAGCTTCAAAAGGTGTCAAAAATGAGATGAGCATGAAACGGTCTGAAAAATAGGAGGAGCATGAGCGGTGTTGAAAATCATGAAGAGCCTGAAAAGGTGTGAAAAATATGAAGAGCTCAAAAAGTGTCAAAAATATGAGGAGCATGAAACTCTCTGAAAAATAGGAGGAGCATGAAGCGATGTTCAAAAACATGAAGAGCCTGAAAATGTTGAAAAATATGAAGAGCTTCAAAAGGTGTCAAAAATATGAGGAGAATGAAACGGTCTGAAAAATAGGAGGAGCATGAAGCTGTGTCAAAAAACATGAAGAGCCTGAAAAGGTTTGAAAAATATGAAGAGCTTCAAAAGGTGTCAAAAATATGAGGAGAATGAAACGGTCTGAAAAATAGGAGGAGCATGAAGCAGAGTTCGAAAACATGAAGAGCCTGAAAAGGTTTGAAAAATATGAAGAGCTCAAAAAGTGTCAAAAATATGAGGAGCATGAAACGATCTGAAAAATACGAGGAGCATGAAGCAGTGTTCAAAAACATGAAGAGCTTCAAAAGGTATGAAAAATATGAGAGCTTCAAAAGGTGTCAGAAATATGAGGAGCATGAAACGGTCTGAAAAATAGGAGGAACATGAAGCTGTGTTCAAAAACATGAAGATCTTAAAAGGGTGTGAAAAATATGAAGAGCTTCAAAAGGTGTGAAAAATATGAGGAGCATGAAACGGTCTGAAAAATAGAAATAGCATGAAACGGTTTTGAAAAACATGAAGAGCCTGAAAACTTGTGAAAAATATGAAAAACTTCAAAAGGTGTCAAAAATGAGATGAGCATGAAACGTTCTGAAAAATAGGACGTGCATGAAGCGGTGTTGAAAAACATGAAGAGCCTGAAAAGTTGTGAAAAATATGAAGAGCTTCAAAAGGTGTCAAAAATATGAGGAGCATGAAACGGTCTGAAAAATAGGAGGAGCATGAAGCTATGGTCAAAAACATGAAGAGCCTGAAAATGTGTGAAAAATATGAAGAGCTTCAAAAGGTGTGAAATACATGAGGAGCATGCAACTCTCTGAAAAATAGGAGGAGCATGAAGCGATGTTCAAAAACATGAAGAGCCTGAAAATGTGTGAAAAATATGAAGAGCTTCAAAAGGTGTCAAAAATATGAGGAGCATGAAACGGTCTGAAAAATAGGAGGAGCATGAAGCTGTGTTCAAAAACATGAAGATCTTAAAAGGGTGTGAAAAATATGAAGAGCTTCAAAAGGTGTGAAAAATATGAGGAGCATGAAACGGTGTGAAAAATAGAAGCAGCATGAAACGGTTTTGAAAAACATGAAGAGCCTGAAAATGTGTGAAAAATATGAAGAGCTTCAAAAGGTGTGAAAAATATGAAGAGCTTCAAATGTGACAAAAATGAGATGAGCATGAAACGGTCTGAAAAATAGGAGGAGCATGAAGTGGTGGTGAAAAACATGAAGAGCCTGAAAAGGTGTGAAAAATAGGAAGAGCTTCAAAATGTTTCAAAAATATGAAGAGCATGAAACGGTCTGAAAATCAGGAGGATCATGAAGCGGTGTTCAAAAACATGAAGAGCCTGAAAAGGTGTGAAAAATATGAAGAGCTCAAAAAGTGTCAAAAATATGACGAGCATGAAACGATCTGAAAAATACGAGGAGCATGAAGCAGTGTTCAAAAACATGAAGAGCCTGAAAAGGTGGGAAAAATATGAAGAGCTTCAAAAGGTGTGAAAAATATGAGGAGCATGATATGGTTTGAAAAATAGGATTAGCATGAAGCGGTGTTCAAAAACATGAAGAGCCTGAAAAGTTGTGAAAAATATGAAAACCTTCAAAAGGTGTCAAAAATATGAGGAGAATGAAACGGTCTCAAAAATAGGAGGAGCATGAAGTGGTGTTGAAAAACATGAAGAGCCTGAAAATGAGTGAAAAATATGAAGAGCTTCAAAAAGTGTCAAAAATATGAGGAGCATGAAACGGTCTGAAAAGGAGGAAGAGCATGAAGAAGTGTTCAAAAACATGAAGAGCCTGAAAAGGTGTGAAAAATATGAAGAGCTTCAAAAGGTGTCAAAAATGAGATGAGCATGAAACGGTCTGAAAAATAGGAGGAGCATGAGCGGTGTTGAAAATCATGAAGAGCCTGAAAAGGTGTGAAAAATATGAAGAGCTCAAAAAGTGTCAAAAATATGAGGAGCATGAAACTCTCTGAAAAATAGGAGGAGCATGAAGCGATGTTCAAAAACATGAAGAGCCTGAAAATGTTGAAAAATATGAAGAGCTTCAAAAGGTGTCAAAAATATGAGGAGAATGAAACGGTCTGAAAAATAGGAGGAGCATGAAGCTGTGTCAAAAAACATGAAGAGCCTGAAAAGGTTTGAAAAATATGAAGAGCTTCAAAAGGTGTCAAAAATATGAGGAGAATGAAACGGTCTGAAAAATAGGAGGAGCATGAAGCAGAGTTCGAAAACATGAAGAGCCTGAAAAGGTTTGAAAAATATGAAGAGCTCAAAAAGTGTCAAAAATATGAGGAGCATGAAACGATCTGAAAAATACGAGGAGCATGAAGCAGTGTTCAAAAACATGAAGAGCTTCAAAAGGTATGAAAAATATGAGAGCTTCAAAAGGTGTCAGAAATATGAGGAGCATGAAACGGTCTGAAAAATAGGAGGAACATGAAGCTGTGTTCAAAAACATGAAGATCTTAAAAGGGTGTGAAAAATATGAAGAGCTTCAAAAGGTGTGAAAAATATGAGGAGCATGAAACGGTCTGAAAAATAGAAATAGCATGAAACGGTTTTGAAAAACATGAAGAGCCTGAAAACTTGTGAAAAATATGAAAAACTTCAAAAGGTGTCAAAAATGAGATGAGCATGAAACGTTCTGAAAAATAGGACGTGCATGAAGCGGTGTTGAAAAACATGAAGAGCCTGAAAAGTTGTGAAAAATATGAAGAGCTTCAAAAGGTGTCAAAAATATGAGGAGCATGAAACGGTCTGAAAAATAGGAGGAGCATGAAGCTATGGTCAAAAACATGAAGAGCCTGAAAATGTGTGAAAAATATGAAGAGCTTCAAAAGGTGTGAAATACATGAGGAGCATGCAACTCTCTGAAAAATAGGAGGAGCATGAAGCGATGTTCAAAAACATGAAGAGCCTGAAAATGTGTGAAAAATATGAAGAGCTTCAAAAGGTGTCAAAAATATGAGGAGCATGAAACGGTCTGAAAAATAGGAGGAGCATGAAGCTGTGTTCAAAAACATGAAGATCTTAAAAGGGTGTGAAAAATATGAAGAGCTTCAAAAGGTGTGAAAAATATGAGGAGCATGAAACGGTGTGAAAAATAGAAGCAGCATGAAACGGTTTTGAAAAACATGAAGAGCCTGAAAATGTGTGAAAAATATGAAGAGCTTCAAAAGGTGTGAAAAATATGAAGAGCTTCAAATGTGACAAAAATGAGATGAGCATGAAACGGTCTGAAAAATAGGAGGAGCATGAAGTGGTGGTGAAAAACATGAAGAGCCTGAAAAGGTGTGAAAAATAGGAAGAGCTTCAAAATGTTTCAAAAATATGAAGAGCATGAAACGGTCTGAAAATCAGGAGGATCATGAAGCGGTGTTCAAAAACATGAAGAGCCTGAAAAGGTGTGAAAAATATGAAGAGCTCAAAAAGTGTCAAAAATATGAGGAGCATGAAACGATCTGAAAAATACGAGGAGCATGAAGCAGTGTTCAAAAACATGAAGAGCCTGAAAAGGTGGGAAAAATATGAAGAGCTTCAAAAGGTGTGAAAAATATGAGGAGCATGATATGGTTTGAAAAATAGGATTAGCATGAAGCGGTGTTCAAAAACATGAAGAGCCTGAAAAGTTGTGAAAAATATGAAAACCTTCAAAAGGTGTCGAAAATGAGATGAGCATGAAACGGTCTGAAAAATAGGACGTGCATGAAGCGGTGTTCAAAAACATGAAGAGCCTGAAAAGGGGTGAAAAATATGAAGAGCTTCAAAAGGTGTCAAAAATATGAGGAGCATGAAACGGTCTGAAAAATCGGAGGAGCATGAAGCGTTGTTGAAAAACATGAAGAGCCTGAAAAGGTGTGAGAAATATGAAGAGCTTCAAAAGGTGTTAAAAGTATGAGTAGCATGAAACGGTCTGCAAAAAAGGAGGAGCATGAAGTGGTGTTGAAAAAGATGAAGAGCCTGAAAAGGTGTTAAAAATATGAGCGCATCAAAAGGTGTCAAAATTATGAGGAGCATGAAACGGTCTGAAAAATAGGAGGAGCATGAAGCGCTGTTGAATATCATAAAGAGCCTGAAAAGTTGTGAAAAATATGAAGAGCTTCAAAAGATGAGAAAAACATGAAGAGCTTCAAAAGGTGTCAAAATGAGATGAGCATGAAACGGTCTGAAAAATAGGAGGAGCATGAAGTCGTGTTGAATAAAAGGAAAAGTCTGAAAAAGTGTGAAATATATGAAGAGCTTCAAAAGGTGTCAAAAATATGAGGAGAATGAAACGGTCTGAAAAATAGGAGGAGCATGAAGCGATGTTGAAAAACATGAATTGTCTGAAAACGTGTGGAAAATATGAAGAGATTCATAAATGTGAAAAATATGAAGAGCTTCAAAAGGTGTGAAAAATATGAAGAGCTTCAAAAGGTGTCAAAAAAGAGATGAGCATGAAAAGGTCTGAAAAATAGGAGGAGCATGAAGCGGTGTTGAAAATCATGAAGAGCCTGAAAACGTGTGAAAAATATGAAGACCTTCAAAATTTGTCAAAAATATGAAGAGCTTGAAAAGGTGCTAAAATGAGATGAGCATGAAACTATCTGAAAAATAGGAGGAGCATGAAGTGGTGTTGAAAAAATGAAGAGCCTGGAAAGGTGTGAAATATCTGAAGAGCTTCAAAAGGTGTCAAAAATATGAGGAGCATGAAACGGTCGGCAAAATACGACGAGCATGAAGCGGTGTTGAAAAACATGAAGAGCCTGAAAAGGTGTGAAAAATATGAAGAGCTTCAAAAGTTGTGAAATATATGAGGAGAATGAAACGGTCTGAAAAATAGGAGGATCATGAAGCGGTTTTCAGAAACATGAAGAGCATGAAAAGGTGTGAAAAATATGAAGAGCTTCAAAATATGTGAAAAATATGAAGAGCTTCAAAAGGTGTCAAAAATGAGATGAGCAAGAAACGGTCTGAAAAAAAGGAGGAACATGAAGCGGTGTTGAAAAACATGAAGAACCTGAAAAGGTGTGAGAAATACCAAGAGCTTCAAAACGTGTCAAATATATGAGGAGCATGAAACGTTCTGAAAAAGAGGAGGAGCATGAAGCGGTGTTGAAAAACATGAAGAGCCTGAAAAGCTGTGTAAAATATGAAGAGGTTCCAAAGGTGTCAAAAATATGAGGAGCATGAAACGGTCTTAAAAATAAGCGGATTATGAAACGGTGTTCAAAAACATGAAGAGCCTGAAAAGGTGTGAAAAAAATGAAAAGCCTCAAAACCTGTCAAAAATATGAGGAGCATGAAACTGTCTGAAAAATAGCAGGGGCATGAAGCGGTGTTGAAAAACATGAAGAGTCTGAAAACGTGTGAAAATATGAAGAGCTTCAAACATATGAAAAATATGAAGAGCTTCAAAAGGTGTGAAAAATATGAAGAGCTTCAAAAGGTGTCAAAAATGAGATGAGCATAAAACGGTCCGAAAAATACGAGGAGCATGAAGCGGTGTTGAAAATCATGAAGAGCCTGAAAAGGCGTGAAAAATATGAAGAGCTTCAATGATGTGAAAAATATGAAGAGCTTCAAAAGGTGTCAAAAATATGAAGAGCATGAAACGGTCTGAAAAATAGAAGGAGCATGAAACGGTGATCAAACACATGAAGAGCCTGAAAAGATGTGGAAAATATGAAGAGCTTCAAAAGGTGTGAAATACATGAGGAGCATGAAACTCTCTGAAAAATAGGAGGAGCATGAAGCGGTGTTCAAAAACATGAAGAGCCTGAAAAGTTGTGAAAAATATGAAAAGCTTCAAAAGGTGTCAAAAATGAGATGAGCCTTAAACGGTCTGAAAAACAGGAATAACATGAAACGGTGTTGAAAATCATGAAGAGCCTGAAATAATGTGAAAAATATAAAGAGCTGCAAAAGGTGTCAAAAATATGAGGAGCATGAAACGGTCTGATAAATAGGTGGAGCATGAAGCTGTGTTCAAAAACATGAAGAGCCTGAAAAGTTGTGAAAAATATCAATAGCTTCAAAAGGTGTCAAAAATGAGATGAGCATGAAACGGTCTGAAAAATAGGAGGAGCATGAAGCGATGTTCAAAAACATGAAGAGCCTGAAAAGTTGTCAAAAATATGAAAGGCTTCAAAAGGTGTGAAAAATATGAGGAGCATGAAACGGTCTGAAAAATCGGAGAAGCATGAAGCGGTGTTGAAAAATATGAAGAGCCTGAAAACGTGTGGAAAATATGAAGAGATTCATAAATGTGAAAAATATGAAGAGCTTCAAAAGGTGTGAAAAATATGAAGAGCTTCAAAAGGTGTCAAAATGAGATGAGCATGAAACGGTCTGAAAAATAGGAGGAGCATGAAGTCGTGTTGAAAAAAAGGAAAAGTCTGAAAAAGTGTGAAATATATGAAGAGCTTCAAAAGGTGTCAAAAATATGAGGAGAATGAAACGGTCTGAAAAATAGGAGGAGCATGAAGCGATGTTGAAAAACATGAATTGTCTGAAAACGTGTGGAAAATATGAAGAGATTCATAAATGTGAAAAATATGAAGAGCTTCAAAAGGTGTGAAAAATCTGAAGAGCTTCAAAAGGTGTCAAAAAAGAGATGAGCATGAAAATGTCTGAAAAATAGGAGGAGCATGAAGCGGTGTTGAAAATCATGAAGAGCCTGAAAACGTGTGAAAAATATGAAGACCTTCAAAATTTGTCAAAAATATGAAGAGCTTCAAAAGGTGTAAAAATGAGATGAGCATGAAACGATCTGAAAAATAGGAGGAGCATGAAGTGGTGTTGAAAAAATGAAGAGCCTGGAAAGGTGTGAAATATCTGAAGAGCTTCAAAAGGTGTCAAAAATATGAGGAGCATGAAACGGTCGGTAAAATACGACGAGCATGAAGCGGTGTTGAAAAACATGAAGAGCCTGAAAATGTGTGAAAAATATGAAGAGCTTCAAAAGGTGTCAAAAATATGAGGAACATGAAACAATCTGAAAAATAGGAGGAGCATGAAGTGGTGTTCAAAAACATGAAAAGCCTGAAAAGGTGTGAAAAATATGAAGAGCTTCAAAAGGTGTCAAAAATATGTGGAGCATGAAACGTTCTGAAAAATAGGACGAGCATGAAGCAGTGATAAAAAACATGAAGTGCCTGAAAAGGTGTGAAAAATATGAAGAGTTCCTAAAGGTGTCAAAAATATGCGGAGCACCAAACGGTCTCAAAAATAGGAGGAGCATGATGTGGTGTTGAAAAATATGAAGAGCCTGAAAATGAGTGAAAAATATGAAGAGCTTCAAAAAGTGTCAAAAATATGAGGAGCATGAAACGGTCTGAAAAAGAGGAAGAGCATGAAGAAGTGTTCAAAAACATGAAGAGCCTGAAAAGGTGTGAAAAATACGAAGAGCTTCAAAAGTTTTCAAAAATATGAGGAGCATGATACGGTTTGAAAAATAGGAGGAGCATGAAGCGGTGTTGAAAAACATCAAGAGTGTGAAAACGTGTGAAAATATGAAGAGCTTCAAAAATATTAAAAATATGAAGAGCTTCAAAAGTTTTGAAAAATATGAAGAAATTAAAAAGGTGTCAAAAATGAGATGAGCATGAAACGGTCTGAAAAATAGGAGGAGCATGAGCGGTGTTGAAAATCATGAAGAGCCTGAAAAGGTGTGAAAAATATGAAGAGCTTCAAAAGGTGTGAAATACATAAGGTGCATGAAACTCTCTGAAAAATAGGAGGAGCATGAAGCGATGTTCAAAAACATGAAGAGCCTGAAAATGTGTGAAAAATATGAAGAGCTTCAAAAGGTGTCAAAATTGAGATGAGCATGAAACGGTCTGAAAAATAGGAATAGCATGAAGCGGTGTTGAAAAACATTAAGAGCTGACAACGTGTGAAAAATATGAAGAGCTTCAAAAGTTGTCAAAAATGAGATGAGCATGAAACGGTCTGAAAAATAGGAAGAGCATGAAGCGGTGGTGAAAAACATTAAGAGTTGAAAACGTGTGAAAAATATGAAGAGTTTCAAAAGGTGTCAAAAATATGAGGAGCATGAAACGGTCTGAAAAATAGGAGGACCATGAAACGGTGACCAAAAACATGAAGAGCCTGAAAAGGTGTGAAAAATATGAAGAGCTTCAAAGGTGTGAAATACATGAGGAGCATGAAACGGGCTGAAAAATAGGAGAAGCATGAAGTGGTGTGGAAAAATATGAAGAGCCTGAAAATGTGTGAAAAATATGAAAAGCTTCAAACGGTGTCAAAAATGAGATGAGCATGAAACGGTCTGAAAAATACGAGGATCATGAAATGGTGTTGAAAAACATGAAGAGCCTGAAAAGATGTGAAAAATATGAAAAGCTTCAAAAAGTGTCAAAAATATGAGGAGCATGAAACGGTCTGAAAAATAGGAGGAGCATGAAGCTGTGTTCAAAAACATGAAGATCTTAAAAGGGTGTGAAAAATATGAAGAGCTTCAAAAGGTGTGAAAATTATGAGGAGCATGAAACGGTCTGAAAAATAGAAGCAGCATGAAACGGTTTTGAAAAACATGAAGAGCCTGAAAACTTGTGAAAAATATGAAGAGCTTTAAAAGGTGTGAAAAATATGAAGAGCTTCAAAGGTGACAAAAATGAGATGAGCATGAAACGGTCTGAAAAATAGGAGGAGCATGAAGTGGTGGAGAAAAACATGAAGAGCCTGAAAAGGTGTGAAAAATATGAAGAGCTTCAAAATGTTTCAAAAATATGAAGAGCATGATACGGTCTGAAAAACAGGAGGATCATGAAGTGGTGTTCAAAAACATGAAGAGCCTGAAAAGGTGTGAAAAATATGAAGAGCTTCAAAAGGTGTCAAAAATATGAGGAGCATGAAACGGTCTGAAAAATAGGAGGAGCATGAAACGGTGATCAAAAACATGAAGAGCCTGAAAAGGTGTGAAAAATATGAAGAGCTTCAAAAGGTGTGAAATACATGAGGAGCATGAAACGGGCTGAAAAATAAGAGAAGCATGAAGTGCTGTGGAAAAACATGAAGAGCCTGAAAAGCTGTGAAAAATATGAAGAGCTTCAAAAGGTGTGAAATACATGAGGAGCATGAAATGGCCTGAAAAATAGGAGAAGCATGAAGTGGTGTGTAAATATATGAAGAGCTTGAAAAGGTGTGAAAAATATGAAGACCTTCAAAAGGTGTCAAAATGAGATGAGCATGAAACGGTCTGAAAAATAGGAGGATCATGAAACGGTGTTGAAAAACATGAAGAGCCTGAAAAGATGTGAAAAATATGAAGAGCTTCAAAAGGTGTCAAAAATATGAGGAGCATGAAACGTTCTGAAAAATAGGAGGAGCATCAACCTGTGTTCAAAAACATGAAGAGCCTGAAAAGGTGTGAAAAATATGAAAAGCTTTAAAAGGTGTCAAAAATGAGATGAGCATGAACCCATCTGAAAAATAGGAGGAGCATGAAGCGGTGTTGAAAGACATGAACAGCCTGAAAAGGTGTGAGAAATATGAAGAGCTTCAAAATGTGTCAAAAATTTGAGGAGCATGAAACGGTCTGCAAAAATGTAGGAGCATGAAGTGATGTTGAAAAACTTGAAGAGCATGAAAAGGTGTGAAAAATATGAAGAGGTTCAAAGTTGTGAAATACAAGAGGATCATGAAACGGTGTGAAAAACTGGAGGAGCATGAAGCAGAGTTCGAAAACATGAAGAGCCTGAAAAGGTTTGAAAAATATGAAGAGCTCAAAAAGTGTCAAAAATATGAGGAGCATTAGACGATCTGAAAAATACGAGGAGCATGAAGCAGTGTTCAAAAACATGAAGAGCTTCAAAAGGTATGAAAAATATGAGAGCTTCAAAAGGTGTCAAAATTATGAGGAGCATGAAACGGTCTGAAAAATAGGAGGAACATGAAGCGGTGTTCAAACACATGAAGAGCCTGAAAATGTGTGAAAATTATGAAGATCTTCAAAAGGTGTCAAAATTATGAGGAACATGAAACGGTTTGAAAAATAGGAGGAGCATGAAACGGTGTTGAAAAACATGAAGAGCCTGAAAAGGTGTGAAAAATATGAAGAGCTTCAAAATCTTTGAAAATATGAAGAGCTTTCAAAGGTGTGAAATACATGAGGAGCATGAAACTCTCTGAAAAATAGGAGGAGCCTGAAATGGTGTTCAAAAACATGAATAGACTGAAAAGGTGTGAAAAATAAGAAGAGCTTCAAAAGGTGTCAAAAATATGAGGAGCATGAAACGGTCTGAAAAATAGGATGAGCATGAAGTGGTGTGGAAAAATATGAAGAGCCTGAAAAGTTTTGAAAAATATGAAGAGCTTCAAAAGGTGTGAAATACATGAGGAGCATGAAACTCTCTGAAAAATAGGAGGAGCATGAAGCGGTGTTCAAAAACATGAAGAGCCTGAAAAGGTGTGAAAAATATGAAGAGCTTCAAAAGGTGTCAAAAATATGAGGAGCATGAAACGGTGTGAAAAATAGGAAGAACATGAAGCGGTGTTCAAAAACTTGAAGAGCCTGATAAGTTGTGAAAAATATGAAAAGCTTCAAGAGGTGTCAAAAATGAGATGAGCATGAAACGGTCTGAAAAATAGGAGGAGTATGAAGCGGTGTTGAAAAAATGAAGAGCCTGAAAAGGTGTGAAAAATATGAAGAGCATCAAAAGGTGTCAAAAATATGAGGAGGATGAAACGGTCTGAAAAATAGGAAGAACATGAAGCGGTGTTCAAAAACTTGAAGAGCCTGATACGTTGTGAAAAATATGAAAAGCTTCAAGAGGTGTCAAAAATGAGATGAGCATGAAACGGTCTGAAAAATAGGAGGAGTATGAAGCGGTGTTGAAAAAATGAAGAGCCTGAAAAGGTGTGAAAAATATGAAGAGCATCAAAAGGTGTCAAAAATATGAGGAGGATGAAACGGTCTGAAAAATAGGAGGAACATGAAGCGGTGTTCAAAAACTTGAAGAGCCTGAAACGTTGTGAAAAATATGAAAAGCTTGAAGAGGTGTGAAAAATATGAGGAGCATGATATGGTTTGAAAAATGGGATTAGCATGAAACGGTGTATAAAAACATGAAGAGACCTGAAAAGGTGTGAAAAATACGAAGAGCTTCAAAAGGTGTCAAAAATATGAGGAGCATGAAATGGTCTGAAAAATAGGAGGAGCATGAAACGGTTTTGAAAAACATGAAGAGCCTGAAAACTTGTGAAAAATATGAAGAGCTTTAAAAGGTGTGAAAAATATGAAGAGCTTCAAAGGTGACAAAAATGAGATGAGCAAGAAACGGTCTGAAAAATAGGAGGAGCATGAAGTGGTGGAGAAAATAATAAAGAGCCTGAAAATGTGTGAAAAATATGAAGAGCTTCAAAATGTTTCAATAATATGAAGAGCATGAAACGGTCTGAAAATCAGGAGGATCATGAAGCGGTGTTCAAAAACATGAAGAGCCTGAAAAGGTGTGAGAAATATGAAGAGCTCAAAAAGTGTTAAAAATATGAGGAGCATGAAACGATCTGAAAAATACGAGGAGCATGAAGCAGTGTTCAAAAACATGAAGAGCTTCAAAAGGTATGAAAAATATGAGAGCTTCAAAAGGTGTCAAAAATATGAGGAGCATGAAACGGTCTGAAAAATAGGAGGAACATGAAGCGGTGTTCAAACACATGAAGAGCCTGAAAATGTGTGAAAATTATGAAGATCTTCAAAAGGTGTCACAATTATGAGGAACATGAAACGGTTTGAAAAATAGGAGGAGCATGAAACGGTGTTGAAAAACATGAAGAGCCTGAAAAGGTGTGAAAAATATGAAGAGCTTCAAAATCTTTGAAAAATATGAAGAGCTTTCAAAGGTGTGAAATACATGAGGAGCATGAAACTCTCTGAAAAATAGGAGGAGCCTGAAATGGTGTTCAAAAACATGAATAGACTGAAAACGTGTGAAAAATATGAAGAGCTTCAAAAGGTGTGAAAAATATGAGGAGCATGATACGGTCTGAAAAAGAGGAAGAGCATGAAGCTGTGTTCAAAAACATGAAGAGCCTGAAAAGTTGTGAAAAATATCAATAGCTTCAAAAGGTGTCAAAAATGAGATGAGCATGAAACGGTCTGAAAAATAGGAGGAGCATGAAGCGATGTTCAAAAACATGAAGAGCCTGAAAAGTTGTCAAAAATATGAAAGGCTTCAAAAGGTGTGAAAAATATGAGGAGCATGAAACGGTCTGAAAAATCGGAGAAGCATGAAGCGGTGTTGAAAAATATGAAGAGCCTGAAAACGTGTGGAAAATATGAAGAGATTCATAAATGTGAAAAATATGAAGAGCTTCAAAAGGTGTGAAAAATATGAAGAGCTTCAAAAGGTGTCAAAATGAGATGAGCATGAAACGGTCTGAAAAATAGGAGGAGCATGAAGTCGTGTTGAAAAAAAGGAAAAGTCTGAAAAAGTGTGAAATATATGAAGAGCTTCAAAAGGTGTCAAAAATATGAGGAGAATGAAACGGTCTGAAAAATAGGAGGAGCATGAAGCGATGTTGAAAAACATGAATTGTCTGAAAACGTGTGGAAAATATGAAGAGATTCATAAATGTGAAAAATATGAAGAGCTTCAAAAGGTGTGAAAAATCTGAAGAGCTTCAAAAGGTGTCAAAAAAGAGATGAGCATGAAAATGTCTGAAAAATAGGAGGAGCATGAAGCGGTGTTGAAAATCATGAAGAGCCTGAAAACGTGTGAAAAATATGAAGACCTTCAAAATTTGTCAAAAATATGAAGAGCTTCAAAAGGTGTAAAAATGAGATGAGCATGAAACGATCTGAAAAATAGGAGGAGCATGAAGTGGTGTTGAAAAAATGAAGAGCCTGGAAAGGTGTGAAATATCTGAAGAGCTTCAAAAGGTGTCAAAAATATGAGGAGCATGAAACGGTCGGTAAAATACGATGAGCATGAAGCGGTGTTGAAAAACATGAAGAGCCTGAAAATGTGTGAAAAATATGAAGAGCTTCAAAAGGTGTCAAAAATATGAGGAGCATGAAACAATCTGAAAAATAGGAGGAGCATGAAGCGGTGTTCAAAAACATGAAAAGCCTGAAAAGGTGTGAAAAATATGAAGAGCTTCAAAAGGTGTCAAAAATATGAGGAGCATGAAACGTTCTGAAAAATAGGACGAGCATGAAGCAGTGATAAAAAACATGAAGTGCCTGAAAAGGTGTGAAAAATATGAAGAGTTCCTAAAGGTGTCAAAAATATGCGGAGCACCAAACGGTCTCAAAAATAGGAGGAGCATGATGTGGTGTTGAAAAATATGAAGAGCCTGAAAATGAGTGAAAAATATGAAGAGCTTCAAAAAGTGTCAAAAATATGAGGAGCATGAAACGGTCTGAAAAAGAGGAAGAGCATGAAGAAGTGTTCAAAAACATGAAGAGCCTGAAAAGGTGTGAAAAATACGAAGAGCTTCAAAAGTTTTCAAAAATATGAGGAGCATGATACGGTTTGAAAAATAGGAGGAGCATGAACCGGTGTTGAAAAACATCAAGAGTGTGAAAACGTGTGAAAATATGAAGAGCTTCAAAAATATTAAAAATATGAAGAGCTTCAAAAGTTTTGAAAAATATGAAGAGATTAAAAAGGTGTCAAAAATGAGATGAGCATGAAACGGTCTGAAAAATAGGAGGAGCATGAGCGGTGTTGAAAATCATGAAGAGCCTGAAAAGGTGTGAAAAATCTGAAGAGCTTCAAAAGGTGTGAAATACATAAGGTGCATGAAACTCTCTGAAAAATAGGAGGAGCATGAAGCGATGTTCAAAAACATGAAGAGCCTGAAAATGTGTGAAAAATATGAAGAGCTTCAAAAGGTGTCAAAATTGAGATGAGCATGAAACGGTCTGAAAAATAGGAATAGCATGAAGCAGTGTTGAAAAACATTAAGAGCTGAAAACGTGTGAAAAATATGAAGAGCTTCAAAAGTTGTCAAAAATGAGATGAGCATGAAACGGTCTGAAAAATAGGAAGAGCATGAAGCGGTGGTGAAAAACATTAAGAGTTGAAAACGTGTGAAAAATATGAAGAGTTTCAAAAGGTGTCAAAAATATGAGGAGCATGAAACGGTCTGAAAAATAGGAGGACCATGAAACGGTGACCAAAATCCTGAAGAGCGTGGAAAGGTGTGAAAAATATGAAGAGCTTCAAAGGTGTGAAATACATGAGGAGCATGAAACGGGCTGAAAAATAGGAGAAGCATGAAGTGGTGTGGAAAAACATGAAGAGCCTGAAAAGATGTGAAAAATATGAAAAGCTTCAAAAAGTGTCAAAAATATGAGGAGCATGAAACGGTCTGAAAAATAGGAGGAGCATGAAGCTGTGTTCAAAAACATGAAGATCTTAAAAGGGTGTGAAAAATATGAAGAGCTTCAAAAGGTGTGAAAATTATGAGGAGCATGAAACGGTCTGAAAAATAGAAGCAGCATGAAACGGTTTTGAAAAACATGAAGAGCCTGAAAACTTGTGAAAAATATGAAGAGCTTTAAAAGGTGTGAAAAATATGAAGAGCTTCAAAGGTGACAAAAATGAGATGAGCATGAAACGGTCTGAAAAATAGGAGGAGCATGAAGTGGTGGAGAAAAACATGAAGAGCCTGAAAAGGTGTGAAAAATATGAAGAGCTTCAAAATGTTTCAAAAATATGAAGAGCATGATACGGTCTGAAAAACAGGAGGATCATGAAGTGGTGTTCAAAAACATGAAGAGCCTGAAAAGGTGTGAAAAATATGAAGAGCTTCAAAAGGTGTCAAAAATATGAGGAGCATGAAACGGTCTGAAAAATAGGAGGAGCATGAAACGGTGATCAAAAACATGAAGAGCCTGAAAAGGTGTGAAAAATATGAAGAGCTTCAAAAGGTGTGAAATACATGAGGAGCATGAAACGGGCTGAAAAATAAGAGAAGCATGAAGTGCTGTGGAAAAACATGAAGAGCCTGAAAAGCTGTGAAAAATATGAAGAGCTTCAAAAGGTGTGAAATACATGAGGAGCATGAAATGGCCTGAAAAATAGGAGAAGCATGAAGTGGTGTGTAAATATATGAAGAGCTTGAAAAGGTGTGAAAAATATGAAGACCTTCAAAAGGTGTCAAAATGAGATGAGCATGAAACGGTCTGAAAAATAGGAGGATCATGAAACGGTGTTGAAAAACATGAAGAGCCTGAAAAGATGTGAAAAATATGAAGAGCTTCAAAAGGTGTCAAAAATATGAGGAGCATGAAACGTTTGAAAAATAGGAGGAGCATCAACCTGTGTTCAAAAACATGAAGAGCCTGAAAAGGTGTGAAAAATATGAAAAGCTTTAAAAGGTGTCAAAAATGAGATGAGCATGAACCCGTCTGAAAAATAGGAGGAGCATGAAGCGGTGTTGAAAGACATGAAGAGCCTGAAAAGGTGTGAGAAATATGAAGAGCTTCAAAATGTGTCAAAAATTTGAGGAGCATGAAACGGTCTGCAAAAATGTAGGAGCATGAAGTGCTGTTGAAAAACTTGAAGAGCATGAAAAGGTGTGAAATATATGAAGAGGTTCAAAGTTGTGAAATACAAGAGGATCATGAAACGGTGTGAAAAACTGGAGGAGCATGAAGCAGAGTTCGAAAACATGAAGAGCCTGAAAAGGTTTGAAAAATATGAAGAGCTCAAAAAGTGTCAAAAATATGAGGAGCATGAGACGATCTGAAAAATACGAGGAGCATGAAGCAGTGTTCAAAAACATGAAGAGCTTCAAAAGGTATGAAAAATATGAGAGCTTCAAAAGGTGTCAAAAATATGAGGAGCATGAAACGGTCTGAAAAATAGGAGGAACATGAAGCGGTGTTCAAACACATGAAGAGCCTGAAAATGTGTGAAAATTATGAAGATCTTCAAAAGGTGTCAAAATTATGAGGAACATGAAACGGTTTGAAAAATAGGAGGAGCATGAAACGGTGTTGAAAAACATGAAGAGCCTGAAAAGGTTTGAAAAATATGAAGAGCTTCAAAATCTTTGAAAAATATGAAGATCTTCAAAAGGTGTCAAAATTATGAGGAACATGAAACGGTCTGAAATATAGGAGGAGCATGAAGCGCTGTTCAAAAACAGGAAGAGCCTGAAAAGTTTTGAAAAATATGAAGAGCTTCAAAAGGTGTGAAATACATGAGGAGCATGAAACTTGCTGAAAATTAGGAGAAGCATGATGTGGTGTGGAAAAACATGAAGAGCCTGAAAAGGTGTGAAAAATATGAAAAGCTTCAAAAGGTGTCAAAAATGAGATGAGCATGAAACGGTCTGAAAAATAGGAGGTGCATGAAGCATTGTTGAAAAACATGAAGAGCCTGAAAATGTGTGAGAAATATGAAGAGGTTAAAAAGGTGTCAAAAATATGAGGAGCATGAAACGGTCTTAAAAATACAAGGAGCATGAAGCGGTGTTGAAAAACATGAATAGCCTGAAAATGTGTGAAATATATGAAGAGCTTAAAAATGTGTCAAGTATATGAGGATCATGAAACGGTCTGAAAAATAGGAGGATCATGCAACGCTGTTCAAAAACATGAAGAGCCTGAAAAGGTGTGAAAAATATGAAGAGCTTCAAAAGGTGTGAAAAATATGAGGAATATGAAATGGTCTGAAAAATAGGAGGAGCATGAAGTTGTGTTCAAAAACATGAAGTGCCAGAAAAGTTGTGAAAATAATGAACACCTTCAAAAGGTGTCAAAAAATATGAGGAGCATGAAACGGTCTGAAAAATAGGAGGAGCATGAAACGGTGATCAAAACAGGAAGAGCCTGAAAAGGTGTGAAAAATATGAAGAGCTTCAAAAGGTGTGAAATTCATGAGCAGCATGAAAGGAGCTGAAAAATCTGAGTAGCATGAAGTGGTGTGGAAACACATGAAGAGCCTGTAAAAGTGTGAAAAATATGAAGAGCTTCAAAAGGTGTGTAATACATGAGGAGCATGAAACTCTCTGAAAAATACAAGGAGCATGAAGTAGTATTCAAAAACATGAAGAGCCTGAAAAGGTGTGAAAAATATGAAGAGCTTAAAAAGGTGTGAAAATTATGAGGAGCATGATATAGTTTGAAAAATGGGATTAGCATGAAGCGGTGTTCAAAAACATGAAGAGCCTGAAAAGGTGTGAAAAATATGAAGATCTTCAAAAGGTGTCAAAAATGAGATGAGCATGAAACGGTCTGATAAATAGGAGGAGCATGAAGCTGTGTTGAAAAACATGAAGAGCCTGAAAAGGTGTGAAAAATATGAGGAATATGAAATGGTCTGAAAAATATGAGGAGCATGAAACGGTCTGCAAACCTGGAGGAGCTTGAAGTGGTGTTGAAAAACATGAAGAGCCTGAAAAGGTGTGAAAAATCTGAAAAGCTTCAAAAGGAGTCAAAAATGAGATGAGCATGAAACGGTCTGAAAAATAGGAGGAGCATGAAGTGGTGTTGAAAAAATGAAGAGCCTGAAAAGGTGTGAAAAATATGAAGATCATCAAAAGGTATCAAAAATATGAGGAGCATGAAACGGTCTGAATAATAGGAGGAGAATGTAACGGTGATCAAAAACATGAAGAGCCTGAAAAGGTGTGAAAAATATGAAGAGCTTCAAAAAGTGTCAAAAATATGAGGAGCATGAAACGGTCTGAATAGTAGGAGGAGAATGTAACGGTGATCAAAAACATGAAGAGCCTGAAAAGGTGTGAAAAATATGAAGAGCTTCAAAAGGTGTAAAATATGAGGAGCATGAAACGGTCTGAAAAATAGGAGGAGCATGAAGCGGTGTTCAAAAACATGAAGAGCCTGAAAAGGTGTGAAAAATATGAAGAGCTTCAAAAGGTGTGAAATATATGAGGAGCATGAAACGGTCTGCAAACATGGAGGAGCTTGAAGTGGTGTTGAAAAACATGAAGAGCCTGAAGAGGTGTGAAAAATATGAAGAGCTTCAAAAGGTGTGAAATACATGAGGAGCATGAAACGTGCTGAAAAATAGGAGAAGCATGAAGTGGTGTAGAAAAACATGAAGAGCCTGAAAAGGTGTGAAAAATATGAAGAGCTTCAAAAAGTGTGAAAAATATGAGGAGCATGAAACGGTCTGAAAAATAGAAGTAGCATGAAACGGTGTTGAAAAACATGAAGAGCCTGAAAAGGTGTGAAAAATATGAAGAGCTTCAAATGGTGTGAAATAAATGAGGAGCATGAAACGGGCTGAAAAATAGGAGAAGCATGCAGTGGTGTAGAAAAACATGAAGAGCCTGAAAAGGTGTGAAAAATATGAAGAGCTTCAAAAGGTGTGAAAAATATGAGGAGCATGAAACGGTCTGAAAAATAGGAGAAGCATGAAGTGGTGTAGAAAAACATGAAGAGCCTGAAAAGGTGTGAAAAATATGAAGAGCTTCAAAAGGTGTGAAAAATATGAGGAGCATGAAACGGTCTGAAAAATAGAAGCAGCATGAAACGGTGTTGAAAAACATGAAGAGCCTGAAATGGTGTGAAAAATATGAAGAGCTTCAAAAGGTGTGAAAAATATGAAGAGCTCCAAAAGGTGTCAAAAATTTGATGAGCATGAAACGGTCTGAAAAATAGGAGGAGCATGAAGCGGTGTTGAAAAACATGAAGAGCCTGAAAAAGTGTGAAAAATATGAAGAGCTTAAAAGGTGTGAAAAATATGAGGAGCATGATATGGTTTGAAAAATAGGATTAGCATGAAGCGGTGTTCAAAAACATGAAGAGCCTGAGAAGGTGTGAAAAATATGAAAAGATTCAAAAGGTGTCAAAAATGAGATGAGCATGAAACGGTCTGACAAATAGGAGGTGCATGAAGCGTTGTTGAAAAACATGAAGAGCCTGAAAAGGTGTGAGAAATATGAAGAGCTTAAAAAGATGTGAAAAATATGAAGAGCTTAAAAAGGTGTCAAAAATATGAGGAGCATGAAACGGTCTTAAAAATACAAGGAGCATGAAGCGGTGTTGAAAAACATGAATAGCCTGAAAATGTGTGAAATATATGAAGAGCTTAAAAATGTGTCAAGTATATGAGGAGCATGAAACGGTCTGAAAAATAGGAGGATCATGCAACAGTGTTGAAAAACATGAAGAGCCTGAAAATGTGTGAAAAATATGAAGAGCTTCCAAAGTTGTCAAAAATATGAGGAGCATGAAACGGTCTGAAAAATAGGAGGAGAATGTAACGGTGATCAAAAACATGAAGAGCCTGAAAAGGTGTGAAAAATATGAAGAGCTTCAAAAGGTGTAAAATATGAGGAGCATGAAACGGTCTGAAAAATAGGAGGAGCATGAAGCGGTGTTCAAAAACATGAAGAGCCTGAAAAGTTGTGAAAAATATGAAAAGCTTCAAAAGGTGTCAAAAATGAGATGAGCATAAAACGGTCTGAAAAATAGGAGGAGCATGAAGCGGTGTTCAAAAACTTGAAGAGCCTGAAACGTTGTGAAAAATATGAAAAGCTTCAAAAGGTTTCAAAAATGAGATGAGCATGAAACGGTCTGAAAAATAGGAGGAGCATGAAGTGGTGTTGAAAAACTTGAAGAGCCTGAAAAGGTGTGAAAAATATGAAAAGCTTCAAAAGATGTCAAAAATATGAGGAGCATGAAACGGTCTGAAAAATAGGAGGAGCATGAAGTGGTGTGGAAAAATATGAAGAGCCTGAAAAGTTTTGAAAAATATGAAGAGCTTCAAAAGGTGTGAAATACATGAGGAGAATGAAACTCTCTGAAAATTAGAAGGAGCATGAAGCGGTGTTGAAAAACATGAAGAGCCTGAAAAGGTGTGAACAATATGCAGAGCCTAAAAAGGAGTGAAAAATATGAGGAGCATGAAACGGTCAGACAAATAGGAGGAGCATGAAACGGTGTTCAAAAACATAACGAGCCTGAAAAGGTGTGAAATATATGAAGAGCTTAAAAAGGTGTCAAAAATATGAGGAAAATGAAACTGTCTGAAATATAGAAGGAGCATGAAGTTTTGTTCAAAACATGAAGAGCCTGAAAAGGTGTGAAAAATATGAAGAGTTTCAAAAAGTGTCAAAAATATGAGGAGCATGAAACGGTCTGAAAAATAGGAGGAGCATGAAGCGGAGTTGAAAAACATGAAGAGCCTGACAAGGTGTGAAATATATGAGGAGCTTCAAAAGGTGTCAAAAATATGAGGAGCAGGAAAAGTTCTGAAAAATAGGAGGAGCATGACCTGGTGTTGAAATACATGAAGAGTCTGAAAAGATGTGAAAAATATGAAGAGCTTCAAAAGGTGTAAAAAATAGAAGAGCTTCAAAAAGTGTCAAACATATGAGGAGCATGAAACTTTCTGAAAAATAGGAGGAGCATGAAGCGTTGTTGAACACATGAAGAGCCTGAAAAGGAATGAAAATATGAAGAGCTTCAAAAGGTGTCAAAAATATGAGGAGCATGAAACGGTCGGAAAAATAGGAGTAACATAAAACGGTGTTCAAAAACATGAAGAGCCTGAATAGGTGTGAAAAATATGAGGAGTTCCATAAGGTGTCAAAAATAGGAGGAGCATGAAATGGTGTTCAAAAACATGAAGAGCCTGAAAAGGTGTGAAAAATATGAATAGCTTCAAAGGTGTGAAAATATGAGGAGTATCAAACGGTCAGAAAAATAGCAGGAGCATGAAGCGGCGTTAAACAACATGAACAGCCTGAAAAGGTGTGAAAAATATGAAGAGGTTCAAAAAGTTTGAAAAATATGAAGAGCTTCAAAATGTGTCAAAAATATGAGGAGTATGAAGTGGTGTTGAAAAAATGAAGAGCATGAAAAGGTGTGAAAAATATGAAGAGCCTGAAAAGGTGTGAAAGATATGAAGAGCTTCAAAAGGTGGCAAAAATATGAAGAGTTTCAAAATATGTCAAAAATATGAGGAGCATGAAACGGTGTTCAAAAACATGAAGAGCCTGAAAAGGTGTGAAAAATATGAAGAGCTTCAAAAGGCGTCAAAAATATGAGGAGCATGAAACGGTCTGAAACATAGGAGAAGCATGAAACCGTGTTCAACAACATGAAGAGCCTGAAAAGGTGTGAAAAATATGAAGAGCTTCAAAAGGTGTCAAAAATATGAGAAGCTTGAAACCGTTTGAAAAATAGGAGGAGCATGAAACTGTGTTGAAAAACATGAAGAGCCTGAAAAGCTGTGAAAAATATGAAGAGCTTCAAAAGGTGTGAAAAATATGAAGATCTTCAAAAGGTGTCAAAAATATGAGGAGCATGAAACGTTCTGAAAAATAGGAGGAGCATGAAACGGTGTTGAAAATCATTAAGAGCCTGAAAAGGTGTGAAAAATATGAAGAGTTTCAAAAAGTGTCAACAATATGAGGAACATGAAACGGTCTGAAAAATAGGAGGAGCAGGAAACTTTGTTCATAAACATGAAGAGCCTGAAAAGGTGTGAAAAATACGAAGAGCTTAAAAAGGCGTGGAAAATATGAAGATTATGAAAAGGTGTGAAATATAGGAGAAGCATGAAGCGGTGTTCCAAAACAAGAAGAGCCTGAAAAAGTGTGAAAAATATGAAGAGCTTCAAAAGGTATCAAAAATATGAGGAGCATGAAACGGTCTGAAAAATAGGAGGAGCATGAAACGGTGTTCAAAAACATGAAGAGCCTGAAAAGGTGTGAAAAAAATGAAGAGCATCAATAGGTGTCAAAAATATGAGGAGCAGGAAATGGTCTGAAAAATAGGAGGAGCATGAAGCGGTGTTCAAAAACATGAAGAGCCTGAAAAGGTGTGAAATATATGAAGAGCTTCAAAAGGTGTCAAAAATATGAACAGCTTCAAAATGTGTGAAAAATATGAGGAGAATGAAACTTCTAAAAAATAGGAGGAGCATGAAACGGTGTACAAAAACATGAAGAGCCTGAAAAGGTGTGAAAAATATGAAGAGCTTCAAAAGGTGTCAAATATATGAGGAGCATGAAATAGTCTGAAAAATAGGAAGAGCATGAAACGGTGTTGAAAATCTTGAAGAGCCTGAAAAAGTGTGAATTATATGAAGAGCTTCAAAACGTGTCAAAAATACGAGGAGCATGATACGGTCTGAAAAATAGGAGGAGCATGAAGCGGTGTTGAAAAACATGAATAGCCTGAAAATGTGTGAAATATATGAAGAGCTTAAAAATGTGTCAAGTATATGAGGAGCATGAAACGGTCTGAAAAATAGGAGGATCATGCAACGCTGTTCAAAAACATGAAGAGCCTGAAAAGGTGTGAAAAATATGAAGAGCTTCAAAAGGTGTGAAAAATATGAGGAATATGAAATGGTCTGAAAAATAGGAGGAGCATGAAGTTGTGTTCAAAAACATGAAGTGCCAGAAAAGTTGTGAAAATAATGAACACCTTCAAAAGGTGTCAAAAAATATGAGGAGCATGAAACGGTCTGAAAAATAGGAGGAGCATGAAACGGTGATCAAAACAGGAAGAGCCTGAAAAGGTGTGAAAAATATGAAGAGCTTCAAAAGGTGTGAAATTCATGAGCAGCATGAAAGGAGCTGAAAAATCTGAGTAGCATGAAGTGGTGTGGAAACACATGAAGAGCCTGTAAAAGTGTGAAAAATATGAAGAGCTTCAAAAGGTGTGTAATACATGAGGAGCATGAAACTCTCTGAAAAATACAAGGAGCATGAAGTAGTATTCAAAAACATGAAGAGCCTGAAAAGGTGTGAAAAATATGAAGAGCTTAAAAAGGTGTGAAAATTATGAGGAGCATGATATAGTTTGAAAAATGGGATTAGCATGAAGCGGTGTTCAAAAACATGAAGAGCCTGAAAAGGTGTGAAAAATATGAAGATCTTCAAAAGGTGTCAAAAATGAGATGAGCATGAAACGGTCTGATAAATAGGAGGAGCATGAAGCTGTGTTGAAAAACATGAAGAGCCTGAAAAGGTGTGAAAAATATGAGGAATATGAAATGGTCTGAAAAATATGAGGAGCATGAAACGGTCTGCAAACCTGGAGGAGCTTGAAGTGGTGTTGAAAAACATGAAGAGCCTGAAAAGGTGTGAAAAATCTGAAAAGCTTCAAAAGGAGTCAAAAATGAGATGAGCATGAAACGGTCTGAAAAATAGGAGGAGCATGAAGTGGTGTTGAAAAAATGAAGAGCCTGAAAAGGTGTGAAAAATATGAAGATCATCAAAAGGTATCAAAAATATGAGGAGCATGAAACGGTCTGAATAATAGGAGGAGAATGTAACGGTGATCAAAAACATGAAGAGCCTGAAAAGGTGTGAAAAATATGAAGAGCTTCAAAAAGTGTCAAAAATATGAGGAGCATGAAACGGTCTGAATAGTAGGAGGAGAATGTAACGGTGATCAAAAACATGAAGAGCCTGAAAAGGTGTGAAAAATATGAAGAGCTTCAAAAGGTGTAAAATATGAGGAGCATGAAACGGTCTGAAAAATAGGAGGAGCATGAAGCGGTGTTCAAAAACATGAAGAGCCTGAAAAGGTGTGAAAAATATGAAGAGCTTCAAAAGGTGTGAAATATATGAGGAGCATGAAACGGTCTGCAAACCTGGAGGAGCTTGAAGTGGTGTTGAAAAACATGAAGAGCCTGAAAAGGTGTGAAAAATATGAAGAGCTTCAAAAGGTGTGAAATACATGAGGAGCATGAAACGTGCTGAAAAATAGGAGAAGCATGAAGTGGTGTAGAAAAACATGAAGAGCCTGAAAAGGTGTGAAAAATATGAAGAGCTTCAAAAAGTGTGAAAAATATGAGGAGCATGAAACGGTCTGAAAAATAGAAGTAGCATGAAACGGTGTTGAAAAACATGAAGAGCCTGAAAAGGTGTGAAAAATATGAAGAGCTTCAAATGGTGTGAAATAAATGAGGAGCATGAAACGGGCTGAAAAATAGGAGAAGCATGAAGTGGTGTAGAAAAACATGAAGAGCCTGAAAAGGTGTGAAAAATATGAAGAGCTTCAAAAGGTGTGAAAAATATGAGGAGCATGAAACGGTCTGAAAAATAGGAGAAGCATGAAGTGGTGTAGAAAAACATGAAGAGCCTGAAAAGGTGTGAAAAATATGAAGAGCTTCAAAAGGTGTGAAAAATATGAGGAGCATGAAACGGTCTGAAAAATAGAAGCAGCATGAAACGGTGTTGAAAAACATGAAGAGCCTGAAATGGTGTGAAAAATATGAAGAGCTTCAAAAGGTGTGAGAAATATGAAGAGCTCCAAAAGGTGTCAAAAATTTGATGAGCATGAAACGGTCTGAAAAATAGGAGGAGCATGAAGCGGTGTTGAAAAACATGAAGAGCCTGAAAAAGTGTGAAAAATATGAAGAGCTTAAAAGGTGTGAAAAATATGAGGAGCATGATATGGTTTGAAAAATAGGAGTAGCATGAAGCGGTGTTCAAAAACATGAAGAGCCTGAGAAGGTGTGAAAAATATGAAAAGATTCAAAAGGTGTCAAAAATGAGATGAGCATGAAACGGTCTGACAAATAGGAGGTGCATGAAGCGTTGTTGAAAAACATGAAGAGCCTGAAAAGGTGTGAGAAATATGAAGAGCTTAAAAAGATGTGAAAAATATGAAGAGCTTAAAAAGGTGTCAAAAATATGAGGAGCATGAAACGGTCTTAAAAATACAAGGAGCATGAAGCGGTGTTGAAAAACATGAATAGCCTGAAAATGTGTGAAATATATGAAGAGCTTAAAAATGTGTCAAGTATATGAGGAGCATGAAACGGTCTGAAAAATAGGAGGATCATGCAACAGTGTTGAAAAACATGAAGAGCCTGAAAATGTGTGAAAAATATGAAGAGCTTCCAAAGTTGTCAAAAATATGAGGAGCATGAAACGGTCTGAAAAATAGGAGGAGAATGTAACGGTGATCAAAAACATGAAGAGCCTGAAAAGGTGTGAAAAATATGAAGAGCTTCAAAAGGTGTAAAATATGAGGAGCATGAAACGGTCTGAAAAATAGGAGGATCATGCAACGGTGTTCAAAAACATGAAGAGCCTGAAAAGGTGTGAAAAATATGAAGAGCTTCAAAAGGTGTGAAAAATATGAGGAATATGAAATGGTCTGAAAAATAGGAGGAGCATGAAGTTGTGTTCAAAAACATGAAGTGCCAGAAAAGTTGTGAAAATAATGAACACCTTCAAAAGGTGTCAAAAAATATGAGGAGCATGAAACGGTCTGAAAAATAGGAGGAGCATGAAACGGTGATCAAAACAGGAAGAGCCTGAAAAGGTGTGAAAAATATGAAGAGCTTCAAAAGGTGTGAAATTCATGAGCAGCATGAAAGGAGCTGAAAAATCTGAGTAGCATGAAGTGGTGTGGAAACACATGAAGAGCCTGTAAAAGTGTGAAAAATATGAAGAGCTTCAAAAGGTGTGTAATACATGAGGAGCATGAAACTCTCTGAAAAATACAAGGAGCATGAAGTAGTATTCAAAAACATGAAGAGCCTGAAAAGGTGTGAAAAATATGAAGAGCTTAAAAAGGTGTGAAAATTATGAGGAGCATGATATAGTTTGAAAAATGGGATTAGCATGAAGCGGTGTTCAAAAACATGAAGAGCCTGAAAAGGTGTGAAAAATATGAAGATCTTCAAAAGGTGTCAAAAATGAGATGAGCATGAAACGGTCTGAAAAATATGAGGAGCATGAAGCTGTGTTGAAAAACATGAAGAGCCTGAAAAGGTGTGAAAAATATGAGGAATATGAAATGGTCTGAAAAATATGAGGAGCATGAAACGGTCTGCAAACCTGGAGGAGCTTGAAGTGGTGTTGAAAAACATGAAGAGCCTGAAAAGGTGTGAAAAATCTGAAAAGCTTCAAAAGGAGTCAAAAATGAGATGAGCATGAAACGGTCTGAAAAATAGGAGGAGCATGAAGTGGTGTTGAAAAAATGAAGAGCCTGAAAAGGTGTGAAAAATATGAAGATCATCAAAAGGTATCAAAAATATGAGGAGCATGAAACGGTCTGAATAATAGGAGGAGAATGTAACGGTGATCAAAAACATGAAGAGCCTGAAAAGGTGTGAAAAATATGAAGAGCTTCAAAAAGTGTCAAAAATATGAGGAGCATGAAACGGTCTGAATAGTAGGAGGAGAATGTAACGGTGATCAAAAACATGAAGAGCCTGAAAAGGTGTGAAAAATATGAAGAGCTTCAAAAGGTGTAAAATATGAGGAGCATGAAACGGTCTGAAAAATAGGAGGAGCATGAAGCGGTGTTCAAAAACATGAAGAGCCTGAAAAGGTGTGAAAAATATGAAGAGCTTCAAAAGGTGTGAAATATATGAGGAGCATGAAACGGTCTGCAAACCTGGAGGAGCTTGAAGTGGTGTTGAAAAACATGAAGAGCCTGAAAAGGTGTGAAAAATATGAAGAGCTTCAAAAGGTGTGAAATACATGAGGAGCATGAAACGTGCTGAAAAATAGGAGAAGCATGAAGTGGTGTAGAAAAACATGAAGAGCCTGAAAAGGTGTGAAAAATATGAAGAGCTTCAAAAATGTGAAAAATATGAGGAGCATGAAACGGTCTGAAAAATAGAAGTAGCATGAAACGGTGTTGAAAAACATGAAGAGCCTGAAAAGGTGTGAAAAATATGAAGAGCTTCAAATGGTGTGAAATAAATGAGGAGCATGAAACGGGCTGAAAAATAGGAGAAGCATGAAGTGGTGTAGAAAAACATGAAGAGCCTGAAAAGGTGTGAAAAATATGAAGAGCTTCAAAAGGTGTGAAAAATATGAGGAGCATGAAACGGTCTGAAAAATAGGAGAAGCATGAAGTGGTGTAGAAAAACATGAAGAGCCTGAAAAGGTGTGAAAAATATGAAGAGCTTCAAAAGGTGTGAAAAATATGAGGAGCATGAAACGGTCTGAAAAATAGAAGCAGCATGAAACGGTGTTGAAAAACATGAAGAGCCTGAAATGGTGTGAAAAATATGAAGAGCTTCAAAAGGTGTGAAAAATATGAAGAGCTCCAAAAGGTGTCAAAAATTTGATGAGCATGAAACGGTCTGAAAAATAGGAGGAGCATGAAGCGGTGTTGAAAAACATGAAGAGCCTGAAAAAGTGTGAAAAATATGAAGAGCTTAAAAGGTGTGAAAAATATGAGGAGCATGATATGGTTTGAAAAATAGGAGTAGCATGAAGCGGTGTTCAAAAACATGAAGAGCCTGAGAAGGTGTGAAAAATATGAAAAGATTCAAAAGGTGTCAAAAATGAGATGAGCATGAAACGGTCTGACAAATAGGAGGTGCATGAAGCGTTGTTGAAAAACATGAAGAGCCTGAAAAGGTGTGAGAAATATGAAGAGCTTAAAAAGATGTGAAAAATATGAAGAGCTTAAAAAGGTGTCAAAAATATGAGGAGCATGAAACGGTCTTAAAAATACAAGGAGCATGAAGCGGTGTTGAAAAACATGAATAGCCTGAAAATGTGTGAAATATATGAAGAGCTTAAAAATGTGTCAAGTATATGAGGAGCATGAAACGGTCTGAAAAATAGGAGGATCATGCAACAGTGTTGAAAAACATGAAGAGCCTGAAAATGTGTGAAAAATATGAAGAGCTTCCAAAGTTGTCAAAAATATGAGGAGCATGAAACGGTCTGAAAAATAGGAGGAGAATGTAACGGTGATCAAAAACATGAAGAGCCTGAAAAGGTGTGAAAAATATGAAGAGCTTCAAAAGGTGTAAAATATGAGGAGCATGAAACGGTCTGAAAAATAGGAGGAGCATGAAGCGGTGTTCAAAAACATGAAGAGCCTGAAAAGTTGTGAAAAATATGAAAAGCTTCAAAAGGTGTCAAAAATGAGATGAGCATAAAACGGTCTGAAAATTAGGAGGAGCATGAAGCGGTGTTCAAAAACTTGAAGAGCCTGAAACGTTGTGAAAAATATGAAAAGCTTCAAAAGGTTTCAAAAATGAGATGAGCATGAAACGGTCTGAAAAATAGGAGGAGCATGAAGTGGTGTTGAAAAACTTGAAGAGCCTGAAAAGGTGTGAAAAATATGAAAAGCTTCAAAAGATGTCAAAAATATGAGGAGCATGAAACGGTCTGAAAAATAGGAGGAGCATGAAGTGGTGTGGAAAAATATGAAGAGCCTGAAAAGTTTTGAAAAATATGAAGAGCTTCAAAAGGTGTGAAATACATGAGGAGAATGAAACTCTCTGAAAATTAGAAGGAGCATGAAGCGGTGTTGAAAAACATGAAGAGCCTGAAAAGGTGTGAACAATATGCAGAGCCTAAAAAGGAGTGAAAAATATGAGGAGCATGAAACGGTCAGACAAATAGGAGGAGCATGAAACGGTGTTCAAAAACATAACGAGCCTGAAAAGGTGTGAAATATATGAAGAGCTTAAAAAGGTGTCAAAAATATGAGGAAAATGAAACTGTCTGAAATATAGAAGGAGCATGAAGTTTTGTTCAAAACATGAAGAGCCTGAAAAGGTGTGAAAAATATGAAGAGTTTCAAAAAGTGTCAAAAATATGAGGAGCATGAAACGGTCTGAAAAATAGGAGGAGCATGAAGCGGAGTTGAAAAACATGAAGAGCCTGACAAGGTGTGAAATATATGAGGAGCTTCAAAAGGTGTCAAAAATATGAGGAGCAGGAAAAGTTCTGAAAAATAGGAGGAGCATGACCTGGTGTTGAAATACATGAAGAGTCTGAAAAGATGTGAAAAATATGAAGAGCTTCAAAAGGTGTAAAAAATAGAAGAGCTTCAAAAAGTGTCAAACATATGAGGAGCATGAAACTTTCTGAAAAATAGGAGGAGCATGAAGCGTTGTTGAACACATGAAGAGCCTGAAAAGGAATGAAAATATGAAGAGCTTCAAAAGGTGTCAAAAATATGAGGAGCATGAAACGGTCGGAAAAATAGGAGTAACATAAAACGGTGTTCAAAAACATGAAGAGCCTGAATAGGTGTGAAAAATATGAGGAGTTCCATAAGGTGTCAAAAATAGGAGGAGCATGAAATGGTGTTCAAAAACATGAAGAGCCTGAAAAGGTGTGAAAAATATGAATAGCTTCAAAGGTGTGAAAATATGAGGAGTATCAAACGGTCAGAAAAATAGCAGGAGCATGAAGCGGCGTTAAACAACATGAACAGCCTGAAAAGGTGTGAAAAATATGAAGAGGTTCAAAAAGTTTGAAAAATATGAAGAGCTTCAAAATGTGTCAAAAATATGAGGAGTATGAAGTGGTGTTGAAAAAATGAAGAGCATGAAAAGGTGTGAAAAATATGAAGAGCCAGAAAAGGTGTGAAAGATATGAAGAGCTTCAAAAGGTGGCAAAAATATGAAGAGTTTCAAAATATGTCAAAAATATGAGGAGCATGAAACGGTGTTCAAAAACATGAAGAGCCTGAAAAGGTGTGAAAAATATGAAGAGCTTCAAAAGGCGTCAAAAATATGAGGAGCATGAAACGGTCTGAAACATAGGAGAAGCATGAAACCGTGTTCAACAACATGAAGAGCCTGAAAAGGTGTGAAAAATATGAAGAGCTTCAAAAGGTGTCAAAAATATGAGAAGCTTGAAACCGTTTGAAAAATAGGAGGAGCATGAAACTGTGTTGAAAAACATGAAGAGCCTGAAAAGCTGTGAAAAATATGAAGAGCTTCAAAAGGTGTGAAAAATATGAAGATCTTCAAAAGGTGTCAAAAATATGAGGAGCATGAAACGTTCTGAAAAATAGGAGGAGCATGAAACGGTGTTGAAAATCATTAAGAGTCTGAAAAGGTGTGAAAAATATGAAGAGTTTCAAAAAGTGTCAACAATATGAGGAACATGAAACGGTCTGAAAAATAGGAGGAGCATGAAACTTTGTTCATAAACATGAAGAGCCTGAAAAGGTGTGAAAAATACGAAGAGCTTAAAAAGGCGTGGAAAATATGAAGATTATGAAAAGGTGTGAAATATAGGAGAAGCATGAAGCGGTGTTCCAAAACAAGAAGAGCCTGAAAAAGTGTGAAAAATATGAAGAGCTTCAAAAGGTATCAAAAATATGAGGAGCATGAAACGGTCTGAAAAATAGGAGGAGCATGAAACGGTGTTCAAAAACATGAAGAGCCTGAAAAGGTGTGAAAAAAATGAAGAGCATGAATAGGTGTCAAAAATATGAGGAGCAGGAAATGGTCTGAAAAATAGGAGGAGCATGAAGCGGTGTTCAAAAACATGAAGAGCCTGAAAAGGTGTGAAATATATGAAGAGCTTCAAAAGGTGTCAAAAATATGAACAGCTTCAAAATGTGTGAAAAATATGAGGAGAATGAAACTTCTAAAAAATAGGAGGAGCATGAAACGGTGTACAAAAACATGAAGAGCCTGAAAAGGTGTGAAAAATATGAAGAGCTTCAAAAGGTGTCAAATATATGAGGAGCATGAAATAGTCTGAAAAATAGGAAGAGCATGAAACGGTGTTGAAAATCTTGAAGAGCCTGAAAAAGTGTGAATTATATGAAGAGCTTCAAAACGTGTCAAAAATACGAGGAGCATGATACGGTCTGAAAAATAGGAGGAGGATGAAGCGGTGTTGAAAGACATGAAGAGCCTGAAAAGGTCTGAAAAATATGAAGAGCTTCAAAAGGTGTGAAATACATGAGGAGCATGAAACTCTCTGAAAAATAGAAGGAGCATGAAGCGGTGTTCAAAAACATGAAGAGCCTGAAAAAGTGTGAAAAATATGAAGAGCTTCAAAAGGTGTGAAAAATATGAAGAGCTTCAAAAAGTGTCAAAAATATGAGGAGCATGAAACGTTCTGAAAATAAGAGGAGCACGAAACGATGTTCAAAAATATTAAGAGCCTGAAAAGGTGAGAAAAATATGAAGAGCTTCAGAAGCTGTGAAAAATATGAGGAGCATGAAGCGGTGTTCAAAAACTTGAATACTGAAAAGGTGTGAAAAATATGAAGACCTTCAAAAGGTGTCAAAAGATGAGGAGCATGAAACGATCTGAAAATTAGGAGGAGCATGAAGAGGTGTTGAAAAACATGAAGAGGCTGAAAAGGTGTTAAAAATATGAAGAGCTTCAAAAGGTGTGAAAAATATGAAGGGCATGAAACGGTCTGAAAAATAGGAGGAGCATGAAGCGGCGTTGAAAACATGAAGAGCGTGAAAAGGTGTCAAAAATATGAAGAGCTTCAAAATGTGTCAAAAATATGAGGAGCATGAAACGGTCTGAAAATTATGAGGAGCATGAGGCACTGTTGAAAAACATGAAGAGCCTGAAAAGGTGTGAAAAATATAAAGAGTTTCAAAACGAGTCAAAAATATGAGGAGCATGAAACGGTCTGAAAAATAGGAGGAGCATGAAGTGGTGTTGGAAAACATGAAGAGCCTGAAAAGGTGTGAAAAATATGAAGAGCTCCAAAAGGTGTGAAAACTATGAAGAGCTTCAAAAGGTGTCAAAAATATGAGGAGCATGAAACGGTCTGAAAAATAGGAGAAGCATGAAACCATGTTCAAAAACATGAAGAGCCTGAAAATGTGTGAAAAATATGAAGAGCTTCAAAAAGTGTCAGAAATATGAAGAGCAGGGAATGGTCTGAAAAATAGGGGGAGTATGAAGCAGTGTTCAAAAACATGAACAGCCCGAAAAGGTGTGTAAAATATGAAGAGCCCCAAAGGTGTCAAAATTATGAGGAGCATGACACGGTCTGAAAAATAGGAGGATCATGAAATGGTGTTCAGAAACATGAAGAACCTGAAAATTTGTGAAAAATATGAAGAGCTTCAAAAGGTCTGAAAAATATCAGGAGCATGAAACGGTGTTCAAAAAATTGAAGATACTGAAAATTTGTGAAAAATATGAAGAGCTTCAAAAGGTGTCAAAAATATGAGGAGCATGAAACGGTCTTAAAAATAGGAGAAAGATGAAGCGGTGTTCAAAAACATGAAGAGCCTGAAAAAGTCTGAAAAATATGAAGAGCTTCAAAAGGTTTCAAAAATATTAAGAGCATGAAACGGTCTGAAAAAAAGGAGGAGCATGAAGCGGTGTTCAAAAACATGAAGAGCCTGAAAAGGTGTGAAAAATATGAAGAGCTTCAAAAGGTGTGAAATACATGAGGAGTATGAAAAGGTCTGAAAAATAGGAGGAGCATGAAGCGGTGTTCAAAAACTTGAAGAGCCGGAAAACGTGTTAAAAATATGAAGAGCTTCAAAAGGTTTGAAAAATATGAAGAGCTTGAAAAGGTGTGAAGAATATGAAGAGCTTCAAAAGCTGTGAAAACTATAAGGAGCATGAAACGATCTGAAAAATAGGAGGAGTAAGAAGCATTGTTGAAATACATGAAGAGCCTGAAAACGTGTGAAGAATATGAAGAGCTCCAAAGGTGTGAAAAAAATGAAGAGTTTCAGAAGGTGTCAAAAATGAGATGAGCATGAAACGGTCTCAAAAATAGGAGCATGAAGTGGTGTTCAGAAACATGGAGAGCCTAAAAAGGTGTGAAAAATATGAAGAGCTTCAAAAGGTGTGAAATACATGAGGAGCATGTAACGTTCTGAAAAATAGGAGGAGCATGAGTCGGTGTTGAAAAACAAGAAGAGCCTGAAAAAGTGTGAAAAACATGAAGAGCTTCCAAAGGTTTGAAAAATAGGAGGAGCATGAAGCGGTGCTCAAAAACATGAAGAGCCTGAAAAAGTGTGAAAAATATGAAGAGCTTATAAAATTGTCAAAAATATGAGGAGCATGAAGAGATGTTCAAAAACATGAAGAGGCTGATAAGGTGTGAAAAACATGAAGAGCTTCAAAAGGTTTGAAAAATAGGAGGAGCATGAAGCGGTGCTCAAAAACATGAAGAGCCTGAAAAAGTGTGAAAAATATGAAGAGCTTATAAAATTGCCAAAAATATGAGGAGCATGAAGAGATGTTCAAAAACATGAAGAGGCTGATAAGGTGTGAAAAACATGAAGAGCTTCAAAAGGTTTGAAAAATAGGAGGAGCATGAAGCGGTGTTCAAAAACATGAAGGGCCTGAAAACGTGTGAAAAATATGAAGAGCTTCAAAAGGAGTCAAAAATATGCGGAGCCTGAAACGATCTGAAAAATAGGAGGAGCATGAAGCGGTGTTGAAAAACATGAAGAGCCGGAAAAGGTGTGAAAAATATGAGGAGCATGAAACGCTCTGAAATATAGGTGGATCATGAAGCGGTGTTGAAAAACATGAAGAGCCTGAAAAGGTGTGATAAATGTGAAGAGCTTCAAAAGGTGTCAAAAATATGCGGAGCCTGAAACGGTCTGAAAAATAGGAGGAGCATGAAGCGGTGTTGAAAAACATGAAGAGCCGGAAAAGGTGTGAAAAATATGAGGAGCATGAAACGCTCTGAAATATAGGTGGATCATGAAGCGGTGTTGAAAAACATGAAGAGCCTGAAAACGTGTGAAAAATATGAAGAGCTTCAAAAGGTATGAAAATATGAAGAGCTTCAAAAGTTGTAAAAAAAGAGATGAGCATGAAACGGTCTGAAAAATAGGAGGAGCATGAAACGGTGATCAAAAACATGAAGAATCTGAAAACGTGTGAAAAATATGAAGAGCTTCAAACGGTGTGAAAAATATCAGGAGCATGAAACGGTCTGAAAAAGATGAGGAGCATGAAGTGGTCTTCAAAAACATGTACAGCCTGAAAAGGTGTGAAAAATATGAAGAGCTTCAAAAGGTGTGAAAAACAGGAGGAACATGAAGCGGTGTTCAAAAATATGAAGAGCCTGAAAAGGTGTGAAAAATATGAAGTGCTTCAAAAGGTGTCAACAATATGAGGAGCATGAAACGGTCTGAAAAATAGGAGGAGCAAGAAGCGGTGTTGAAAAACAAAAAGAGACGGAAAAGGTGTGAAAAATATGAAGAGTTTCAAAATGTGTCAACAATATGAGGAGCATTAAACGGTCTGAAAAATAGGAGGAGCATGTAACGGTGTTCAAATACATGAAAGCCTGAAAAAGTGTGAAAAATATGAAGAGCTTATGAAATTGTCAAAAATATGAGGAGCATGAAACGGTCTGAAAAATAGGAGGAGCATGAAACGGTGATCAAAAACATGAAGAGCCTGAAAAAGTGTGAAAAATATGAAGAGCTTCAAAAGGTTTGAAAAATAGGAGGAGCATGAAGCGGTGTTCAAAAACATGAAGAGCCTGAAAAAGTGTGAAAAATATGAAGAGGTTATAAAATTGTCAAAAATATGAGGAGCATGAAGAGATGTTCAAAAACATGAAGAGGCTGATAAGGTGTGAAAAACATGAAGAGCTTCAAAAGGTTTGAAAAATAGGAGGAGCATGAAGCGGTGCTAAAAAACATGAAGAGCCTGAAAAAGTGTGAAAAATATGAAGAGCTTATAAAATTGTCAAAAATATGAGGAGCATGAAACGGTCTGAAAAGTACGAGCAGCCTGAAACCGTCTGACAAATAGGAGGAGCATGAAGCGGTGTTCAAAAACATGAAGGGCCTGAAAACGTGTGAAAAATATGAAGAGCTTCAAAAGGAGTCAAAATTATGCGGAGCCTGAAATGATCTGAAAAATAGGAGGAGCATGAAGCGGAGTTGAAAAACATGAAGAGCCGGAAAAGGTGTGAAAAATGTGAAGAGCTTCAAAAGGTGTCAAAAATATGAGGAGCATGAAACGCTCTGAAATATAGGAGGATCATGAAGCGGTGTTGAAAAACATGAAGAGCCTGAAAAGGTGTGATAAATGTGAAGAGCTTCAAAAGGTGTCAAAAATATGAGGAGTATGAAACGGTCTGAAAAATAGGAGGAGCATGAAACGGTGATCAAAAACATGAAGAATCTGAAAACGTGTGAAAAATATGAAGAGCTTCAAACGGTGTGAAAATTATCAGGAGCATGAAACGGTCTGAGAAAGATGAGGAGCATGAAGTGGTCTTCAAAAACATGTACAGCCTGAAAAGGTGTGAAAAATATGAAGAGCTTCAATAGGTGTGAAAAACAGGAGGAACATGAACCGGCGTTCAAAAATATGAAGAGCCTGAAAAGGTGTGAAAAATATGAAGTGCTTCAAAAGGTGTCAACAATATGAGGAGCATGAAACGGTCTGAAAAATAGGAGGAGCAAGAAGCAGTGTTGAAAAACAAGAAGAGACGGAAAAGGTGTGAAAAATATGAAGAGCTTCAAAAGGTTTCCAAAATATGAGGAGCTTGAAATGGTCTGAAAAATAGGACGAGCATGAAACGGTGTTCAAAAACATGAAGAGCATGAAAAGGTGTGAAAATTATGAAGAGCTTCAAAAGGTGTGAAAAACATGAGGAGAATGAAACGGTCTGAAAAATAGGAGGAGCATGAAGCAGTGTTCAAAACATGAAGAGCCTGAAAAAGTGTGAAAAATATGAAGATCTTCAAAAGTTTGAAAAATATGAAGACCCTGAAAAGGTGTCAAAAATGAGATGAGCATGAAACAGTCTGAAAAGTAGGAGGGGCATGAAGTGTTGTTCAAAAAGGTGAAGAGCCTGAAAAGGTGTGAAAAATATGAAGAGCTTCTAAAGGTGTGAAATACCTGAGGAGCATGAAACGGTCTGAAAAATAGGAGGAGCATGAAGTGTTGTTCAAAACATGAAGAGCCTGAAAAAGTCTGAAAAATATGAAGAGCTTCAAAAGGTTTCAAAAATATTAAGAGCATGAAACGGTCTGAAAAAAAGGAGGAGCATGAAGCGGTGTTCAAAAACATGAAGAGCCTGAAAAGGTGTGAAAAATATGAAGAGCTTCAAAAGGTGTGAAATACATGAGGAGTATGAAAAGGTCTGAAAAATAGGAGGAGCATGAAGCGGTGTTCAAAAACTTGAAGAGCCGGAAAACGTGTTAAAAATATGAAGAGCTTCAAAAGGTTTGAAAAATATGAAGAGCTTGAAAAGGTGTGAAGAATATGAAGAGCTTCAAAAGCTGTGAAAACTATAAGGAGCATGAAACGATCTGAAAAATAGGAGGAGTAAGAAGCATTGTTGAAATACATGAAGAGCCTGAAAACGTGTGAAGAATATGAAGAGCTCCAAAGGTGTGAAAAAAATGAAGAGTTTCAGAAGGTGTCAAAAATGAGATGAGCATGAAACGGTCTCAAAAATAGGAGCATGAAGTGGTGTTCAGAAACATGGAGAGCCTAAAAAGGTGTGAAAAATATGAAGAGCTTCAAAAGGTGTGAAATACATGAGGAGCATGTAACGTTCTGAAAAATAGGAGGAGCATGAGTCGGTGTTGAAAAACAAGAAGAGCCTGAAAAAGTGTGAAAAACATGAAGAGCTTCCAAAGGTTTGAAAAATAGGAGGAGCATGAAGCGGTGCTCAAAAACATGAAGAGCCTGAAAAAGTGTGAAAAATATGAAGAGCTTATAAAATTGTCAAAAATATGAGGAGCATGAAGAGATGTTCAAAAACATGAAGAGGCTGATAAGGTGTGAAAAACATGAAGAGCTTCAAAAGGTTTGAAAAATAGGAGGAGCATGAAGCGGTGTTCAAAAACATGAAGGGCCTGAAAACGTGTGAAAAATATGAAGAGCTTATAAAATTGCCAAAAATATGAGGAGCATGAAGAGATGTTCAAAAACATGAAGAGGCTGATAAGGTGTGAAAAACATGAAGAGCTTCAAAAGGTTTGAAAAATAGGAGGAGCATGAAGCGGTGTTCAAAAACATGAAGGGCCTGAAAACGTGTGAAAAATATGAAGAGCTTCAAAAGGAGTCAAAAATATGCGGAGCCTGAAACGATCTGAAAAATAGGAGGAGCATGAAGCGGTGTTGAAAAACATGAAGAGCCGGAAAAGGTGTGAAAAATATGAGGAGCATGAAACGCTCTGAAATATAGGTGGATCATGAAGCGGTGTTGAAAAACATGAAGAGCCTGAAAAGGTGTGATAAATGTGAAGAGCTTCAAAAGGTGTCAAAAATATGCGGAGCCTGAAACGGTCTGAAAAATAGGAGGAGCATGAAGCGGTGTTGAAAAACATGAAGAGCCGGAAAAGGTGTGAAAAATATGAGGAGCATGAAACGCTCTGAAATATAGGTGGATCATGAAGCGGTGTTGAAAAACATGAAGAGCCTGAAAACGTGTGAAAAATATGAAGAGCTTCAAAAGGTATGAAAATATGAAGAGCTTCAAAAGTTGTAAAAAAAGAGATGAGCATGAAACGGTCTGAAAAATAGGAGGAGCATGAAACGGTGATCAAAAACATGAAGAATCTGAAAACGTGTGAAAAATATGAAGAGCTTCAAACGGTGTGAAAAATATCAGGAGCATGAAACGGTCTGAAAAAGATGAGGAGCATGAAGTGGTCTTCAAAAACATGTACAGCCTGAAAAGGTGTGAAAAATATGAAGAGCTTCAAAAGGTGTGAAAAACAGGAGGAACATGAAGCGGTGTTCAAAAATATGAAGAGCCTGAAAAGGTGTGAAAAATATGAAGTGCTTCAAAAGGTGTCAACAATATGAGGAGCATGAAACGGTCTGAAAAATAGGAGGAGCAAGAAGCGGTGTTGAAAAACAAAAAGAGACGGAAAAGGTGTGAAAAATATGAAGAGTTTCAAAATGTGTCAACAATATGAGGAGCATTAAACGGTCTGAAAAATAGGAGGAGCATGTAACGGTGTTCAAATACATGAAAGCCTGAAAAAGTGTGAAAAATATGAAGAACTTATGAAATTGTCAAAAATATGAGGAGCATGAAACGGTCTGAAAAATAGGAGGAGCATGAAACGGTGATCAAAAACATGAAGAGCCTGAAAAAGTGTGAAAAATATGAAGAGCTTCAAAAGGTTTGAAAAATAGGAGGAGCATGAAGCGGTGTTCAAAAACATGAAGAGCCTGAAAAAGTGTGAAAAATATGAAGAGGTTATAAAATTGTCAAAAATATGAGGAGCATGAAGAGATGTTCAAAAACATGAAGAGGCTGATAAGGTGTGAAAAACATGAAGAGCTTCAAAAGGTTTGAAAAATAGGAGGAGCATGAAGCGGTGCTAAAAAACATGAAGAGCCTGAAAAAGTGTGAAAAATATGAAGAGCTTATAAAATTGTCAAAAATATGAGGAGCATGAAACGGTCTGAAAAGTACGAGCAGCCTGAAACCGTCTGACAAATAGGAGGAGCATGAAGCGGTGTTCAAAAACATGAAGGGCCTGAAAACGTGTGAAAAATATGAAGAGCTTCAAAAGGAGTCAAAATTATGCGGAGCCTGAAATGATCTGAAAAATAGGAGGAGCATGAAGCGGAGTTGAAAAACATGAAGAGCCGGAAAAGGTGTGAAAAATGTGAAGAGCTTCAAAAGGTGTCAAAAATATGAGGAGCATGAAACGCTCTGAAATATAGGAGGATCATGAAGCGGTGTTGAAAAACATGAAGAGCCTGAAAAGGTGTGATAAATGTGAAGAGCTTCAAAAGGTGTCAAAAATATGAGGAGTATGAAACGGTCTGAAAAATAGGAGGAGCATGAAACGGTGATCAAAAACATGAAGAATCTGAAAACGTGTGAAAAATATGAAGAGCTTCAAACGGTGTGAAAATTATCAGGAGCATGAAACGGTCTGAGAAAGATGAGGAGCATGAAGTGGTCTTCAAAAACATGTACAGCCTGAAAAGGTGTGAAAAATATGAAGAGCTTCAATAGGTGTGAAAAACAGGAGGAACATGAACCGGCGTTCAAAAATATGAAGAGCCTGAAAAGGTGTGAAAAATATGAAGTGCTTCAAAAGGTGTCAACAATATGAGGAGCATGAAACGGTCTGAAAAATAGGAGGAGCAAGAAGCAGTGTTGAAAAACAAGAAGAGACGGAAAAGGTGTGAAAAATATGAAGAGCTTCAAAAGGTTTCCAAAATATGAGGAGCTTGAAATGGTCTGAAAAATAGGACGAGCATGAAACGGTGTTCAAAAACATGAAGAGCATGAAAAGGTGTGAAAATTATGAAGAGCTTCAAAAGGTGTGAAAAACATGAGGAGAATGAAACGGTCTGAAAAATAGGAGGAGCATGAAGCAGTGTTCAAAACATGAAGAGCCTGAAAAAGTGTGAAAAATATGAAGATCTTCAAAAGTTTGAAAAATATGAAGACCCTGAAAAGGTGTCAAAAATGAGATGAGCATGAAACAGTCTGAAAAGTAGGAGGGGCATGAAGTGTTGTTCAAAAAGGTGAAGAGCCTGAAAAGGTGTGAAAAATATGAAGAGCTTCTAAAGGTGTGAAATACCTGAGGAGCATGAAACGGTCTGAAAAATAGGAGGAGCATGAAGTGTTGTTCAAAACATGAAGAGCCTGAAAAAGTGTGAAAAATATGAAGAGCTTCAAAAAATGTCAAAAATATGAGGAGCATGAAATGGTCTCAAATATAGGAAAATCATGCAGCGGTGTTTAAAACTATAAACAGCCTGAAAAAGTGTGAAAAAAATGAAGAGCTTCCAAAGGTTTGAAAAATAGGAGGAGCATGAAGCGGTGCTCAAAAACATGAAGAGCCTGAAAAAGTGTGAAAAATATGAAGAGCTTATAAAATTGTCAAAAATATGAGGAGCATGAAGAGATGTTCAAAAACATGAAGAGGCTGATAAGGTGTGAAAAACATGAAGAGCTTCAAAAGGTTTGAAAAATAGGAGGAGCATGAAGCGGTGCTCAAAAACATGAAGAGCCTGAAAAAGTGTGAAAAATATGAAGAGCTTATAAAATTGTCAAAAATATGAGGAGCATGAAGAGATGTTCAAAAACATGAAGAGGCTGATAAGGTGTGAAAAACATGAAGAGCTTCAAAAGGTTTGAAAAATAGGAGGAGCATGAAGCGGTGTTCAAAAACATGAAGGGCCTGAAAACGTGTGAAAAATATGAAGAGCTTCAAAAGGAGTCAAAAATATGCGGAGCCTGAAACGATCTGAAAATTAGGAGGAGCATGAAGCGGTGTTGAAAAACATGAAGAGCCGGAAAAGGTGTGAAAAATAAGAGGAGCATGAAACGCTCTGAAATATAGGTGGATCATGAAGCGGTGTTGAAAAACATGAAGAGCCTGAAAAGGTGTGATAAATGTGAAGAGCTTCAAAAGGTGTCAAAAATATGAGGAGCATGAAACGGTCTGAAAAATAGGAGGAGCATGAAACGGTGATCAAAATCATGAAGAATCTGAAAACGTGTGAAAAATATGAAGAGCTTCAAACGGTGTGAAAAATATCAGGAGCATGAAACGGTCTGAAATAGATGAGGAGCATGAAGTGGTCTTCAAAAACATGTACAGCCTGAAAAGGTGTGAAAAATATGAAGAGCTTCAAAAGTTGTGAAAAACAGGAGGAACATGAAAAGGTCTGAAAAATAGGAGTAGCATGAAGAGGTGTTCAAAAACATGAAGAGGCTGATAAGGTGTGAAAATCATGAAGAGCTTCAAAAAGTTTGAAAAATAGGAGGAGCATGAAGCGGTGTTAAAAAACATGAAGAGCCTAAAAAAGTGTGAAAAATATTAAGAGCTTATAAAATTGTCAAAAATATGAGGAGCATGAAACGGTCTGAAAAATAGGAGGAGCATGAAACGGTGATCAAAAACATGAAGAGCCTGAAAACGTGTGAAAAATATGAAGAGCTTATAAAATTGTCAAAAATATGAGGAGCATGAAGAGATGTTCAAAAACATGAAGAGGCTGATAAGGTGTGAAAAACATGAAGAGCTTCAAAAGGTTTGAAAAATAGGAGGAGCATGAAGCGGTGCTAAAAAACATGAAGAGCCTGAAAAAGTGTGAAAAATATGAAGAGCTTATAAAATTGTCAAAAATATGAGGAGCATGAAACGGTCTGAAAAATACGAGCAGCCTGAAACCGTCTGACAAATAGGAGGAGCATGAAGCGGTGTTCAAAAACATGAAGGGCCTGAAAACGTGTGAAAAATATGAAGAGCTTCAAAAGGAGTCAAAAATATGCGGAGCCTGAAATGATCTGAAAAATAGGAGGAGCATGAAGCGGAGTTGAAAAACATGAAGAGCCGGAAAAGGTGTGAAAAATGTGAAGAGCTTCAAAAGGTGTCAAAAATATGAGGAGCATGAAACGCTCTGAAATATAGGAGGATCATGAAGCGGTGTTGAAAAACATGAAGAGCCTGAAAAGGTGTGATAAATGTGAGGAGCTTCAAAAGGTGTCAAAAATATGAGGAGTATGAAACGGTCTGAAAAATAGGAGGAGCATGAAACGGTGATCAAAAACATGAAGAATCTGAAAACGTGTGAAAAATATGAAGAGCTTCAAACGGTGTGAAAATTATCAGGAGCATGAAACGGTCTGAGAAAGATGAGGAGCATGAAGTGGTCTTCAAAAACATGTACAGCCTGAAAAGGTGTGAAAAATATGAAGAGCTTCAATAGGTGTGAAAAACAGGAGGAACATGAAGTGGCGTTCAAAAATATGAAGAGCCTGAAAAGGTGTGAAAAATATGAAGTGCTTCAAAAGGTGTCAACAATATGAGGAGCATGAAACGGTCTGAAAAATAGGAGGAGCAAGAAGCGGTGTTGAAAAACAAGAAGAGACGGAAAAGGTGTGAAAAATATGAAGAGCTTCAAAAGATTTCAAAAATATGAGGAGCTTGACATGGTCTGAAAAATAGGACGAGCATGAAACGGTGTTCAAAAACATGAAGAGCATGAAAAGGTGTGAAAATTATGAAGAGCTTCAAAAGGTGTGAAAAACATGAGGAGAATGAAACGGTCTGAAAAATAGGAGGAGCATGAAGCAGTGTTCAAAACATGAAGAGCCTGAAAAAGTGTGAAAAATATGAAGATCTTCAAAAGTTTGAAAATTATGAAGACCCTGAAAAGGTGTCAAAAATGAGATGAGCATGAAACAGTCTGAAAAGTAGGAGGAGCATGAAGTGTTGTTCAAAAACGTGAAGAGCCTGAAAAGGTGTGAAAAATATGAAGAGCTTCAAAAGGAGTGAAATACCTGAGGAGCATGAAACGGTCTGAAAAATAGGAGGAGCATGAAGTGTTGTTCAAAACATGAAGAGCCTGAAAAAGTGTGAAAAATATGAAGAGCTTCAAAAAATGTCAAAAATATGAGGAGCATGAAATGGTCTCAAATATAGGAGAATCATGCAGCGGTGTTTAAAACTATAAACAGCCTGAAAAAGTGTGAAAAGCATGAAGAGCTTCCAAAGGTTTGAAAAATAGGAGGAGCATGAAGCGGTGCTCAAAAACATGAAGAGCCTGAAAAAGTGTGAAAAATATGAAGAGCTTATAAAATTGTCAAAAATATGAGGAGCATGAAGAGATGTTCAAAAACATGAAGAGGCTGATAAGGTGTGAAAAACATGAAGAGCTTCAAAAGGTTTGAAAAATAGGAGGAGCATGAAGCGGTGTTCAAAAACATGAAGGGCCTGAAAACGTGTGAAAAATATGAAGAGCTTCAAAAGGAGTCAAAAATATGCAGAGCCTGAAACGATCTGAAAAATAGGAGGAGCATGAAGCGGTGTTGGAAAACATGAAGAGCCTGAAAAGGTGTGATAAATGTGAAGAGCTTCAAAAGGTGTCAAAAATATGAGGAGCATGAAACGCTCTGAAATATAGGTGGATCATGAAGCGGTGTTGAAAAACATGAAGAGCCTGAAAAGGTGTGATAAATGTGAAGAGCTTCAAAAGGTGTCAAAAATATGAGGAGCATGAAACGGTCTGAAAAATAGGAGGAGCATGAAACGGTGATCAAAATCATGAAGAATCTGAAAACGTGTGAAAAATATGAACAGCTTCAAACGGTGTGAAAAATATCAGGAGATGAAACGGTCTGAAAAAGATGAGGAGCATGAAGGGGTCTTCAAAAACATGTACAGCCTGAAAAGGTGTGAAAAATATGAAGAGCTTCAAAAGGTGTGAAAAACAGGAGGAACATGAAGCGGTGTTCAAAAATATGAAGAGCCTGAAAAGGTGTGAAAAATATGAAGTGCTTCAAAAGGTGTCAACAATATGAGGAGCATGAAACGGTCTGAAAAATAGGAGGAGCAAGAAGTGGTGTTGAAAAACAAGAAGAGACGGAAAAGGTGTGAAAAATATGAAGAGCTTCAAAAGGTTTCCAATATATGAGGAGCTTGAAATGGTCTGAAAAATAGGACGAGCATGAAACGGTGTTCAAAAACATGAAGAGCATGAAAAGGTGTGAAAATTATGAAGAGCTTCAAAAGGTGTGAAAAACATGAGGAGAATGAAACGGTCTGAAAAATAGGAGGAGCATGAAGCAGTGTTCAAAACATGAAGAGCCGGAAAAAGTGTGAAAAATATGAAGATCTTCAAAAGTTTGAAAAATATGAAGACCCTGAAAAGGTGTCAAAAATGAGATGAGCATGAAACAGTCTGAAAAGTAGGAGGAGCATGAAGTGTTGTTCAAAAACGTGAAGAGCCTGAAAAGGTGTGAAAAATATGAAGAGCTTCAAAAGGTGTGAAATATCTGAGGAGCATGAAACGGTCTGAAAAATAGGAGGAGCATGAAGTGTTGTTCAAAACATGAAGAGCCTGAAAAAGTGTGAAAAATATGAAGAGCTTCAAAAGGTTTGAAAAATAGGAGGAGCATGAAGCGGTGTTCAAAAACATGAAGAGCCTGAAAAAGTGTGAAAAATATGAAGAGCTTATAAAATTGTCAAAAATATGAGGAGCATGGAGAGATGTTCAAAAACATGAAGAGGCTAATAAGGTGTGAAAAACAAGAAGAGCTTCAAAAGGTTTGAAAAATAGGAGGAGCATGAAGCAGTGCTCAAAAACATGAAGAGCCTGTAAAAGTGTGAAAAATATGAAGAGTTTATAAAATTGTCAAAAATATGAGGAGCATGAAACGGTCTGAAAAATTCGAGCAGCCTGAATCCGTCTGAAAAATAGGAGGAGCATGAAGCGGTGTTCAAAAACATGAAGGGCCTGAAAACGTGTGAAAAATATGAAGAGCTTCAAAAGGAGTCAAAAATATGCGGAGCCTGAAACGATCTGAAAAATAGGAGGAGCATGAAGCGGAGTTGAAAAGCATGAAGAGCCGGAAAAGGTGTGAAAAATGTGAAGAGCTTCAAAAGGTGTCAAAAATATGAGGAGCATGAAACGCTCTGAAATATAGGTGGATCATGAAGCGGTGTTGAAAAACATGAAGAGCCTGAAAAGGTGTGATAAATGTGAAGAGCTTCAAAAGGTGTCAAAAATATGAGGAGTATGAAACGGTCTGAAAAATAAGAGGAGCATGAAACGGTGATCAAAAACATGAAGAATCTGAAAACGTGTGAAAAATATGAAGAGCTTCAAACAGTGTGAAAATTATCAGGAGCATGAAACGGTCTGAGAAAGATGAGGAGCATGAAGTGGTCTTCAAAAACATGTACAGCCTGAAAAGGTGTGAAAAATATGAAGAGCTTCAATAGGTGTGAAAAACAGGAGGAACATGAAGCGGCGTTCAAAAATATGAAGAGCCTGAAAAGGTGTGAAAAATATGAAGTGCTTCAAAAGGTGTCAACAATATGAGGAGCATGAAACGGTCTGAAAAATAGGAGGAGCAAGAAGCGGTGTTGAGAAACAAGAAGAGACGGAAAAGGTGTGAAAAATATGAAGAGCTTCAAAATGTTTCAAAAATATGAGGAGCTTGAAATGGTCTGAAAAATAGGACGAGCATGAAACGGTGTTCAAAAACATGAAGAGCATGAAAAGGTGTGAAAATTATGAAGAGCTTCAAAAGGTGTGAAAAACATGAGGAGAATGAAACGGTCTGAAAAATAGGAGGAGCATGAAGCAGTGTTCAAAACATGAAGAGCCTGAAAAAGTGTGAAAAATATGAAGATCTTCAAAAGTTTGAAAAATATGAAGACCCTGAAAAGGTGTCAAAAATGAGATGAGCATGAAACAGTCTGAAAAGTAGGAGGAGCATGAAGTGTTGTTCAAAAAGGTGAAGAGCCTGAAAAGGTGTGAAAAATATGAAGAGCTTCAAAAGGTGTGAAATACCTGAGGAGCATGAAACGGTCTGAAAAATAGGAGGAGCATGAAGTGTTGTTCAAAACATGAAGAGCCTGAAAAAGTGTGAAAAATATGAAGAGCTTCAAAAAATGTCAAAAATATGAGGAGCATGAAATGGTCTCAAATATAGGAGAATCATGCAGCGGTGTTTAAAACTATAAACAGCATGAAAAAGTGTGAAAAACATGAAGAGCTTCAAAAGGTTTGAAAAATAGGAGGAGCATGAAGCGGTGTTCAAAAACATGAAGAGCCTGAAAAAGTGTGAAAAATATGAAGAGCTTATAAAATTGTCAAAAATATGAGGAGCATGAAGAGATGTTCAAAAACATGAAGAGGCTAATAAGGTGTGAAAAACATGAAGAGCTTCAAAAGTTTTGAAAAATAGGAGGAGCATGAAGCAGTGCTCAAAAACATGAAGAGCCTGTAAAAGTGTGAAAAATATGAAGAGTTTATAAAATTGTCAAAAATATGAGGAGCATGAAACGGTCTGAAAAATACGAGCAGCCTGAATCCGTCTGAAAAATAGGAGGAGCATGAAGCGGTGTTCAAAAACATGAAGGGCCTGAAAACATGTGAAAAATATGAAGAGCTTCAAAAGGAGTCAAAAATATTCGGAGCCTGAAACGATCTGAAAAATAGGAGGAGCATGAAGCGGAGTTGAAAAACATGAAGAGCCGGAAAAGGTGTGAAAAATGTGAAGAGCTTCAAAAGGTGTCAAAAATATGAGGAGCATGAAACGCTCTGAAATATAGGTGGATCATGAAGCGGTGTTGAAAAACATGAAGAGCCGGAAAAAGTGTGAAAAATATGAAGAGCTTATAAAATTGTCAAAAATATGAGGAGCATGAAGAGATGTTCAAAAACATGAAGAGGCTGATAAGGTGTGAAAAACATGAAGAGCTTCAAAAGGTTTGAAAAATAGGAGGAGCATGAAGCGGTGTTCAAAAACATGAAGGGCCTGAAAACGTGTGAAAAATATGAAGAGCTTCAAAAGGAGTCAAAAATATGCAGAGCCTGAAACGATCTGAAAAATAGGAGGAGCATGAAGCGGTGTTGAAAAACATGAAGAGCCTGAAAAGGTGTGATAAATGTGAAGAGCTTCAAAAGGTGTCAAAAATATGAGGAGCATGAAACGCTCTGAAATATAGGTGGATCATGAAGCGGTGTTGAAAAACATGAAGAGCCTGAAAAAGTGTGATAAATGTGAAGAGCTTCAAAAGGTGTCAAAAATATGAGGAGTATGAAACGGTCTGAAAAATAGGAGGAGCATGAAACGGTGATCAAAAACATGAAGAATCTGAAAACGTGTGAAAAATATGAAGAGCTTCAAACGGTGTGAAAATTATCAGGAGCATGAAACGGTCTGAGAAAGATGAGGAGCATGAAGTGGTCTTCAAAAACATGTACAGCCTGAAAAGGTGTGAAAAATATGAAGAGCTTCAATAGGTGTGAAAAACAGGAAGAACATGAAGTGGGGTTCAAAAATATGAAGAGCCTGAAAAGGTGTGAAAAATATGAAGTGCTTCAAAAGGTGTCAACAATATGAGGAGCATGAAACGGTCTGAAAAATAGGAGGAGCAAGAAGCGGTGTTGAAAAACAAGAAGAGACGGAGAAGGTGTGAAAAATATGAAGAGCTTCAAAAGGTTTCAAAAATATGAGGAGCTTGAAATGGTCTGAAAAATAGGACGAGCATGAAACGGTGTTCAAAAACATGAAGAGCATGAAAAGGTGTGAAAATTATGAAGAGCTTCAAAAGGTGTGAAAAACATGAGGAGAATGAAACGGTCTGAAAAATAGGAGGAGCATGAAGCAGTGTTCAAAACATGAAGAGCCTGAAAAAGTGTGAAAAATATGAAGATCTTCAAAAGTTTGAAAAATATGAAGACCCTGAAAAGGTGTCAAAAATGAGATGAGCATGAAACAGTCTGAAAAGTAGGAGGAGCATGAAGTGTTGTTCAAAAAGGTGAAGAGCCTGAAAAGGTGTGAAAAATATGAAGAGCTTCAAAAGGTGTGAAATACCTGAGGAGCATGAAACGGTCTGAAAAATAGGAGGAGCATGAAGTGTTGTTCAAAACATGAAGAGCCTGAAAAAGTGTGAAAAATATGAAGAGCTTCAAAAAATGTCAAAAATATGAGGAGCATGAAATGGTCTCAAATATAGGAGAATCATGCAGCGGTGTTTAAAACTATAAACAGCATGAAAAAGTGTGAAAAACATGAAGAGCTTCAAAAGGTTTGAAAAATAGGAGGAGCATGAAGCGGTGCTCAAAAACATGAAGAGCCTGAAAAAGTGTGAAAAATATGAAGAGCTTATAAAATTGTCAAAAATATGAGGAGCATGAAGAGATGTTCAAAAACATGAACAGGCTGAAAAGGTGTGAAAAACATGAAGAGCTTCAAAAGGTTTGAAAAATAGGAGGAGCATGAAGCGGTGCTCAAAAACATGAAGAGCCTGAAAAAGTGTGAAAAATATGAAGAGCTTATAAAATTGTCAAAAATATGAGGAGCATGAAGAGATGTTCAAAAACATGTAGAGGCTGATAAGCTGTGAAAAACATGAAGAGCTTCAAAAGGTTTGAAAAATAGGAGGAGCATGAAGCGGTGTTCAAAAACATGAAGGGCCTGAAAACGTGTGAAAAATATGAAGAGCTTCAAAAGGAGTCAAAAATATGCGGAGTCTGAAACGATCTGAAAAATAGGAGGAGCATGAAGCGGTGTTGAAAAACATGAAGAGCCGGAAAAGGTGTGAAAAATAAGAGGAGCGTGAAACGCTCTGAAATATAGGTGGATCATGAAGCGGTGTTGAAAAACATGAAGAGCCTGAAAAGGTCTGATAAATGTGAAGAGCTTCAAAAGGTGTCAAAAATATGAGGTGCATGAAACGGTCTGAAAAATAGGAGGAGCATGAAACGGTGATCAAAATCATGAAGAATCTGAAAACGTGTGAAAAATATGAAGAGCTTCAAACGGTGTGAAAAATATCAGGAGCATGAAACGGTCTGAAAAAGATGAGGAGCATGAAGTGGTCTTCAAATACATGTACAGCCTGAAAAGTTGTGAAAAATATGAAGAGCTTCAAAAGGTGTGAAAAACAGGAGGAACATGAAAAGGTCTGAGAAATAGGAGTAGCAAGAAGAGGTGTTCAAAGACATGAAGAGGCTGATAAGGTGTGAAAAACATGAAGAGCTTCAAAAAGTTTGAAAAATAGGAGGAGCATGAAGCGGTGTTAAAAAACATGAAGAGCCTAAAAAAGTGTGAAAAATATGAAGAGCTTATAAAATTGTCAAAAATATGAGGAGCATGAAACGGTCTGAAAAATAGCAGGAGCATGAAACGGTGATCAAAAACATGAAGAGCCTGAAAACGTGTGAAAAATATGAAGAGCTTCAAACGGTGTGAAAAATATGAGGAGCATAAAACAGACTGAAAAAGATGAGGAGCATGAAGTCGTGTTCAAAAACATGTGCAGCCTGAAAAGCTGTGAAAAATATGAAGAGCTTCAATAGGTGTGAAAAATAGGAGGAGGATGAAGCGGTGTTCAGAAACATGAAAAGCCTGAAAATGTGTGAAAAATGTGAAGAGCTTCAAAAGATGTCAAAAATATGAGGAGCATGAAACGGTCTGAAAAATAGGAGGAGTAAGAAGCGTTATTGAAATACATGAAGAGCCTGAAAACGTGTGAAGAATATGAAGAGCTCAAAAGGTGTGAAAAAAATGAAGAGCTTCAGAAGGTGTCAAAAATGAGATGAGCTTGAAACGGCCTCAAAAATAGGAGGAGCAGGAAGTGGTGTTCAGAAACATGGAGAGCCTGAAAAGGTGTGAAAAATATGAACAGCTTCAAAAGGTGTGAAATACATGAGGAGCATGAAACGGTCTGAAAAATATGAGGAGCATGAAGAGGTGTTCAAAAACCTGAAGAGCCTGAAAAGGTGTGAAAAATATGAAGAGCTTCAAAAGGTGTGAAAAACAGGAGGAACATGAAGCGGTGTTCAAAAATATGAAGAGCCTGAAAAGGTGTGAAAAATATGAAGTGCTTCAAAAGGTGTCAACAATATGAGGAGCATGAAACGGTCTGAAAAATAGGAGGAGCAAGAAGCAGTGTTGAAAAACAAGAACAGACGGAAAAGGTGTGAAAAATATGAAGAGCTTCAAAACGTGTCAAAAATATGAGGAGCATGAAATGGTCTGAAAAATAGGAGGAGCATGAAGCGGTGTTGAAAAACATGAAGAGCCTGAAAACGTGTGAAAGATATGAAGAGCTTCAAAAGGTATGAAAATATGAAGAGCTTCAAAAGTTGTCAAAAAAGAGATGAGCATGAAACGGTCTGAAAAATAGGAGCAGCATGAAGCGGTGTTGAAAAACATGAAGAGTCTGAAAAGGTGTGAAAAATATGAAGAGCTTCAAAAGGTGTCAAAAATATGAGGAGCATGAAACGGTCTGAAATATAGGAGGATCATCAAGCGGTGTTGAAAAACATGAAGAGTCTGAAAAGGTGTGAAAAATATGAAGAGCTTCAAAAGGTGTCAAAAATATGAGGAGCATGAAACGGTCTGAAAAATAGGAGGAGCATGAAGCGTTGTTGAAAAACATGAACAGCCTGAAAACGTGTGAAATATATGAAGAGATTCAAAAGGTTTAAAATATATGAGGAGCATGAAACGGTCTGAAAAATAGAGGCAGCATAAAACGGTGTTCAAAAACATGAAGAGTCTGAAAAGGTGTGAAAAATAGGAAGAGCTTAAAAAGGTGAGAAATGTATGAGGAGCATGAAACGGTCTGAAAATAAGGAGGAGCATGAAGCTGTGTTCAAAAACATGAAGAGCCTGAAAAGGTGTGAAAAACATGAAGAGCTTCAAAAGGTGTGAAAAACAGGAGGAGCATGAAGCGGTGTTCAAAAATATGAAGAGCCTGAAAAGGTGTGAAATATATGAAGTGCTTCAAAAGTGTCAACAATATGAGGAGCATGAAACGGTCTGAAAAATAGTAGGAGCAAGAAGGGGTGTTGAAAAACAAGAAGAGACGGAAAAGGTGTGAAAAATATGAAGAGCTTCAAAAGGTGTCAACAATATGAGGAGCATTAAACGGTCGGCAAAAAAGCAGGAGCATGAAGTGGTGTTGAAAAACATGAAGAGCCTGAAAAGGTGTGAAAATAATGAAGAGCTTTAAAAGGTGTGAAATACATGAGGAGAATGAAACGGTCTGAAAAATAGGAGGACCATGAAGCGGAGTTCAAAAACATGAAGAGCCTGAAAACGTGAGAAAAATATGAAGACCTTCAAAAGGTGTGAAATATATGAGGAGCATGAAACGGTCTGAAATATTGGAGCAGCATGAAGGGTTGTGGAAAAACATGAACAGCTTGAAAAGGTGTGAAAAATATGAAGAGCTTCAAAGGGTGTCAAAATATGAGGAGCATGTAACGGTCTGAAAAATAGGAGGAGCATGAAACAGAGTTCAAAACATGAAGAGCCTGAAAAGGTGTGAAAATAATGAAGAGCTTTAAAAGGTGTGAAATACATGAGGAGAATGAAACGGTCTGAAAAATAGGAGGACCATGAAGCGGAGTTCAAAAACATGAAGAGCCTGAAAACGTGAGAAAAATATGAAGACCTTCAAAAGGTGTGAAAAATATGAAGAGCTTCAAAAGGTGTGAAATATATGAGGAGCATGAAACGGTCTGAAATATTGGAGCAGCATGAAGGGTTGTGGAAAAACATGAACAGCTTGAAAAGGTGTGAAAAATATGAAGAGCTTCAAAGGGTGTCAAAATATGAGGAGCATGTAACGGTCTGAAAATTAGGAGGAGCTGAAGCGGTGTTGAAAAACATGAAGAGCCTGAAAACGTGTGAAAAATATGAAGAGCTTCAAAAGGTGTCAAAAATGAGATGAGCATGAAACGTTCTGAAAAATAGGAGGTGCATGAAGCGGTGTTGAAAAACATGCCGAGCCTGAAAAGGTGTGAAAAATATGAAGAGCTTCAAAATGTGTCAAATATATGAGGAGCATGAAACGGTTTGAAAAATAGGAGGACCATGAAGTGGTGTTGAAAAACATGAAGAGCCTGAAAAGGTGTGAAAAATATGAGGAGCTTTAAAAGGTGTCAAAAATATGAGGATCATGAAACGGTCTGAAAAATAGGAGAAGCATGAAATGGTGATCAAAAACATGAAGAGCCTGAAAAGGTGTGAAAAATATGAAGAGCTTCAAAAGGCGTGAAATACATGAGGAGCATGTAACGGGCTGAAAAATAGGAGAACCATGAAGTGGTGTGCAAAAACATGAAGAGCCTGAAAAGGTGTGAAAAATAGGAAAGGATTCAAAAGGTGTGAAATACATGAGGCGCATGAAACTGTCTGAAAATTAGGAGGAGCAAGAAGCAGTGTTCAAAAACATGAAGAGCCTGAAAACTTGTGAAAAATATGAAGAGCTTCAAAAGGTGTGAAATACATGAGGTGCATGAAACTCTCTGAAAATTAGGAGGAGCAAGAAGCAGTGTTCAAAAACATGAAGAGCCTGAAAAGGTGTGAAAAATATGAAGACCTTCAAAAGGTGTGAAATAGATGAGGCGCATGAAACTCTCTGAAAATTCGGAGGAGCAAGAAGCAGTGTTCAAAAACATGAAGAGCCTGAAAACTTGTGAAAAATATGAAGAGCTTCAAAAGGGGTCAAAAATATGAAGAACATGAAACCGTCTGAAAAATAGGAGGAGCATGAGGTGGTGTTGAAAAACATGAAGAGCCTGAAAACGTGTGAAAAATATGAAGAGCTTCAAAATTTGTCAAAAATATGAGGAGCATGAAACGGTCTGAAAAATAGGAGGAGCATGAAGCAGTGTTGAAAAAACATGAAGAGCCTGCAAAGGTGTGAAAAATATGAAGAGTTTCAGAAATGTGAAAATTATGAAGAGCTTCAAAAGGTGTCAAAAATGAGAAGAGCTTGAAACGGTCTGAAAATTAGGAGGAGCATGAAGCGGTGTTGAAAAACATGAAGAGTCTTAAATGGTGTGAAAAATATGAAGAGCTTCAAGAGGTGTGAAATACATGAGGAGCATGAAACTCTCTGAAAAATAGGAGGAGCATGAAGTGGTGTTCAAAAACATGAAGAGTCTTAAAAGGTGTGAAAAATATGAAGAGCTTCAAAAGGGCTCAAAAATATGAAGAACATGAAACCGTCTGAAAAATAGGAGGAGCATGAGGTGGTGTTGAAAAACAAGAAGAGCCTGAAAACGTGTGAAAAATATGAAGAGCTTCAAAATGTTTCAAAAATATGAGGAGCATGAAATGGTCTAAAAAATAGGAGGAGCATGAAGCAGTGTTGAAAAAACATGAAGAGCCTGCAAAGGTGTGAAAAATATGAAGAGTTTTAGAAATGTGAAAATTATGAAGAGCTTCAAAAGGTGTCAAAAATGAGAAGAGCTTGAAACGGTCTGAAAATTAGGAGGAGCATGAAGCGGTGTTGAAAAACATGAAGAGTCTTAAAAGGTGTGAAAAATATGAAGAGCTTCAAGAGGTGTGAAATACATGAGGAGCATGAAACTCTCTGAAAAATAGGAAGAGCATGAAGTGGTGTTCAAAAACATGAAGAGTCTTAAAAGGTGTAAAAAATATGAAGAGCTTCAATAGGTGTGAATAATATCAGGATCAGGATACGGTCTGAAAAATAGGAGGAGCATGAAGCGGAGCTGAAAAACATGAAGAGCCTGAAAAGGTGTGAAAAATATGAAGAGCTTCAAAAGGTGTCAAAAATATGAGCAGCATGAAACGGTCTGAAAAATAGGGGGATTATGAAACGGTGTTCAAAAACATGAAGAGCCTGAAAAGGTGTGAAAAATATGAAGAGCCTCAAAACGTGTCAAAAATATGAGAAGTATGAAACGGTATGATAAATAGCAGGAGCATGAAGCGGTGTTGAAAAACAGGAAGAGTCTGAAACCGTGTGAAAAATATGAAGAGCTACAAAAATGTGAAAAATATGAAGATATTCAAAAGGTTTGAAAAATATGAAGAGCTTCAAAAGGTGTCAAAAATGAGAAGAGCTTGAAACGGTCTGAAAATTAGAAGGAGCATGAAGCAGTGTTGAAAAACATGAAGAGAATGAAAAGTGTGAAAAGTATGAAGAGCTTCGAAGGGTGTCAAAAATATGAGGAGCATGACACGGTCTGAAAAATAGGAGGAGCATGAAGTGGTGTTGAAAAACATGAAGAGCCTGAAAGGTGTGAAAAACATGAAGAGCTTCAAAAGGTGTCAAAAATATGAGGAGCATGAAACCTTCTGAAAAATAGGAGGATCATGAATTGGTGTTGAAAAACATGAAGAGCCTGAAAAGGTGTGAAAAATATGAAGAGCTTCAAAAAGTGTCAAATTATGAGGAGCATGAAACGGTCTGAAAAATGGGAGAAGCATGAAGTGGTGTGGAAAAACATGAAGAGCCTGAAAAGGTGTGAAAAATATGAAGAGCTTCAAAAGGTGTGAAATACATGAGGAGCATGAAACTCTCTGAAAAATAGGAGGAGCATGAAGTGGTGTTCAAAAACATGAAGAGTCTTAAAAGGTGTGCAAAATATGAAGAGCTTCAATAGGTGTGAATAATATGAGGAGCAGGATACGGTCTGCAAAATAGGAGGAGCATGAAGGGGTGTTCAAAAACATGAAGAGCCTGAAAAATTGTGAAAAATATGAAAAGCTTGAAAAGGTGTCAAAAATGAGATGAGCATGAAACGGTGTGAAAAATAGGAGGAGCATGAAGTGGTGTTGAAAAAAAAGAAGAGACTGAAAAGGTGTGAAAAATATGAAGAGCATCAAAAGGTGTCAAAAATATGAGGAGCATGAAACGGTCTCAAAAATAGGAGGAGCATGAAGAGGTTTTCAAAAACATGAAGAGCCTGAAAAGTTGTGAAAAATATGAAAAGCTTCAAAAGGTGTCAAAAATGAGATGAGCATGAAACGGTTTGAAAAATAGGAGGACCATGAAGTGGTGTTGAAAAAAAAGAAGAGACTGAAAAGGTGTGAAAAATATGAGGATCATGAAAATGTGTCAAAAATATGAGGAGCATGAAAAGGTCTGCAAAAAGGAGGAGCATGAAGTGGTGTTGAAAAACTTGAAGAGCCTGAAAAGGTGTGAAAACTATGAAAAGCTTCAAAATCTGTCAAAAATATGAGGAGCATGAAACGGTCTGAAAAATAGGAGGCGCATGAAGCGGTGTTCAAAAACATGACGAGCCTGAATAGGTGTGAAAAATATGAAGAGCTTCAAAAGGTGTCAAAAATATGAGGAGAATGAAACGTTCGGAAAAATAGGAGGAGCATGAAGCTGTGTTGAAAACATGAAGAGCCTGAAAACGTGTGAAAAATAAGAAGAGCTTCTAAAGGTGTCATAAATATGAGGAGCATGAAACGGTCTGAAAAATAGGAGCAGAATGAGGTTTTGTTGAAAAACATGAAGAGCCTGAAAAGGTGTGAAAAATATGAGGAGCTTTAAAAGGTGTCAAAAATATGAGGATCATGAAACGGTCTGAAAAATAGGAGAAGCATGAAATGGTGATCAAAAACATGAAGAGCCTGAAAAGGTGTGAAAAATATGAAGAGCTTCAAAAGGCGTGAAATAGATGAGGCGCATGAAACTCTCTGAAAATTAGGAGGAGCAAGAAGCAGTGTTGAAAAACATGAAGAGCCTGAAAAGGTGTGAAAAATATGAAGACCTTCAAAAGGTGTGAAATACATGAGGCGCATGAAACTCTCTGAAAATTAGGAGGAGCAAGAAGCAGTGTTCAAAAATATGAAGAGGCTGAAATCTTGTGAAAAATATGAAGAGCTTCAAAAGGGGTCAAAAATATGAAGAACATGAAACCGTCTGAAAAATAGGAGGAGCATGAGGTGGTGTTGAAAAACATGAAGAGCCTGAAAACGTGTGAAAAATATGAAGAGCTTTAAAAGGTGTGAAAAATATGAACAGCTTCAAAAGGTGTGAAATATATGAAGAGCTTCAAAATGTGTCAAAAATATGAGGAGCATGAAACGGTCTGAAAAATAGGAGGAGCATGAAGCGGTGTTGAAAAACATGAAGAGCCTGAAAACTTGTGAAAAATATGAAGAGCTTCAAAAGGGGTCAAAAATATGAAGAACATGAAACCGTCTGAAAAATAGGAGGAGCATGAGGTGGTGTTGAAAAACATGAAGAGCCTGAAAACGTGTGAAAAATATGAAGAGCTTCAAAATGTGTCAAAAATATGAGGAGCATGAAACGGTCTGAAAAATAGGAGGAGCATGAAGCAGTGTTGAAAAAACATGAAGAGCCTGCAAAGGTGTGAAAAATATGAAGAGTTTCAGAAATGTGAAAATTATGAAGAGCTTCAAAAGGTGAGAAATATATGAAGAGCATGAAACGGTCTGAAAAATAGGAGGAGCATGAAACGGTTTTCAAATACATGAAGAGCCTGAAAGGTGTGAAAAACATGAAGAGCTTCAAAAGGTGTCAAAAATATGAGGAGCATGAAACGGTTTGAAAAATAGGAGGAGCATGAAGCGGTGTTCAAAAACATGAAGAGCCTAAAAAGGTATGAAAATTATGAAGAGCTTAAAAATATGTCAAATATATGACGAGCATGAAACCCTCTTAAAAATAGGAGGAGGATGAAGCGGTGTTCAAAAACATGAAGAGCCTGAAAAGGTGTGCAAAATATGAAGAGCTTCAAAAATATGAAAATTATGAAGAGCTTCAAAAGGTGTAAAAAATATGAAGAGCTTCAAAAGGTGTCAAAAATATGAGGAGCAGGAAATGGTCTGAAAAATAGGAGAAGCATGAAGCGGTGTTGAAAAACATGAAGAGCCTGAGAACGTGTGAAAAATGTGAAGAGCTTCAAAAGGTGTGAAATACATGAGGAGCATGAAATGGTCTTAAAAATAGGAGGAGCATGAAGCGGTGTTGAAAAACATGAAGAGCCTGAAAAGGTGTGAAAAATATGAACAGCTTCAAAATGTGTGAAAAATATGAGGAGCATGAAAAGGTCTGAAAAATAGGAGGAGGATGAAGCGGTGTTCAAAAACATGAAGAGCCTGAAAAGGTGTGAAAAATATGAAGAGCTTCAAAATATGTCAAATATATGACGAGCATGAAACCCTCTTAAAAATAGGAGGAGGATGAAGCGGTGTTCAAAAACATGAAGAGCCTGAAAAGGTGTGCAAAATATGAAGAGCTTCAAAAGGTGTGAAATACATGAGGAGCATGAAACGGTGTTCAAAAACATGCAGAGACTGAAAAGGTTTGAAAAATATGAAGAGCTTCAAAAAGTGTCAAAAATTAGATTAGCATGAAAGGGTCTGAAAAATAGGAGGAGCCTGAAGTGGTGTTGAAAAACATGAAGAAACTGAAAATGTGTGAAAAATATGAAGAGCTTCAAAAATATGAAAATTATGAAGAGCTTCAAAAGGTGTAAAAAATATGAAGAGCTTCAAAAGGTGTCAAAAATATGAGGAGCAGGAAATGGTCTGAAAAATAGGAGAAGCATGAAGCGGTGTTGAAAAACATGAAGAGCCTGAGAAGGTGTGAAAAATGTGAAGAGCTTCAAAAGGTGTGAAATACATGAGGAGCATGAAACGGTCTTAAAAATAGGAGGAGCATGAAGCGGTGTTGAAAAACATGAAGAGCCTGAAAAGGTGTGAAAAATATGAAGAGCTTCAAAATGTGTGAAAAATATGAGGAGCATGAAACGGTCTGAAAAATAGGAGGAGGATGAAGCGGTGTTCAAAAACATGAAGAGCCTGAAAAGGTGTGAAAAATATGAAGAGCCTCAAAAAGTGTCAAAAATATGAGAAGTATGAAACGATATGATAAATAGCAGGAGCATGAAGCGGTGTTGAAAAACAGGAAGAGTCTGAAATCGTGTGAAAAATATGAAGATCTTCAAAAATGTGAAAAATATGAAGAGCTTCAAAAGGTGTCAAAAATATAAGGAGCATGAAACGGTCTCAAAAATAGGAGGAGCATGAAGCAGTGTTCAAAAACATGAAGAGCCTGAAAAGTTGTGAAAAATATGAAAAGCTTCAAAAGGTGTCAAAAATGAGATGAGCATGAAACGGTTTGAAAAATAGGAGGACCATAAAGTGGTGTTGAAAAAAAAGCAGAGACTGAAAAGGTGTGAAAAATATGAGGATCATCAAAAGGTGTCAAAAATATGAGGAGCATGAAAAGGTCTGCAAAAAGGAGGAGCATGAAGTGGTGTTGAAAAACTTGAACAGCCTGAAAAGGTGTGAAAAATATGAAAAGCTTCAAAATCTGTCAAAAATATGAGGAGCATGAAACGGTCTGAAAAATAGGAGGCGCATGAAGCGGTGTTCAAAAACATGACGAGCCTGAATAGGTGTGAAAAATATGAAGAGCTTCAAAAGGTGTCAAAAATATGAGGAGCAGGAAATGGTCTGAAAAATAGGAGAAGCATGAAGCGGTGTTGAAAAACATGAAGAGCCTGAGAAGGTGTGAAAAATGTGAAGAGCTTCAAAAGGTGTGAAATACATGAGGAGCATGAAACGGTCTTAAAAATAGGAGGAGCATGAAGCGGTGTTGAAAAACATGAAGAGCCTGAAAAGGTGTGAAAAATATGAACAGCTTCAAAATGTGTGAAAAATATGAGGAGCATGAAAAGGTCTGAAAAATAGGAGGAGGATGAAGCGGTGTTCAAAAACATGAAGAGCCTGAAAAGGTGTGAAAAATATGAAGAGCTTCAAAATATGTCAAATATATGACGAGCATGAAACCCTCTTAAAAATAGGAGGAGGATGAAGCGGTGTTCAAAAACATGAAGAGCCTGAAAAGGTGTGCAAAATATGAAGAGCTTCAAAAGGTGTGAAATACATGAGGAGCATGAAACGGTGTTCAAAAACATGCAGAGACTGAAAAGCTTTGAAAAATATGAAGAGCTTCAAAAAGTGTCAAAAATTAGATTAGCATGAAAGGGTCTGAAAAATAGGAGGAGCCTGAAGTGGTGTTGAAAAACATGAAGAACCTGAAAATGTGTGAAAAATATGAAGAGCTTCAAAAATATGAAAATTATGAAGAGCTTCAAAAGGTGTAAAAAATATGAAGAGCTTCAAAAGGTGTCAAAAATATGAGGAGCAGGAAATGGTCTGAAAAATAGGAGAAGCATGAAGCGGTGTTGAAAAACATGAAGAGCCTGAGAAGGTGTGAAAAATGTGAAGAGCTTCAAAAGGTGTGAAATACATGAGGAGCATGAAACGGTCTTAAAAATAGGAGGAGCATGAAGCGGTGTTGAAAAACATGAAGAGCCTGAAAAGGTGTGAAAAATATGAACAGCTTCAAAATGTGTGAAAAATATGAGGAGCATGAAAAGGTCTGAAAAATAGGAGGAGGATGAAGCGGTGTTCAAAAACATGAAGAGCCTGAAAAGGTGTGAAAAATATGAAGAGCTTCAAAATATGTCAAATATATGACGAGCATGAAACCCTCTTAAAAATAGGAGGAGGATGAAGCGGTGTTCAAAAACATGAAGAGCCTGAAAAGGTGTGCAAAATATGAAGAGCTTCAAAAGGTGTGAAATACATGAGGAGCATGAAACGGTGTTCAAAAACATGCAGAGACTGAAAAGGTTTGAAAAATATGAAGAGCTTCAAAAAGTGTCAAAAATTAGATTAGCATGAAAGGGTCTGAAAAATAGGAGGAGCCTGAAGTGGTGTTGAAAAACATGAAGAACCTGAAAAAGTGTGAAAAATATGAAGAGCTTCAAAAATATGAAAATTATGAAGAGCTTCATAAGGTGTAAAAAATATGAAGAGCTTCAAAAGGTGTCAAAAATATGAGGAGCAGGAAATGGTCTGAAAAATAGGAGCAGCATGACGCGGTGTTGAAAAACATGAAGAGCCTGAGAAGGTGTGAAAAATGTGAAGAGCTTCAAAAGGTGTGAAATACATGAGGAGCATGAAACGGTCTTAAAAATAGGAGGAGCATGAAGCGGTGTTGAAAAACATAAAGAGCCTGAAAAGGTGTGAAAAATATGAACAGCTTCAAAATGTGTGAAAAATATGAGGAGCATGAAACGGTCTGAAAAATAGGAGGAGGATGAAGCGGTGTTCAAAAACATGAAGAGCCTGAAAAGGTGTGAAAAATATGAAGAGCTTCAAAATATGTCAAATATATGACGAGCATGAAACCCTCTTAAAAATAGGAGGAGGATGAAGCGGTGTTCAAAAACATGAAGAGCCTGAAAAGGTGTGCAAAATATGAAGAGCTTCAAAAGGTGTGAAATACATGAGGAGCATGAAACGGTGTTCAAAAACATGCAGAGACTGAAAAGGTTTGAAAAATATGAAGAGCTTCAAAAAGTGTCAAAAATTAGATTAGCATGAAAGGGTCTGAAAAATAGGAGGAGCCTGAAGTGGTGTTGAAAAACATGAAGAACCTGAAAATGTGTGAAAAATATGAAGAGCTTCAAAAATATGAAAATTATGAAGAGCTTCAAAAGGTGTAAAAAATATGAAGAGCTTCAAAAAGTGTCAAAAATATGAGGAGCAGGAAATGGTCTGAAAAATAGGAGAAGCATGAAGCGGTGTTGAAAAACATGAAGAGCCTGAGAAGGTGTGAAAAATGTGAAGAGCTTCAAAAGGTGTGAAATACATGAGGAGCATGAAACGGTCTGAAAAATATGAGCAGCATGAAGCGGTGTTGAAAAAAATGAAGAGCCTGAAAATGTGTGAAAAATATGAAGAGCTTCAAAAGGTTTGAAAAATATGAAGAGCTTCAAAAGGTGTCAAAAAGGAAATCTGCATGAAACGGTCTGAAAAATAGGAGGAGCATGAAGTGGTGTTGAAAAAAATGAAGAGCCTTAAAAGGTGTGAAAAAAATGAAGAGCTTCAAAAGGTGTCAAAAATATGAGGAGCATGAAACCGTCTGAAAAATATGAGCAGCATGAAGCGGTGTTGAAAAACATGAAGAGCCTGAAAAGGTGTGAAAAAAATGAAGAGCTTCAAAAGGTGTCAAAAATATGAGGAGCATGAAACGGTCTGAAAAATATGAGCAGCATGAAGCGGTGTTGAAAAACATGAAGAGCCTGAAAAGGTGTGAAAAATATGAAGAGCTTCAAAAGGTGTCAAATACATGAGGAGCATAAAACTCTCTGAAAAAGAGAAGGAGCATGAAGTGGTGTTCAAAAACATGAAGAGCCTGAAAAGGTGTGAAATATATGAAGAGCTACAAAAGGTGTGAAAAATATGAGGAGCATGATATGGTTTGAAAAATAGGATTAGCATGAAGCGGTGTTCAAAAACATGAAGAGCCTGAAAAGTTGTGAAAAATATGAAAAACTTCAAAAGGTGTCAAAAATGAGATGAGCATGAAAGGGTCTGAAAAATAAGACGTGAATGAAGCGGTGTTGAAAAACATGAAGAGCCTGAAAAGGTGTAAAAAATATGAAGAGCTTCAAAAGGTGTCAAAAATATGAGGAGCATGAAACGGTCTGAAAAATCGGAGGAGCATGAAGCGTTGTTGAAAAACATGAAGAGCCTGAAAAGGTGTGAGAAATATGAAGAGCTTCAAAAGGTGTTAAAAATATGAGTAGCATGAAACGGTCTGCAAAAAAGGAGGAGCATGAAGTGGTGTTGAAAAAGATGAAGAGCCTGAAAAGGTGTTAAAAATATTAAAGCTTCAAAAGGTGTCAAAATTATGAGGAGCATGAAACGGTCTGAAAAATAGGAGGAGCATGAAGCGCTGTTGAAAATCTTAAAGAGCCTGAAAAGCTGTGAAAAATATGAAGAGCTTCAAAAGATGTGAAAATCATGAAGAGCTTCAAAAGGTTACAAAATGAGATGAGCATGAAACGATCTGAAAAATAGGAGGAGCATGAAGTCGTGTTGAAAAAAAGGAAAAGTCTGAAAAAGTGTGAAATATATGAAGAGCTTCAAAAGGTGTCAAAAATATGAGGAGAATGAAACGGTCTGAAAAATAGGAGGAGCATGAAGCGATGTTGAAAAACATGAATTGTCTGAAAACGTGTGGAAAATATGAAGAGATTCATAAATGTGAAAAATATGAAGAGCTTCAAAAGGTGTGAAAAATATGAAGAGCTTCAAAAGGTGTCAAGAAAGAGATGAGCATGAAAAGGTCTGAAAAATAGGAGGAGCATGAAGCGGTGTTGAAAATCATGAAGGGCCTGAAAACGTATGAAAAATATGAAGACCTTCAAAATTTGTCAAAAATATGAAGAGCTTCAAAAGGTGTTAAAATGAGAAGAGCATGAAAAGATCTGAAAAATAGGAGGAGCATGAAGTGGTGTTGAAAAAATGAAGAGCCTGGAAAGGTGTGAAATATCTGAAGAGCTTCAAAAGGTGTCAAAAATATGAGGAGCATGAAACGGTCTTAAAAATAGGCTGATTATGAAACGGTGTTCAAAAACATGAAGAGCCTGAAAAGCTGTGTAAAATATGAAGAGGTTCTAAAGGTGTCAAAAATATGAGGAGCATGAAACGGTCTTAAAAATAGGCTGATTATGAAACGGTGTTCAAAAACATGAAGAGCCTGAAAAGGTGTGAAAAATATGAAAAGCCTCAAAACCTGTCAAAAATATGAGGAGCATGAAACGGTCTGAAAAATAGCAGGGGCATGAAGCGGTGTTGAAAAACATGAAGAGTCTGAAAACGTGTGAAAATATGAAGAGCTTAAAACATATGAAAAATATGAAGAGCTACAAAAGGTGTGAAAAATATGAAGAGCTTCAAAAGGTGTCAAAAATGAGATGAGCATGAAACGGTCTGAAAAATAGGAGGAGCATGAAGCGGTGTTCAAAAACATGAAGAGCCTGAAAAGGTGTGAAAAATATGAAGAGCTTCAAAAGGTGTCAAAAATATGAGGAGCATGAAACGGTCTGAAAAATAGGAGGAGCATGAAACGGTGATCAAAAACATGAAGAGCCTGAAAAGGTGTGAAAAATATGACGAGCTTCAAAAGGAGTGAAATACATGAGGAGCATGAAACGGGCTGAAAAATAAGAGAAGCATGAAGTGCTGTGGAAAAAATGAAGATCCTGAAAAGCTGTGAAAAATATGAAGAGCTTCAAAAGGTGTGAAATACATGAGGAGCATGAAATGGGCTGAAAAATAGGAGAAGCATGAAGTGGTGTTTAAAAATATGAAGAGCTTGAAAAGGTGTGAAAAATATGAAAAGCTTCAAAAGGTGTCAAAAATGAGATGAGCATGAAACAGTCTGAAAAATAGGAGGAGCATGAAGCGGTGTTGAAAAACATGAAGAGCCTGAAAAGGTGTGAGAAATATGAAGGGCTTCAAAAGGTGTCAAAAATAAGAGGAGCATGAAACGGTCTGCAAAAAAGTAGGAGCATGAAGTGATGTTGAAAAACTTGAAGAGCATGAAAAGGTGTGAAAAATATGAAGAGCTTCAAAAGGTGTCAAAAATATGAGGAGCATGAAACAGTCTGAAAAATAGGAGGAGCATGAAGCGGTGTTGAAAAACATGAAGAGCCTGAAAAGGTGTGAGAAATATGAAGGACTTCAAAAGGTGTCAAAAATATGAGGAGCATGAAACGGTCTGAAAAATAGGAGGAACATGAAGCGGTGTTCAAACACATGAAGAGCCTGAAAATGTGTGTAAATTATGAAGATCTTCAAAAGGTGTCAAAATTATGAGGAACATGAAACGGTTTGAAAAATAGGAGGAGCATGAAACGGTGTTGAAAAACATGAAGAGCCTGAAAAGGTGTGAAAAATATGAAGAGCTTGAAAAGCTTTGAAAAATATGAAGAGCTTCAAAAGGTGTGAAATATAAGAGGAGAATGAAACGGTCTGAAAAAAGGAGGAGCATGAAGCGGTGTTCAAAAACATGAAGAGCCTGAATAGGTGTGAAAAATATGAAGAGCTTCAAAAGGTGGGAAATACATGAGGAGCATGAAACTGTCTGAAAAATAGGAGGAGCATGAAGTGGTGTTCAATAACATGAAGAACCTGAATAGGTGTGAAAAATATGAAGAGCTTCAAAAGGTGTCAAAAATATGAGGAGCATGAAACGGTCTGAAAAATAGGAGGAGTTTGAGCCATGTTCAAAAACATGAAGAGCCTGAAAAGGTGTGAAAAATATGAAGAGCTTCAAAAGGTGTCAAAACTATGAGGAGCATGAAACGGTCTGAAAAATAGGAGGAGCATGAAATGCTGTTGAAAAACTTGAAGAGCCTGAAAAGGTCTGAAAAATAGGAAGAGCTTCAAAAGGTGTGAAATATATGAGGAGCATGAAACGGTCTGAAAAATAGGAGAAGCATGAAGCTGTGTTCAAAAACATGAGAACCAGAAAAGGTGTGAAAAATATGAAGAGCTTCAAATGGTGTGAAATATATGCGGAGCATGAAACAGTCTGAAAAATAGGAGGATCATGAAGCGGTGTTCAAAACATGAAGAGACTGAAAAGGTGGAAAAATATGAAGAGCTTCAAAAGGTGTCAAAATTATGAGGAGCATTAAACGTTCTAAACATAGGAGGAGCATAAAGTGGTGTTGAAAAATATGAAGAGCCAGAAAAAGTGTGAAAAATATGAAGAGTTGCAAAAGGTGTCAAAATTATTAAGAGCATTAAACGTTCTAAACATAGGAGGAGCATTAAGTGGTGTTTAAAAATATGAATAGCCAGAAAAGGTGTGAAAAATATGAAGAGATGCAAAAGGTGTGAAAAATATGAGGAGCATGGAACGTTCTGAAAAATAGGAGGAGCATGAAACGATGTTCAAAACCTGAAGAGCCTGAAAATCTGTGAAATATATGAAGAGCTTCAAAAGGTGTCAAAATTATGAGGAGCATGAAACGGTCTGAAAAATAGGAGGAGCATGAAATGCTTTTGAAAAACTTGAAGAGCCTGAAAAGGTCTGAAAAATAGGAAGAGCTTCAAAAGGTGTGAAATATATGAGGAGCATGAAACGGTCTGAAAAATAGGAGAAGCATGAAGCTGTGTTCAAAAACATGAGAACCAGAAAAGGTGTGAAAAATATGAAGAGCTTCAAATGGTGTGAAATATATGCGGAGCATGAAACAGTCTGAAAAATAGGAGGATCATGAAGCGGTATTCAAAACATGAAGAGACTGAAAAGGTGTGAAAAATATGAAAAGCTTCAAAAGGTGTCAAAATTATAAGGAGCATTAAACGTTCTAAACATAGGAGGAGCATAAAGTGGTGTTGAAAAATATGAAGAGCCAGAAAAAGTGTGAAAAATATGAAGAGCTGCAAAAGGTGTCAAAATTATTAAGAGCATTAAACGTTCTAAACATTGGAGGAGCATTAAGTGGTGTTTAAAAATATGAAGAGCCAGAAAAGGTGTGAAAAATATGAAGAGATGCAAAAGGTGTGAAAAATATGAGGAGCATGGAACGTTCTGAAAAATAGGAGGAGCAAGAAACGATGTTCGAAAACCTGAAGAGCCTGAAAATCTGTGAAATATATGAAGAGCTTCAAAAGGTGTCAAAATATGAGGAGCATGAAAAGGTCTGAAAAATATAAAGAGTTTCAATAGTTGTCAAAATACGAGGAGCATGAAATGGTGTTCAAAAACATGAAGAGCCTGAAAAGGTGTTAAAAATATGAAGAGCTTCAAAAGGTGTCAAAAATATGAGGAGCATGAAACGGTCAGAAAAATAGGAGGAGCATGTAGTGCTGTTCAAAAACATGAAGAGCCTTAAAAGGTGTGAAAAATATGAAGAGCTTTAAAGTTGTGAAAATTATGAGGAGCATGAAACCGTCTGAAAATTAGCAGGAGCATGACACGGTGTTGAAAAATATGAAGAGCCTTAAAATGTGTGAGAAATATGAAGAGCTTTAAAGGTGTGAAAAATATGAGGAGCATGAAACCGTCTGAAAAATAGGACGAGCATGACACGGTGTTGAAAAACATGAAGATCATGAAAAAGTGTGAAAAATATGAAGAGATTCAAAAGCTGTCAAAAATATGAGGAGCCTGAAATGGTCTGAGAAATAGGAGGAGCATGAAGTGATGTCGAAAAAGATGAAGAGCCTGAAAAGGTGTGAAAAATATGAAGAGCTTCAAAAGGTGTGAAATATATGAGGAGCATGAAACGGTTTGAAAAATAGCAGAAGCATGAAGCTGTGTTCAAAAACATGAGAACCAGAAAAGGTGTGAAAAATATGAAGTGCTTCAAAAGGTGTGAAATATAAGCAGAGCATGAAACGGTCTGAAAAATAGGAGGATCATGAAGCGGTGTTCAAAACATGAAGAGACTGAAAAGGTGTGAAAATTATGAAGAGCTTCAAAAGGTGTCAAAATTATGAGGAGCATTATACGTTCTAAACATAGGAGGAGCATGAAGTGGTGTTGAAAAATATGAAGAGCCAGAAAAAGTGTGAAAAATATGAAGAGCTGCAAAAGGTGTCAAAATTATGAGGAGCATTAAAAGTTCTAAACATACGAGGAGCATGAAGCGGTGTTTAAAAATATGAAGAGCCTGAAAAGGTGTGAAAAATATGAAGAGGTTCAAAAGGAGTCAAAAATATGAGGAGCATGAAAAGGTCTAAAAAATAGGAGGAGCATGAAACGGTGTTGAAAAACATGAAGAGCCTGAAAGGGTGTGAAAAATATGAAAAGCTTCAAAAGGTGTCAAACATATGAGGAGCATGAAATGATCTGAAAAATAGGAGGAATATGAAAAGGTCTGAAAAATAGGAGGAGCATGAAGCGGTGTACAAAAACATGAAGAGCCTGAAAAGGTGTGAAAAATATGAAGAGATTCAAAAGGTGTGAAAAATATGAAGACCTTCAAATAATGTGAAATACATGAGGAGCATGAAATGGTATGAAATATAGGAGGAGCATGAAGCGGTGTTGAAAAACATGAAAACCTGAAAAGATATGAAAAATATGAACAGCTTCAAAATGTTTCAAATATATGAGGAGCAAAAAAAGGTCTGAAAAATAGTAGGAGCATGAAGCGGTGTTCAAAAAAATGAAGAGCCTGAAAAGGTGTTAAAAATATGAAGAGCTTCAAAAGGTGTGAAAAATATGAGGAGCATGAAACGGTCTGAAGAATAGGAGGAGGAATGTAGCGGTGTTCAAATACATTAAGAGCATGAAAATGTGTGAAAAATACGAACAGCTTCAAAAGGAGTGAAACACATGAGGAGCATGAAACTCTCTGAAGAATAGGAGGAGCATGAAGCAGTGTTGAAAAACATGAAGAGCATGAAAAGCTGTGAAAAATATGAAGAGCTTCAAAAGGTGTCAAAAAAGTGGGAGCATGAAAGGGTCTGAAAAATAGGAGGACCATGAAGCGGTGTTGAAAAACATGAAGAGCCTGAAAAGGTGTGAAAAATATGAAGAGCTTCAAAAGGTGTGAAAAATATGAGGAGCATGAAACGGTCTGAAAAATAGGAGCAGCATGAAATGGTGTTCAAAAACATGAAGAGCCTGAAAACCTGTGAAAAATATGAAGAGCCTCAAAGGTGTGAAAAATATGAAGAGCTTCAAAAGCGGTCAAAAATGAGATGAGCATGAAGCGGTCTGAAAAATAGGAGGAGCATGAAGTAGTGTTGAAAAACATGAAGAGCCTGAAAAGGTGTGAAAAAAATGAAGAGCTTCAAAAGGTGTCAAAAATATGAGGAGCATGAAACGGTCTGAAAAATAGGAGGAGCATGAAAAGGTGTTAAAAAACAAGAAGAGCTTCAAAAGGTGTGAAATATATGAGGAGCATGAAACGGTCTGAAATATAGGAAGAGCATGAAGTGGTGTTGAAAACGATGAAGAGCCTGAAAAGTTTGAAAAATATGAAGAACTTCAAAATGTGTCAAAAATATAAGGAGCATGAAACGGTCTGAAAAATAGGAGGAGCATGAAGCTGTGCTCAAATACATGAAGAGCCTGAGAAGGTGTGAAAAATATGAAGAGCTTGAAAAGGTGTGAAAGATATGAAGAGTTTCTAAAGATGTCAAAAATATGAGGAGCATGAAACGGTCTGAAAAATAGGAGGAGCATGAAGTGGTGTTGAAAAACATGAAGAGCCTGAAAGGGTGTGACAATTATGAAGAGCTTCAAAAGGTGTCAAAAATATGAGGAGCATGAAACGGTCTGAAAAATAGGAGGAGCATGAAGTGGTGTTCAAAAACATGAAGAGACTGAAAAGGTGTGAAAAATATGAAGAGCTTCAAAAGGTGTCAAAAATATGAGGAGCATGAAACGGTCTGAAAAATAGGAGGAGCATGAAGTGGTGTTGAAAAACATGAAGAGCCTGAAAGTGTGTGACAATTATGAAGAGCTTCAAAAGGTGTCAAAAATATGAGGAGCATGAAACGGTCTGAAAAATAGGAGGAGAAAGAAATGGTGATCAAATACATGAAGAGCCTGAAAAGGTGTGAAAAATATGAAGAGCTTCAAAAGGTGTCAAAAATATGAGGAGCATGAAACGGTCTGAAAAATAGGAGGAGCATGAAGCGGTGTTCAAAACATGAAGAGCCTGAAAAGGTGTGAAAAATATGAGGAGCTTGAAAATGTGTGAAATATATGAAGAGCTTCAAAAGGTGTCAAAAATGAGATGAGCATGAAACGGTCTGAAAAATAAAGGAGCATGAAATGGTGATCAAAACGTGAAGAGCCTGAAAAGGTGTGAAATATTTGAACAGCTTCAAAAGGTGTGAAATACATGAGGAGCATGAAACGGGCTGAAAAATAGGAGAAGCATGAAGTGGAGTGGAAAAACATGAAGAGCCTGAAAAGGTGTGAAAAATATGAAGAGCTTCAAAAGGTGAGAAATACATGAGGAGCATGAAACTCTCTGAAAAATAGAAGGAGCATGAAGCGGTGTTCAAAAACATGAAGAGCCTGAAAAGGTGTGAAAAATATGAAGAGCTTCAAAAGGTGTGAAATATATGAGGAGCATGAAACGGTCTGAAAAATAGGAGGAGTATGCAGCGGTTAAAAAACATGAAGAGCCTGAAAAGGTGTGAAAAATACGAAGAGCTTCAAAAGGTGTCAAAATTACAAGGAGCATGAAACGGTCTGAAAAATAGGAGGAGCATGAAGCGGTGTTCAAAAATATGAAGAGCCTGAAAAGGTGTGAAAAATATGAAGAGCTTCAAAAGGTGTCAAAAATATGAGGTGCATGAAATGGTTTGAAAAAGAGGAGGACCATGAAGCGGTGTTCAAAAACATGAAGAGCCTTTAAAGGTGTGAAAAATATGAAGAGCTTCAAAAGGTGTCAAAAATATGAGAAGCATGAAACGGTCTGAAAAATAGGAGGAGCATGAAGCGGTGTTGAAAAACATGAGGAGGCTGAGAACTTGTGAAAAATATGAAGAGCTTCAAAAGGTGTCAAAAATGATATGAGCATGAAACGGTCTGAAAAATAGGAGGAGCATGAAGTGGTGTTGAAAAAAATGAAGAGCCTGAAAAGGTGTGTAATATATGAAGAGCTTCAAAAGTTGTCAAAAATATGAGGAGAATGAAACGGTCGGAAAATAGGAGGATCATGAAGCGGTGTTGAAAAACATGAAGAGTCTGAAAAGGTGTGAAAGATATGAAGAGTTTCTAAAGATGTCAAAAATATGAGGAGCATGAAATGGTCTGAAAAATAGGAGAAGCATGAAGTGGTGTTGAAAAACATGAAGAGCCTGAAAGGGTGTGAAAATTATGAAGAGCTTCAAAATGTGTGAAATATATGAATAGCTTCAACAGGTGTCAAAAATTAGATGAGCATGAAACGGTCTGAAAAATTGGAGGAGCAAGAAGTAGTGTTGAAAAAAATGAAGAGCCTGAAAAGGTGTGAAAAATATGAAAAGCTTCAAAAGGTGTCAAAAATATGAGGAGCATGAAACGGGCTGAAAAATAGGAGGAGTTTGAAGAAGTGCTGAAAAACATGAAGAGCGTGAAAAGGTGTGAAAAATATGAAGAACTTCAAAACGTGTCAAATATATCAGGAGCATGATACGGTCTGAAAAATGGGAGGATCATGAAGCGGTGTTCAAAAACTTGAAGAGCCTGGAAAGGTGTGAAAAATATGAAGAGCTTCAAAAAGGTGTCAAAAATATGAGGAGGGTGAAAGGGTCTGAAAAATATGAGGAGCAAGAAACTGTTTTCAAAAACATGAATAGCCTCAGCAGGTGTGAAAAATATGAAGAGCTTCAAACTGTGTCAAAAATATGAGGAACATGAAACGGTCTGAAAAATAGGAGGAGCATGAAGTGGTGTAGAAAACCATGAAGAGTCTGAAAAAGGTGTGAAATATATGAGGAGCATGAAAGGGTTTGAAAAATAGGAGGAGCATTAAACGGTGTCAAAAATATGAGGAGCAAGAAACGGTCTGAAAAATAGGAGGAGCATTAAACGGTGTTCAGAAACATGAAGAGCCTGGAAAGGTGTGAAAAATACGAAGAGCTTCAAAACGTGTCAAAAATATGAGGAGCATGAAACGATCTGAAAAATAGGAGGAGCATGAAGTGGTGTTGAAAAAATGAATAGCCTGGAAAGGTGTGAAATATATGAAGAGCTTCAAAAGGTGTCAAAAATATGAGGAACATGAAATGGTCTGAAAAATAGAAGGAGCATGAAGTGGTGTAGAAAACCATGAAGAGCCTGAAAAAGGTGTGAAACATATGAGGAGCATGAAACGGTTTGAAAAATAGGAGGAGCATGAAGTGGTGTTGAAAAAATGAATAGCCTGGAAAGGTGTGAAATATATGAAGAGCTTCAAAAGGTGTGAAAAATATGAAGAGCTTCAAAATGTGTCAAAAATATGAGTAGCAAGAAACGGTCTGAAAAATAGGAGGAGCATGAAGTGGTGTTGAAAAAATGAATAGCCTGGAAAGGTGTGAAATATATGAAGAGCTTCAAAAGGTGTGAAAAATATGAAGAGCTTCAAAATGTGTCAAAAACATGAGTAGCAAGAAACGGTCTGAAAAATAGGAGGAGCATTAAACGGTGTTCAAAAATATGAAGAGCCTGGAAAGGTGTGAAAAGTATGAAGAGCGCCAAAACTTGTCAAAAATATGAGGAGCATGAAACGGTCTGAAAAATAGGAGCAGCATGAAATGGTGTTCAAAAACATGAAGAGCCTGAAAAGGTGTGAAAAATATGAAGAGCTTCAAAAGGTGTCAAATATATGAGGAGCATGAAATGGTCTGAAATATAGGAGGAGCATGAAAAGGTGTTAAAAAAACATGAAGAGCTTCAAAAGGTGTGAAATATATGAGGAGCATGAAACGGTCTGAAAAATAGGAAGAGCATGAAGTGGTGTTGAAAACGATGAAGAGCCTGAAAAGTTTGAAAAATATGAATAACTTCAAAATGTGTCAAAAATATAAGGAGCATGAAACGGTCTGAAAAATAGGAGGAGCATGAAGCTGTGCTCAAATACATGAAGAGCCTGAGAAGGTGTGAAAAATATGAAGAGCTTGAAAAGGTGTGAAAGATATGAAGAGTTTCTAAAGATGTCAAAAATATGAGGAGCATGAAACGGTCTGAAAAATAGGAGGAGCATGAAGTGGTGTTGAAAAACATGAAGAGCCTGAAAAGTGTGAAAAAATATGAAGAACTTCAAAATGTGTGAAGAATATGAAGAGCTTCAAAAGGTGTCAAAAATGAGATGAGCATGAAACGGTCTGAAAAAAAGGAGGAGCATGAAGTGGTGTTGAAAAAAATAGAAGAGCCTGAAAAGGTGTGAAATATTTGAAGAGCTTCAAAAGGTGTTAAAAATATGAGGAGCATGAAACGGTCTGAAAAATAGGAGGAGCATGAAGGGGTGTTGAAAAACATGAAGAGCCTAAAATGCTGTGAAAAATATGAAGAGCTTCAAAAGTGTCAAAAATATGAGGAGCATGAAAAGGTCTGAAAAATAGGAGGAGCCTGAAGCGGTGTTGAAAACCATGAAGAGCCTAAAACGCTGTGAAAAATATGAAGAGCTTCAAAAGGTGTCAAAATATGAGGAGCATGAAACGGTCTGAAAAATAGGAGAAGCATGAAGCGGTGTTGAAAAACATGAAGAGTCTGAAAAGGTGTGAAAAAATATGAAGAGCTTCAAAAGATGTGAAAAATATGAAGAGCTTCAAAAGGTGTCAAAAATATGAGGAGCATGAAACGGTCTGAAAAATAGGAGGAGCATGAAGCGGTGTTGAAAAACATGAAGAGCCTGAAAAGGTGTGAAAAATATGAAGAGCTTCAAAAGATGTGAAAAATATGAAGAGCTTCAAAAGGTGTCAAAAATATGAGGAGCATGAAACGGTCTGAAAAATAGGAGGAGCATGAAGCGGTGTTGAAAAACATGAAGAGTCTGAAAAGGTGTGAAAAAATATGAAGAGCTTCAAAATGTGTGAAGAATATGAAGAGCTTCAAAAGGTGTTAAAAATGAGATGAGCATGAAACGTTCTGAAAAAAAGGAGGAGCATGAAGTGGTGTTGAAAAAAAAGAAGAGCCTGAAAAGGTGTGAAATATTTGAAGAACTTCAAAAGGTGTCAAAAATATGAGGAGCATGAAACGGTCTGAAAAATAGGAGGAGCATGAAGGGGTGTTGAAAAACATGAAGAGCCTAAAATGCTGTGAAAAATATGAAGAGCTTAAAAAGGTGTCAAAAATATGAGGAGCATGAAAATGTCTGAAAAATAGGAGGAGCCTGAAGCGGTGTTGAAAAACATGAAGAGCCTAAAATGCTGTGAAAAATATGAAGAGTTTCAAAAGGTGTCAAAATATGAGGAGCATGAATAGGTCTGAAAAATAGGACGAGCATGAAGCTGTGTTGAAAAACATGAAGAGCCTGAAAATGTGTGAAAAATATGAAGAGCTTCAAAAGGTGTCAAAATATGAGAAGCATGAAACGGTCTGAAAAATAGGAGGAGCAAGAAACGGTCTGAAAAATAGGAGGAGCATGAAGCAGTGTTGAAAAACATGAAGAGCCTGAAAAAGTGTGAAAAATATGAAGAGCTTCAAAGGTGTCAAAAATATGAGGAGCATGAAACGGTCTGAAAAATAGGAGGAGCATGAAGCGGTGTTGAAAAACATGAAGAGCCTGAAAAGGTGTGTAAAATATGAAGAGCTTCAAAATATGTGAAAAATATGAAGAGCTTCAAAAGATGTCAAAAATGAGATGAGCATGAAACGGTCTGAAAAATAAGAGGCGCAATAAGCGCTGTTGAAAAATATGAAGAGCCTGAAAAGGTGTAAAAAATATGAAGAGCTTCTAAAGGTGTCAAAAATATGAAGAGCTTCAAAAGGTGTCAAAATGAGATGAGCATTAAACGATGTGAAAAAAATGAGGAGCATGAAGCGGTGTTGGAAATCATGAATAGTCTGAAAAGGTATGAAATATACGAGGAGCTTCAAAAGGTGTCAAAAATATGAGTGTCATAAAACGGTCTGAAAATTAGGGGGAGCATGAAGCGGTGTTGAAAAAAACGAAGATCCTGAAATGGTGTGAAATATATGAAGAGCTTCACAATGTGTGAAAAATATGAGGAGCTTCAAAAAGTGTCAGAAATATGAGGAGCATGAAACGGTCTGAAAAATAGGAGGAGCATGAAATGGTGTTGAAAAACATGAGGAGCCTGAAAAGTGTGAAAAATATGAAAAGCTTCAAAAGGTGTCAAAAATATGAGGAGCATGAAACGGTCTGAAAAATAGGAGGAGCATGAAGCGGTGTTGAAAAACATGAAGAGCCTGAAAAGGTGTGAAAATATGAAGAGCTTCAAAAGCTGTCAAGAATAGGAGGAGCACGAAACGGTCTGAAAAATAGGAGGAGCATGAAGCGGTGTTAGAGAACATGAAGAGCCTGAAAAGGTGTGAAAAATATGAAGAGCTTCAAAAGGTGTCAAAAATGAGATGAGCATGAAACGATCTGAAAAATAGGACGAGCATGAAGTGGTGTTGAATAAAAAGAAGAGCCTGAAAAGGTGTGAAAAACATGAAGAGCTTCAAAAGGTGTCAAAAATATGAGGAGAATGAAACGGTCTGAAAAATAGGAGGAGCATGAGCGGTGTTGAAAAACATGAAGAGCCTGAAAAGGTGTGAAAAATATGAAGAGCTGCAAAAATGTGAAAAATATGAAGAGCTTCAAAAGGTGTGAAATATATGAAGAGCCTCAAAACGTGTCAAAAATATGAGGAGTATGAAACGGTGTGAAAAATAGCAGGAGCATGAAGCGGTGTTGAAAAACATGAAGAGCCTGAAAAATTGTGAAAAATGTGAAGAGGTTCAAAAATGTGAAAAATATGAAGAGCTTCAAAAGGTGTGAAATATATGAAGAGCTTCAAAAGCTGTCAAAAATTAGATGAGCATGAAACGGTCTGAAAAATAGGAGGAGCATGAAGTGGTGTTGAAAATCATGAAGAGCCTGAAAAGGTGTGAAATATATGAAGAGCTTCAAAAGGTGTCAAAAATATGAAGAGCTTCAAAAAGTGTCAAAAATATGAAGAGCATGAAACGGTCTGAAAAATAGGGGGAGCATGAAACGGTATTCAAAAACATGAAGACACTGAAATGTTTGAAAAATATAAAGAGCTTCAAAAGGTGTGAAATACAGGAGGAGCATGAAACGTTCTGAAAAATAGGAGGACCATGAAGCGGTGTTCAAAAACATGAAGAGACTGAAAAGGTGTGAAAAATATGAAGAGCTTCAAAACGTGTGAAAAACATGAAGAGCTTCAAAATGTATCAAAAATGAGATGAGGATGAAACGGTCTGAACAATAGGGGGAGCATGAAACGGTGTTCAAAAATATGAAGAGCCTGAAAAGGTGTAAAAAATATGAAGAGCTTCAAATGGTGTCAAATATATGAGGACCATGTAACGTTCTGAAAAATAGAAGGAACATGAAACGGTGATCAAAAACATGAGGAGTCTGAAAAGGTGTGAAAAATATGAAGAGCGTCAAATGGTGTCAAAAATATGAGAAGCATGAAACGGTCTGAAAGATATTAGGAGCATGAAACGGTGATCAGAAACATGAAGAGAGTGAAAACGTGTGAAAAATATGTAGAGCTTCAAAACGTGTGAAATACATGAGGAGCATGAAACGAGCTGAAAAAAAGAAGCAAGAAGAGGTGTGGAAAAACATGAAAAGCCTGAAAAGGTGTGAAAAATATGAAGAGCTTCAAAAGGAGTGAAATATATTAGGAGCAAGATACAGTCGAAAAAATACGAGGAGCATGAAGCAGAGTTAAAAAACATGAAGAGCCTGAAAAGGTGTGAATAATATGAAAAGCTTCAAAAGGTGTCAAAAATGAGAAGAGCATGAAACGGTCTGAAAATTAGGAGGAGCATGAAGCGATGTTGAAAAATATGAAGAGACTGAAAAGGTGTGAGACATATGAAGAGCTTCAAAAGGTGTCAACAATATGAGGAGCATGAAACGGTCTTAAAAATAGGAGGAGATGAAGCGGTGTTCAAAAACTTGAAGAGGATGAAAAGGTGTGAAAAATATGAAGAGCTTTAAAAGGTGTCAAAAATATGAGGAGCATGAAAAATATGAAGAGCTTTAAAAGGTGTCAAAAATATGAGGAGCATGAAACGGTCTGAAAAATAGGAGGATTATGAAACGGTGTTCAAAAACATGAAGAGCCTGAAAAGGTGTGAGACATATGAAGAGCTTCAAAAGGTGTCAACAATATGAGGAGCATGAAACGGTCTTAAAAATAGGAGGAGCATGAAGAGGTGTTCAAAAACATGAAGAGCCTGAAAAGCTGTGAAAATATGCAAAGCTTCAAAAGGTGTCAAAACTGAGATGAGCATGAAACGGTCTGCAAAATAGGAGGAGCATGAAATGGTGTTCAAAAACATGAAGAGCCTGAAAAGGTGTGAAAAATATGAAGAGCTTCAAAATGTGTGAAATACAAGAGGAGCATGAAAAGGTCTGAAAAATAGGAGGAGGATGAAGTGGTGTTCAAAAACATGAAGAGCCTGAAAAGGTTTGAAAAATATGAAGAGACTCAATACGTGTCAAAAATATGAGGAGTATGAAACGGTCGGAAAAATAGCAGGAGCATGAAGCGGTGTTGAAAAACATGAAGAGTCTGAAAACGTTTGAAAATTATGAAGAGCTTCAAAAATGTGAAAAATATAAAGAGCTTCAACAGGTGTGAAAAATATGAAGAGCTTCAAAAGGTGTCAAAAAAGAGATGAGCATGAAAAAGTCTGAAAAATACGAGGAGCATGAAGCGGTGTTGAAAATCATGAAGAGCCTGAAAAGGTATGAAAAATATGAAGAGCTTCATAGGGTGTGAAATATATGAAGAGCTTCAAAAGGTGTCAAAATGAGATGAGCATGAAACGATTTGAAAAATAAGAGGAGCATGAATTGGTGTTGAAAAAAATGAAGAGCCTGAAAAGGTGTGAAATATCTGAAGAGCTTCAAAATGTGTCAAAGATATGAGGAGAATGAAACGGTCTGAAAAATAGGAGGAGCATGAAGCGGTGATCAAAAACATGAAGAGCCTGAAAAGGTGTGAATAATATGAAGAGCTTCTAAAGGTGTCAAAAATATGAGGAGCAAGAAGCGGCCTGAAAAATAGGCGGAGCATGAAGCGGTGTTGAAAAACATCAAGAGCCTGAAAAGTGTGAAAAATATGAAGAGCTTCAAAAGGTGTGAAAAATATGAGGAGCATGAAACGTTCTGAAAAATAGGCGGAGCATGAAGCGGTGTTTAAAAACATGAAGAGCGTGAAAAGTTGTGAAAAATATGAAGAGCTTCAAAAGGTGTCAAAAATATGAGGAGCATGAAACGGTCTGAAAAATACGAGGAGCATGAAGCGGTGTTGAAAAACAAGAAGAGCCTGAAAAGGTGTGAAATGTATGAAGAGCTTCAAAATGTGTGAAATACATTAGGAGCATGAAACGGTCTGAAAAATAGGAGAAGAATGAAGTGGTGTGGAAAAACATGAAGAGCCTGAAAAGGTGTGAAAAGTATGAAGAGCTTCAAAAGGTGTGAAATACATGACGAGCATGAAACTCTCTGAAAAATAGGAGGAGCATGAAGTGCTGTACAAAAATATGAAGAGCCTGAAAAGGTGAGAAAAATATGAAGAGCTTCAAAAGGGGTGAAAAATATGAGGAGCATGATACGGTCGGAAAAATAAAAGGAGCATGAAGCGGAGTTCAAAAACATGAAGAGCCTGAAAAGGTGTGAATAATATGAAAAGCTTCAAGAGGTGTCAAAAATGAGAAGAGCATGAAACGGTCTGAAAATTAGGAGGGTCATGAAACGGTGTTGAAAAACATGAAGAGCCTGAAAAGGTGTGAAAAATATGAAGAGTTTCAAAAGGTGTCAAAAATGAGAAGAGCATGAAACGGTCTGAAGAATAGGAGGAGCATGAAGCGGAGTTCAGAAACATGAAGAGCCTGAAAAGGTGTGAATAATATGAAAAGCTTCAAAAGGTGTCAAAAATGAGAAGAGCATGAAACGGTCTGAAAATTAGGAGGAGCATGAAGCGATGTTGAAAAATATGAAGAGACTGAAAAGGTGGGAGACATATGAAGAGCTTCAAAAGGTGTCAACAATATGAGGAGCATGAAACGGTCTTAAAAATAGGAGGAGGATGAAGCGGTGTTCAAAAACTTGAAGAGGATGAAAAGGTGTGAAAAATATGAAGAGCTTTAAAAGGTGTCAAAAATATGAGGAGCATGAAACGGTCTGAAAAATAGGAGGATTATGAAACGGTGTTCAAAAACATGAAGAGCCTGAAAAGGTGTGAAAAATATGAAGAGCCTCAAAACGTGCCAAAAATATGAGGAGTATGAAACGGTATGATAAATAGCAGGAGCATGAACCGGTGTTGTAAAACATGAAGAGTCTGAAATCGTGTGAAAAATATGAAGAGCTTCAAAAATGTGAAAAATATGAAGAGCTTCAAAAGATGTGAAAAATATGCAAAGCTTCAAAAGGTGTCAAAAATTAGATGAGCATGAAACGGTCCGAAAAATAAGAGGAGCATGAAGTCGAGTTTAAAAATATGAAGAGCCTGAAAAGGTGTGAAAAATATGAAGAGCTTCAAAAGGTGTGAAAAATATGAGGAGCATGATACGGTCTGAAAAATAGGAGGAGCATGAAGCGGTGTTCAAAAACATGAATAGCCTGAAAATATGTGAGAAATATGAAGACCTTCAAAAAGTGTGAAAATTATGAGGAGTCTGAAATGGTCTGAAAAATAGGAGGAGCATGAAGAGGTGTTCAAAAACATGAAGAGCCTGAAAAGCTGTGAAAAATATGCAAAGCTTCAAAAGGTGTCAAAACTGAGATGAGCATGAAAAGGTCTGAAAAATAGGAGGAGCATGAAGCGGTGTTGAAAAACATGAAGAGCCTGAAAAGGTGTGAGAAATATGAAGAGCTTCAAAAGGTGTGAAAATTATGAGGAGCCTGAAACGGTCTGAAAAATAGGAGGAGCATGAAGCGGTGTTCAAAAACATGAAGAGCCAGAAAAGGTGTGAAAAATATGAAGAGCTTCAAAAGGTGTGAAAAATATGAGGAGCACGAAACGTTCTGAAAAATAGGAGGAGGATGAAGCGGTGTTGAACAACATGAAGAGCCTGAAAAGGTGTGAAATATATGAAGAGCTTGAAAAGGTGTCAAAAATATGAGGAGAATGAAACGGTCTGCAAAATAGGAGGAGCATGAAATAGTGTTCAAAAACATGAAAAGCCTGAAAAGGTGTGAAGAGTATGAAGAGATTCAAAAGGTGTGAAATACATGACGAGCATGAAACTCTCTGAAAAATAGGAGGAGCATGAAGTGTTGTGGAAAAACATGAAGAGCCTGAAAAGGTGTGAAAAATATGAAGAGCTTCAAAAGGTGTGAAAAATATGAGGCCTTCAAAAGGTGTCAAAAATTAGATTAGCATGAAAGGGTCTGAAAAATAGGAGGAGCATGAAGCGGTGTTCAAAAACATGAAGAGCCTGAAAAGGTGTGAAAAATATGAAGAATTTCAAAAATGTGAAAAATATGAAGAGCTTCAAAAGGTGTGAAATATATGAACAGTTTCAAAAGGTGTCAAAATTAGATGAGCATGAAATGGTCTGAAAAATAAGAGGAGCATGAAGTGGTGTTGAAAAACATGAAGAGCCTGAAAAGGTGTGGAAATTATGAAGAGCTTCAAAAGGTGTCAAATATATGAGGAGCATAAAACGGTCTGAAACAGAGGAGGAACATGAAGCGGTGTTGAAAAATATGAAGAGCCTGAAAAGGTGTGAAAAATATGAAGAGCTTCAAAAGGTGCCAAAAATATGAAGAGCATGAAAAGCTCTGAAAAATAGGAGGAGCATGAAATGGTGTTCAAAAACATGAAGACCTGAAAAGGTGTGAAAAATATGAAGAGCTTCAAAAGGTGCGAAAAATATGAGGAGCATGAAACGGTCTGACAAAGTGGAGGAGCATGAAGCGGTGTTGAAAAACATGAAGAGCCTGAAAAGTTGTGAAAAATATGAAGAGCTTCAAAAGGTGTCAAAATATGAGAAGCATGAAACGGTCTGAAAAATAGGAGGAGCATGAAACGGTCTGAAAAATAGGAGGAGCATGAAGCAGTGTTGAAAAACATGAAGAGTCTGAAAAGGTGTGAAAAATATGAAGAGCTTCAAAGGTGTCAAAAATATGAGGAGCATGAAACGGTCTGAAAAATAGGAGGAGCATGAAGCGGTGTTGAAAAACATGAAGAGCCTGAAAAGGTGTGTAAAATATGAAGAGCTTCAAAATATGTGAAAAATATGAAGAGCTTCAAAAGTTGTCAAAAATGAGATGAGCATGAAACGGTCTGAAAAATAGGAGGAGCAATAACCAGTGTTGAAAAATATGAAGAGCCTGAAAAGGTGTAAAAAATATGAAGAGCTTCTAAAGGTGTCAAAAATATGAAAAGCTTCAAAAGGTGTCAAAAATGAGATGAGCATGAAATGGTCTGAAAAATAGGAGGACCATGAAGCTGTGTTCAAAAATATGAAGAGCCTGAAAAGGTGTGAAAAATATGAAGAGCTTCAAAAGGTGTGAAAAATATGAGGAGCATGAACGGTCTGAAAAATAGAAGCAGCATGAAACGGTATTGAAAAACATGAAGAGCCTGAAAAGGTGTGAAAAATATGAAGAGCTTCAAAAGGTGTGAAAAATATGAGGAGCATGAAACGGTCTGAGAAATAGGAGGAGCTTGAAGCGCTGTTCAAAAACATGACGAGCCTGAAAAGGTGTGAAAAATATGAAGAGCTTCAAAAGGTGTGAAATAAATGAGGAGCATGAAACGGTCTTGAATATAGGAGGAGCATGAAGCGGTGTTCAAAAACATGAAGAGCCTGAAAAGGTGTTAAAAATATGAAGAGCGTCTAAAGGTGTCAAAAATATGAGGAGCATGAAACGGTCTGAAAAACAGGAATAGCATGAAGTGGTGTTGAATAAAATCAAGAGCCTGAAAAGGTGTGAAAAATATGAAGAGCTTCAAAAGGGGTGAAATACATGAGGAGCATGAAACGGGCTGAAAAATAGGAGAAGCATGAAGTGGTGTGGAAAAACATGAAGAGCCTGAAAAGGTGTGAAAAATATGAAGAGCTTCAAAAGGTGTGAAAAATATGAGGAGCATGAAACGGCCTGAAAAATAGAAGCTGCATGAAACGGTGTGGAAAAACATGAAGAGCCTGAAAAGGTGTGAAAAATATGAAGAGCTTAAAATGGTGTCAAAAATATGAGGAGCATGTAATGTTCTTAAAAACAGGAGGAGCATGAAACGGTGATCAAAAACATGAGGAGCCTGAAAAGGTGTGATAAATATGAAGAGCTTCAAATGGTGTCAAAAATATGAGAAGCATGAAACGGTCTGAAAGATAGGAGGAGCATGAAACGGTGATCAGAATCATGAAGAGCCTGAAAAGTTGTGAAAAATATGAAGAGCTTCAAATGGTGTGAAATTCATGAGGAGCATGAAACGGTCTGAAAAATAGGAGAAGCATGAAGTGGTGTGGAAAAACATGAAGAGCCTGAAAAGGTGTGAAAACTATGAAGAGCTTCAAAAGGTGTGAAATACATGACGAGCATGAAACTCTCTGAAAAATAGGAGGAGCATGAAGTGGTGTTCAAAAACATGAAGAGCCTGAAAAGGTGTGAAAAATATGAAGAGATTCTAAAGGTGTCAAAAATATGAAGAACATGAAACGGCCTGAAAAATAGGCGGAGCATGAAGCGGTGTTGAAATTCATCAGGAGACTGAAAAGTGTGAAAAATATGAAGAGCTTCAAAATGTGTGAAATACATGAGGAGCAAGAAAAGGTGTGAAAAATAGGAGGAGCATGAAGTGGTGTTCAAAAATATGAAGAGCCTGAAAACGTGTGAAAAATATGAGGAGCTTCAAAAATGTGAAAAATATGAAGAGCTTCAAAAGGTGTCAAAAATATGAGGAGCATGAAACGGTCTTAAAAATAGGAGGAGGATGAAGTGGTGTTCAAAAACATGAAGAGCCTGAAAAGGTGTGAAAAATATGAAGAGACTCAATACGTGTCAAAAAGATGAGGAGTATGAAACGGTCGGAAAAATAGCAGGAGCATGAAGCGGTGTTGAAAAACATGAAGAGTCTGAAAACGTGTGAAAATTATGAAGAGCTTCAAAAATGTGAAAAATATGAAGAGCTTCAAAAGGTGTCAAAAAAGAGTTGAGCATGAAAAGGTCTGAAAAATACGAGGAGCGTGAAGCGGTGTTGAAAATCTTGAAGAGCCTGAAAAGGTATGAAAAATATGAAGAGCTTCATAAGGTGTGAAATATATGAAGAGCTTCAAAAGGTGTCAAAATGAGATGAGCATGAAACGATTTGAAAAAAAGGAGGATCATGAATTGGTGTTGAAAAAAATGAAGAGCCCGAAAAGGTGTGAAATATCTGAAGAGCTTCAAAATGTGTCAAATATATGAGGAGAAAGAAACGGTCTGAAAAATAGGCGGAGCATGAAGCGGTGATCAAAAACATGAAGAGCCTGAAATGGTGTAAATAATATGAAGAGCTTCTAAAGGTGTCAAAAATATCAGGAGCTTGAAACTGCCTGAAAAATAGGCGGAGCATGAAGCGGTGTTGAAAATCATCAAGAGACTGAAAGGTGTGAAATATATGAAGAGCTTCAAAAGGTGTGAAAAATATGAGGAGCATGAAACTGTCTGAAAAATAGGAGGAGCATGAAGCGGTGTTGAAAAACATGAAGAGCCTGAAAAGGTGTGGAAAATATGTGTAGCTTCAAAAGGTATTAAATACATGAGGAGCATGAAACCGGCTGAAAAATAAGAGGAGCATGAAGCGGTGTTCAAAAACATGAACAGCCTGAAAAGTTGCGGAAAATATGTGTAGCTTCAAAAGGTATTAAATACATGAGGAGCATGAAACCGGCTGAAAAATAAGAGGAGCATGAAGCAGTGTTCAAAAACATGAAGAGCCTGAAAATGTGTGAAAAATATGAAGAGCTTCAAAATGTGTGAAATACATGAGGAGCATGAAAAGGTCTGAAAAATAGGAGGAGCATGAAGTGGTGTTCAAAAACATGAAGAGCCTGAAAACCTGTGAAAAATATGAGGAGCTTCAAAAATGTGAAAAATATGAAGAGCTTCAAAAGGTGTCAAAAATATGAGGAGCATGAAACGGTCTTAAAAATAGGAGGAGGATGAAGTGGTGTTCAAAAACATGAAGAGCCTGAAAAGGTGTGAAAAATATGAAGAGACTCAATACGTGTCAAAAAGATGAGGAGTATGAAACGGTCGGAAAAATAGCAGGAGCATGAAGCGTTGTTGAAAAACATGATGAGTCTGAAAAAGTGTGAAAATTATGAAGAGCTTCAAAAATGTGAAAAATATGAAGAGCTTCAAAGGTGTCAAAAAAGAGTTGAGCATGAAAAGGTCTGAAAAATACGAGGAGCATGAAGCGGTGTTGAAAATCATGAAGAGCCTGAAAAGGTATGAAAAATATGAAGAGCTTCATAAGGTGTGAAATATATGAAGAGCTTCAAAAGGTGTCAAAATGAGATGAGCATGAAACGATTTGAAAAATAGGAGGAGCATGAATTGGTGTTGAAAAAAATGAAGAGCCTGAAAAGGTGTGAAATATCTGAAGAGCTTCTAAAGGTGTCAAAGATATGAGGAGAATGAAACGGTCTGAAAAATAGGAGGAGCATGAAGCGGTAATCAAAAACATGAAGAGCCTGAAAAGGTGTGAATAATATGAAGAGCTTCTAAAGGTGTCAAAAATATGAGGAGCAAGAAACGGCCTGAAAATTAGGCGGAGCATGAAGCGGTGTTGAAAAACATCAAGAGCCTGAAAAGTGTGAAAAATATGAAGAGCTTCAAAAGGTGTGAAAAATATGAGGAGCATGAAACGTTCTGAAAAATAGGCGGAGCATGAAGCGGTGTTTAAAAACATGAAGAGTCTGAAAAGGTGTGAAAAATATGAAGAGCTTCAAAATGTGTGAAATACATGAGGAGCATGAAACGGTCTGAAAAATAGGAGAAGCATGAAGTGGTGTGGAAAAACATGAAGAGCCTGAAAAGGTGTGAAATGTATGTAGAGCTTCAAAAGGTGTGAAATACATGACGAGCATGAAACTCTCTGAAAAATAGGAGGAGCATGAAGTGCTGTACAAAAACATGAAGAGCCTGAAAAGGTGTGAAAAATATGAAGAGCTTCAAAATGTGTCAAAAATATGAGGAGCATGAAACGGTCTGAAAAATAGGAGGAGCATGAAACGGTGATCAAAAACATGAAGAGCCTGAAAAGGTGTGAAAAATATGAAGAGCTTCAAAAGGTGTGAAATACATGAGGAGCATGAAACGGGCTGAAAGATAAGAGAAGCATGAAGTGCTGTGGAAAAACATGAAGAGCCTGAAAAGCTGTGAAAAATATGAAGAGCTTCAAAAGGTGTGAAATACATGAGGAGCATGAAACGGGCTGAAAAATAGGAGAAGCATGAAGTGGTGTGGAAAAATATGAAGAGCCTGAAAATGTGTGAAAAATATGAAAAGCTTCAAAAGGTGTCAAAAATGAGATGAGCATGAAACGGTCTGAAAAATAGGAGGATCATGAAACGGTGTTGAACAACATGAAGAGCCTGAAAAGATGTGAAAAATATGAAGAGCTTCAAAAGGTGTGAAAAATATGAGGAGCATGAAACGGTCTGAAAAATAGAAGCAGCGTGAAACGGTATTGAAAAACATGAAGAGCCTGAAAACGTGTGAAAAATATGAAGAGCTTCAAAAGGTGTGAAACATATAAAGAGCTTCAATGGTGACAAAAATGAGATGAGCATGAAACGGTCTGAAAATCAGGAGGATCATGAAGCGGTGTTCAAAAATATGAAGAGCCTGAAAAGGTGTGAAAAATATGAAGAGCTCAAAAAGTGTCAAAATTATGAGGAGCATGAAACGATCTGAAGAATACGAGGAGCATGAAGCAGGGTTGAAAAACATGAAGAGGTTGAAAAGGTGTGAAAAATATGAGGAGCTTCAAAAGGTGTGAAATATATTAGGAGAATGAAACGGTCTGAAAAATAGGAGGATCATGAAGCGGTTTTCAGAAACATGAAGAGCATGAAAAGCTGTGAAAAATATGAAGAGCTTCAAAAGGTGTCAAAATTGAGATGAGCATGAAACGGTCTGAAAAATAGGAGGAGCATGAAGTGGTGTTGAAAAAAAAGAAGAGACTGAAAAGGTGTGAAAAATATGAAGAGCTTCAAAAGGTGTGAAAAATATGAAGAGCTTCAAAAGGTGTGAAAAATATGAGGAGCATGAAACGGTCTGAAAAATAGAAGCAGCATGAAACGGTATTGAAAAACATGAAGAGCCTGAAAACGTGTGAAAAATATGAAGAGCTTCAAAAGGTGTGAAAAATATAAAGAGCTTCAAAGGTGACAAAAATGAGATGAGCATGAAACGGTCTGAAAAATAGGAGGAGCATGAGTGGTGGTGAAAAACATGAAGAGCCTGAAAACTTGTGAAAAATATGAAGAGCTTCAAAATGTTTCAAAAATATGAAGAGCATGAAACGGTCTGAAAAACAGGAGGATCATGAAGCGGTGTTCATAAACATGAAGAGCCTGAAAAGGTGTGAAAAATATGAAGAGCTTCAAAAGGTGTCAAAAATATGAGGAGCATGAAACGGTCTGAAAAATAGGAGGAGCCTGAAACGGTGTTGAAAGACATGAAGAGCATTAAAAGTTGTGAAAAATATGAAAAGCTTCAAAAGGTGTCAAAAATGAGATGAGCATGAAACGGTCTGAAAAATAGGAGGAGCATGAAGCGGTGTTGAAAAATGAAGAGCCTGAAAAGGTGTGAAAAATATGAAGAGCATCAAAAGGTGTCAAATATATGAGGAGCATGAAACGGTCTGCAAAAAAGGAGGAGCATGAAGTGGTGTTGAAAAACTTGAAGAGCCTGAAAAGGTGTGAAAAATATGAAAAGCTTAAAAAGGTGTCAAAAATATTAGGAGCATGAAACGGTCTGAAAAATAGGAGGAGCATGAAGCGGTGTTCAAAAAAATGAAGAGCCTGAAAATGTGTGAAAAATATGAAGAGATTCAAAAGGTGTCAAAATTGAGATGAGCATGAAACGGTCTGAAAAATAGGAGGAGCATGAAGTCGTGTTGAAAAAAAAGAAGAGACTGAAATGGTGTGAAATATATGAAGAGCTTCAAAAGGTGTTAAAAATATGAGGAGAATGAAACGGTCTGAAAAATAGGAGGACCATGAAGCTGTGTCGAAAAACATGAAGAGCCTGAAAAGGTCTCAAAAATATGAAGAGCTCAAAAAGTGTCAAAAATATGAGGAGCATGAAACGATCTGAAAAATAGAAGGAGCATGAAACGGTGATCAAACACATGAAGAGCCTGAAAAGGTGTGGAAAATATGAAGAGCTTCAAAAGGTGTGAAATACATAAGGAGCATGAAACTCTCTGAAAAATAGGAGGAGCATGAAGCGGTGTTCAAAAACATGAAGAGCCTGAAAAGTTGTGAAAAATATGAAAAGCTTCAAAAGGTGTCAAAATTGAGATGAGCATGAAACGGTCTGAAAAATAGGAATAACATGAAACGGTGTTGAAAATCATGAAGGGCCTGAAATAGTGTGAAAAATATAAAGAGCTGCAAAAGGTGTCAAATATATGAGGAGCATGAAACGGTCTGATAAATAGGTGGAGCATGAAGCTGTGTTCAAAAACATGAAGAGCCTGAAAAGGTGTGAAAAATATGAAGAGCTTCAAAAGGTGTGAAAAATATGAGGAGCATGAAACGGTCTGAAAAATAGAAGCAGCATGAAACGGTGTTGAAACACATGAAGAGCCTGAAAACGTGTGAAAAATATGAAGAGCTTCAAAAGGTGTGAAAAATATAAAGAGCTTCAAAGGTGACAAAAATGAGATGAGCATGAAACGGTCTGAAAAATAGGAGGAGCATGAAGTGGTGGTGAAAGACATGAAGAGCCTGAAAAGGTGTGAAAAATATGAAGAGCTTCAAAATATTTCAAAAATATGAAGAGCATGAAACGGTCTGAAAATCAGGAGGATCATGAAGCAGTGTTCAAAAACATGAAGAGCCTGAAAAGCTGTGAAAAATATGAAGAGCTTCAAAAGTTGTGAAATACATGAGGAGCATGAAACGGGCTGAAAAATAGGAGAAGCATGAAGTGGTGTGGAAAAATATGAAGAGCCTGAAAATGTGTGAAAAATATGAAAAGCTTCAAAAGGTGTCAAAAATGAGATGAGCATGAAGCGGTCTGAAATATAGGAGGATCATGAAACGGTGTTGAAAAACATGAAGAGCCTGAAAAGATGTGAAAAATATGAAAAGCTTCAAAAAGTGTCAAAAATATGAGGAGCATGAAACGGTCTGAAAAATAGGAGGAGCATGAACCTGTGTTCAAAAACATGAAGAGCCTGAAAAGGTGTGAAAAATATGAAGAGCTTCAAAAGGTGGCAAAAATATGAGGAGCATGAAACGGTCTGAAAAATAGAAGGAGCATGAAGCTGTGTTCAAAAACATGAAGATCTTAAAAGGGTGTGAAAAATATGAAGAGCTTCAAAAGGTGTGAAAAATATGAGGAGCATGAAACGGTCTGAAAAATAGAAGCAGCATGAAACGGTTTTGAAAAACATAAAGAGCCTGAAAACGTGTGAAAAATATGAAGAGCTTCTAAAGGTGTGAAAAATATGAAGAGCTTCAAAAGGTGTGAAAAATATGAGGAGCATGAAACGGTCTGAAAAATAGAAGCAGCATGAAACGGTATTGAAAAACATGAAGAGCCTGAAAACGTGTGAAAAATATGAAGAGCTTCAAAAGGTGTGAAAAATATAAAGAGCTTCAAACGTGACAAAAATGAGATGAGCATGAAGCGGTCTGAAAAATAGGAGGAGCATGAAGTGGTGGTGAAAAACATGAAGAGCCTGAAAAGGTGTGAAAAATATGAAGAGCGTCAAAATGTTTCAAAAATATTAAGAGCATGAAACGGTCTGAAAAACAGGAGGATCATGAAGCGGTGTTCATAAACATGAAGAGCCTGAAAAGGTGTGAAAAATATGAAGAGCTTCAAAAGGTGTCAAAAATATGAGGAGCATGAAACGGTCTGAAAAATAGGAGGAGCCTGAAACGGTGTTGAAAGACATGAAGAGCCTGAAAAGTTGTGAAAAATATGAAAAGCTTCAAAAGGTGTCAAAAATGAGATGAGCATGAAACGGTCTGAAAAATAGGAGGAGCATGAAGCGGTGTTGAAAAATGAAGAGCCTGAAAAGGTGTGAAAAATATGAAGAGAATCAAAAGGTGTCAAATATATGAGGAGCCTGAAACGGTCTGCAAAAAAGGAGGAGCATGAAGTGGTGTTGAAAAACTTGAAGAGCCTGAAAAGGTGTGAAAAATATGAAAAGCTTAAAAAGGTGTCAAAAATATGAGGAGCATAAAACGGTCTGAAAAATAAGAGTAGCATGAAGCGGTGTTCAACAACATGAAGAGCCTGAAAAGGTGTGAAATATATGAAGAGCTTCAAAAGGTGTCAAAAATATTAGGAGCATGAAACGGTCTGAAAAATAGGAGGAGCATGAAGCTGTGTTGAAAAACATGAAGAGCCTGAAAAGGTGTGCAAAATATGAAGAGCTTCAAAAAGTGTGAAAAATATGAGGAGCATGAAACGATCTGAAAATTAGGAGGAGCATGAAGCGGTGTTCAAAAACATGAAGAGCCTGAAAATGTGTGAAAAATATGAAGAGATTCAAAAGGTGTCAAAATTGAGATGAGCATGAAACGGTCTGAAAAATAGGAGGAGCATGAAGTCGTGTTGAAAATAAAGAAGAGACTGAAAAGGTGTGAAATATATGAAGAGCTTCAAAAGGTGTTAAAAATATGAGGAGAATGAAACGGTCTGAAAAATAGGAGGACCATGAAGCTGTGTCGAAAAACATGAAGAGCCTGAAAAGGTGTGAAAAATATGAAGAGCTTCTAAAGGTGTCAAAAATATGAGGAGCATGAAACGGTCTGAAAAATAGGAGTAGCATGAAGCGGTGTTCAAAAACATGAAGAGCCTGAAAAGGTCTGAAAAATATGAAGAGCTCAAAAAGTGTCAAAAATAAGAGGAGCATGAAACGATCTGAAAAATAGAAGGAGCATGAAACGGTGATCAAACACATGAAGAGCCTGAAAAGGAGTGGAAAATATGAAGAACTTCAAAAGGTGTGAAATACATGAGGAGTATGAAACTCTCTGAAAAATAGGAGGAGCATGAAGCGGTGTTCAAAAACATGAAGAGCCTGAAAAGTTGTGAAAAATATGAAAAGCTTCAAAAGGTGTCAAAAATGAGATGAGCATTAAACGGTCTGAAAAATAGGAATAACATGAAACGGTGTTGAAAATCATGAAGAGCCTGAAATAGTGTGAAAAATATAAAGAGCTGCAAAAGGTGTCAAATATATGAGGAGCATGAAACTGTCTGATAAATAGGTGGAGCCTGAAGCTGTGTTCAAAAACATGAAGAGCCTGAAAAGGTGTGAAAAATACGAAGAGCTTCAAAAGGTGTGAAAATTATGAGGAGCATGAAACTGTCTGAAAAATAGAAGCAGCATGAAACGGTGTTGAAACACATGAAGAGCCTGAAAACGTGTGAAAAATATGAAGAGCTTCAAAAGGTGTGAAAAATATAAAGAGCTTCAAAGGTGACAAAAATGAGATGAGCATGAAACGGTCTGAAAAATAGGAGGAGCATGAACTGGTGGTGAAAAACATGAAGAGCCTGAAAAGGTGTGAAAAATATGAAGAGCTTCAAAATGTTTCAAAAATATGAAGAGCATGAAACGGTCTGAAAATCAGGAGGATCATGAAGCAGTGATCAAAAACATGAAGAGCCTGAAAAGGTGTGAAAAATATGAAGAGCTTCAAAAGGTGTCAAAAATATGAGGAGCATGAAACGGTCTGAAAAATAGGAGGAGCATGAAACGGTGACCAAAAACATGAAGAGCCTTAAAAGGTGTGAAAAATATGAAGAGCTTCAAAAGGTGTGAAATACATGAGGAGCATGAAACGGGCTGAAAAATAGGAGAAGCATGAAGTGGTGTGGAAAAATATGAAGAGCCTGAAAATGTGTGAAATATATGAAAAGCTTCAAAAGGTGTCAAAAATGAGATGAGCATGAAACGGTCTGAAAAATAGAAGGATCATGAAACGGTGTTGAAAAACATGAAGAGCCTGAAAAGATGTGAAAAATATGAAAAGCTTCAAAAAGTGTCAAAAATATGAGGAGCATGAAACGGTCTGAAAAATAGGAGGAGCATGAAGCTGTGTTCAAAAACATGAAGAGCCTGAAAAGGTGTGAAAAATATGAAGAGCTTCAAAAGGTGTCAAAAATATGAGGAGCATGAAACGGTCTGAAAAATAGGAGGAGCATGAAGCTGTGTTCAAAAACATGAAGATCTTAAAAGGGTGTGAAAAATATGAAGAGCTTCAAAAGGTTTGAAAAATATGATGAGCATGAAACGGTCTGAAAAATAGAAGCAGCATGAAACGGTTTTGAAAAACATAAAGAGCCTGAAAGCGCGTGAAAAATATGAAGAGCTTCAAAAGGTGTGAAAAATATGAAGAGCTTCAAAAGGTGTGAAAAATATGAGGAGCATGAAACGGTCTGAAAAATAGAAGCAGCATGAAACGGTAATGAAAAACATGAAAAGCCTGAAAACCTGTGAAAAATATGAAGAGCTTCAAAATTTGTGAAAAATATAAAGAGCTTCAAAGTTAACAAAAATGAGATGAGCATGAAACCGTCTGAAAAATAGGAGGAGCATGAAGTGGTGGTGAAAAACATGAAGAGCCTGAAAAGGTGTGAAAAATATGAAGAGCTTCAAAAGGTGTCAAAAATATGAGGAGCATGAAAAGGTCTGAAAAATAGAAGCAGCATGAAACGGTTTTGAAAAACATAAAGAGCCTGAAAAGGTGTGAAAAATATGAAGAGCTTCAAAAGGTGTGAAAAATATGAGGAGCATGAAACGGTCTGAAAAATAGAATCCGCATGAAACGGTATTGAAAAACATGAAGAGCCTGAAAACGTGTGAAAAATATGAAGAGCTTCAAAAGGTGAGAAAAATATAAAGAGCTTCAAAGATGACAAAAATGAGATGAGCATGAAACGGTCTGAAAAATAGGAGTAGCATGAAGTGGTGGTGAAAAACATGAAGAGAGTGAAAAGGTGTGAAAAATATGAAGAGCTTCAAAATGTTTCAAAAATATGAAGAGCATGAAACGGTCTGAAAATCAGGAGGATCATGAAGCGGTGTTCAAAAACATGAAGAGCCGGAAAAGGTGTGAAAAATATGAAGACCTCAAAAAGTGTCAAAAATATGAGGAGCATGAAATGATCTGAAAAATACGAGGAGCATGAAGCAGTGTTCAAAAACATGAAGAGCCTGAAAAGGTGTGAAAAATATGAAGAGCTTCAAAAAGTGTCAAAAATATGAGGAGCATGAAACGGTCTGAAAAATAGGACGTGCATGAAGCGGTGTTGAAAAAGATGAAGAGTATGAAAAGGTGTGAGAAATATGAAGAGCTTCAAAAGGTGTTAAAAATATGAGTAGCATGAAACGGTCTGCAAAAAGGAGGAGCATGAAGTGGTGTTGAAAAAGATGAAGATTCTGAAAAGGTGTTAAAAATATGAAAGCTTCAAAAGGTGTCAAAATTATGAGGAGCATGAAACGGTCTGAAAAATAGGAGCATGAAGCGCTGTTCGAAATCATAAAGAGCCTGAAAAGTTGTGAAAAATATGAAGAGCTTCAAAAGATGTGAAAAATATGAAGAGCTTCAAAAGGTGTCAAAATGAGATGAGCATGAAACGGTCTGAAAAATAGGAGCAGTATGAAGTCGTGTTGAAAAAAAGGAAAAGTCTGAAAAAGTGTGAAATATATGAAGAGCTTCAAAAGGTGTCAAAAATATGAGGAGAATGAAACGGTCTGAAAAATAGGAGGAGCATGAAGCAATGTTGAAAAACATGATTTGTCTGAAAACGTGTGGAAAATATGAAGAGATTCATAAATGTGAAAATTATGAAGAGCTTCAAAAGGTGTGAAAAATATGAAGAGCTTCAAAAGGTGTCAAAAAAGAGATGAGCATGAAAAGGTCTGAAAAATAGGAGGAGCATGAAGCTGTGTTGAAAATCATGAAGAGCCTGAAAACGTGTGAAAAATATGAAGAGCTTCAAAAGGTGTCAAATATATGAGGAGCATGAAACGTTCTGAAAAAGAGGAGGAGCATGAAGCGGTGTTGAAAAACATGAAGAGCCTGAAAAGCTGTGTAAAATATGAAGAGGTTCTAAAGGTGTCAAAAATATGAGGAGCAAGAAACGGTCTTAAAAATAGGCGGATTATGAAACGGTGTTCAAAAACATGAAGAGCCTGAAAAGGTGTGAAAAATATGAAAAGCCTCAAATCCTGTCAAAAATATGAGTAGCATGAAACGGTCTGAAAAATAGCAGGTGTGGTGTTGAAAAAAAAGAAGAGACTGAAAAGGTGTGAATTATATGAAGAGCTTCAAAAATGTGAAAAATATGAAGAGGTTCAAAAGGTGTGAAATTCATGAGGTGTATGAAGCGATCTGAAAAATAGGAGCATGAAGTGGTGTTCAAAAACATGGACACCCTGAAACGGTCTGAAAAATACGAGGAGCATGAAACGGTCTGAAAAATAGAAGCAGCATGAAACGGTTTTGAAAAACATAAAGAGCCTGAAAACGTGTGAAAAATATGAAGAGCTTCTAAAGGTGTGAAAAATATGAAGAGCTTCAAAAGGTGTGAAAAATATGAGGAGCATGAAACGGTCTGAAAAATAGAAGCAGCATGAAACGGTATTGAAAAACATGAAGAGCCTGAAAACGTGTGAAAAATATGAAGAGCTTCAAAAGGTGTGAAAAATATAAAGAGCTTCAAACGTGACAAAAATGAGATGAGCATGAAGCGGTCTGAAAAATAGGAGGAGCATGAAGTGGTGGTGAAAAACATGAAGAGCCTGAAAAGGTGTGAAAAATATGAAGAGCGTCAAAATGTTTCAAAAATATTAAGAGCATGAAACGGTCTGAAAAACAGGAGGATCATGAAGCGGTGTTCATAAACATGAAGAGCCTGAAAAGGTGTGAAAAATATGAAGAGCTTCAAAAGGTGTCAAAAATATGAGGAGCATGAAACGGTCTGAAAAATAGGAGGAGCCTGAAACGGTGTTGAAAGACATGAAGAGCCTGAAAAGTTGTGAAAAATATGAAAAGCTTCAAAAGGTGTCAAAAATGAGATGAGCATGAAACGGTCTGAAAAATAGGAGGAGCATGAAGCGGTGTTGAAAAATGAAGAGCCTGAAAAGGTGTGAAAAATATGAAGAGAATCAAAAGGTGTCAAATATATGAGGAGCCTGAAACGGTCTGCAAAAAAGGAGGAGCATGAAGTGGTGTTGAAAAACTTGAAGAGCCTGAAAAGGTGTGAAAAATATGAAAAGCTTAAAAAGGTGTCAAAAATATGAGGAGCATAAAACGGTCTGAAAAATAAGAGTAGCATGAAGCGGTGTTCAACAACATGAAGAGCCTGAAAAGGTGTGAAATATATGAAGAGCTTCAAAAGGTGTCAAAAATATTAGGAGCATGAAACGGTCTGAAAAATAGGAGGAGCATGAAGCTGTGTTGAAAAACATGAAGAGCCTGAAAAGGTGTGCAAAATATGAAGAGCTTCAAAAAGTGTGAAAAATATGAGGAGCATGAAACGATCTGAAAATTAGGAGGAGCATGAAGCGGTGTTCAAAAACATGAAGAGCCTGAAAATGTGTGAAAAATATGAAGAGATTCAAAAGGTGTCAAAATTGAGATGAGCATGAAACGGTCTGAAAAATAGGAGGAGCATGAAGTCGTGTTGAAAATAAAGAAGAGACTGAAAAGGTGTGAAATATATGAAGAGCTTCAAAAGGTGTTAAAAATATGAGGAGAATGAAACGGTCTGAAAAATAGGAGGACCATGAAGCTGTGTCGAAAAACATGAAGAGCCTGAAAAGGTGTGAAAAATATGAAGAGCTTCTAAAGGTGTCAAAAATATGAGGAGCATGAAACGGTCTGAAAAATAGGAGTAGCATGAAGCGGTGTTCAAAAACATGAAGAGCCTGAAAAGGTCTGAAAAATATGAAGAGCTCAAAAAGTGTCAAAAATAAGAGGAGCATGAAACGATCTGAAAAATAGAAGGAGCATGAAACGGTGATCAAACACATGAAGAGCCTGAAAAGGAGTGGAAAATATGAAGAACTTCAAAAGGTGTGAAATACATGAGGAGTATGAAACTCTCTGAAAAATAGGAGGAGCATGAAGCGGTGTTCAAAAACATGAAGAGCCTGAAAAGTTGTGAAAAATATGAAAAGCTTCAAAAGGTGTCAAAAATGAGATGAGCATTAAACGGTCTGAAAAATAGGAATAACATGAAACGGTGTTGAAAATCATGAAGAGCCTGAAATAGTGTGAAAAATATAAAGAGCTGCAAAAGGTGTCAAATATATGAGGAGCATGAAACTGTCTGATAAATAGGTGGAGCCTGAAGCTGTGTTCAAAAACATGAAGAGCCTGAAAAGGTGTGAAAAATACGAAGAGCTTCAAAAGGTGTGAAAATTATGAGGAGCATGAAACTGTCTGAAAAATAGAAGCAGCATGAAACGGTGTTGAAACACATGAAGAGCCTGAAAACGTGTGAAAAATATGAAGAGCTTCAAAAGGTGTGAAAAATATAAAGAGCTTCAAAGGTGACAAAAATGAGATGAGCATGAAACGGTCTGAAAAATAGGAGGAGCATGAACTGGTGGTGAAAAACATGAAGAGCCTGAAAAGGTGTGAAAAATATGAAGAGCTTCAAAATGTTTCAAAAATATGAAGAGCATGAAACGGTCTGAAAATCAGGAGGATCATGAAGCAGTGATCAAAAACATGAAGAGCCTGAAAAGGTGTGAAAAATATGAAGAGCTTCAAAAGGTGTCAAAAATATGAGGAGCATGAAACGGTCTGAAAAATAGGAGGAGCATGAAACGGTGACCAAAAACATGAAGAGCCTTAAAAGGTGTGAAAAATATGAAGAGCTTCAAAAGGTGTGAAATACATGAGGAGCATGAAACGGGCTGAAAAATAGGAGAAGCATGAAGTGGTGTGGAAAAATATGAAGAGCCTGAAAATGTGTGAAATATATGAAAAGCTTCAAAAGGTGTCAAAAATGAGATGAGCATGAAACGGTCTGAAAAATAGAAGGATCATGAAACGGTGTTGAAAAACATGAAGAGCCTGAAAAGATGTGAAAAATATGAAAAGCTTCAAAAAGTGTCAAAAATATGAGGAGCATGAAACGGTCTGAAAAATAGGAGGAGCATGAAGCTGTGTTCAAAAACATGAAGAGCCTGAAAAGGTGTGAAAAATATGAAGAGCTTCAAAAGGTGTCAAAAATATGAGGAGCATGAAACGGTCTGAAAAATAGGAGGAGCATGAAGCTGTGTTCAAAAACATGAAGATCTTAAAAGGGTGTGAAAAATATGAAGAGCTTCAAAAGGTTTGAAAAATATGAGGAGCATGAAACGGTCTGAAAAATAGAAGCAGCATGAAACGGTTTTGAAAAACATAAAGAGCCTGAAAGCGCGTGAAAAATATGAAGAGCTTCAAAAGGTGTGAAAAATATGAAGAGCTTCAAAAGGTGTGAAAAATATGAGGAGCATGAAACGGTCTGAAAAATAGAAGCAGCATGAAACGGTAATGAAAAACATGAAAAGCCTGAAAACCTGTGAAAAATATGAAGAGCTTCAAAATTTGTGAAAAATATAAAGAGCTTCAAAGTTAACAAAAATGAGATGAGCATGAAACCGTCTGAAAAATAGGAGGAGCATGAAGTGGTGGTGAAAAACATGAAGAGCCTGAAAAGGTGTGAAAAATATGAAGAGCTTCAAAAGGTGTCAAAAATATGAGGAGCATGAAAAGGTCTGAAAAATAGAAGCAGCATGAAACGGTTTTGAAAAACATAAAGAGCCTGAAAAGGTGTGAAAAATATGAAGAGCTTCAAAAGGTGTGAAAAATATGAGGAGCATGAAACGGTCTGAAAAATAGAATCCGCATGAAACGGTATTGAAAAACATGAAGAGCCTGAAAACGTGTGAAAAATATGAAGAGCTTCAAAAGGTGAGAAAAATATAAAGAGCTTCAAAGATGACAAAAATGAGATGAGCATGAAACGGTCTGAAAAATAGGAGTAGCATGAAGTGGTGGTGAAAAACATGAAGAGAGTGAAAAGGTGTGAAAAATATGAAGAGCTTCAAAATGTTTCAAAAATATGAAGAGCATGAAACGGTCTGAAAATCAGGAGGATCATGAAGCGGTGTTCAAAAACATGAAGAGCCGGAAAAGGTGTGAAAAATATGAAGACCTCAAAAAGTGTCAAAAATATGAGGAGCATGAAATGATCTGAAAAATACGAGGAGCATGAAGCAGTGTTCAAAAACATGAAGAGCCTGAAAAGGTGTGAAAAATATGAAGAGCTTCAAAAAGTGTCAAAAATATGAGGAGCATGAAACGGTCTGAAAAATAGGACGTGCATGAAGCGGTGTTGAAAAAGATGAAGAGTATGAAAAGGTGTGAGAAATATGAAGAGCTTCAAAAGGTGTTAAAAATATGAGTAGCATGAAACGGTCTGCAAAAAGGAGGAGCATGAAGTGGTGTTGAAAAAGATGAAGATTCTGAAAAGGTGTTAAAAATATGAAAGCTTCAAAAGGTGTCAAAATTATGAGGAGCATGAAACGGTCTGAAAAATAGGAGCATGAAGCGCTGTTCGAAATCATAAAGAGCCTGAAAAGTTGTGAAAAATATGAAGAGCTTCAAAAGATGTGAAAAATATGAAGAGCTTCAAAAGGTGTCAAAATGAGATGAGCATGAAACGGTCTGAAAAATAGGAGCAGTATGAAGTCGTGTTGAAAAAAAGGAAAAGTCTGAAAAAGTGTGAAATATATGAAGAGCTTCAAAAGGTGTCAAAAATATGAGGAGAATGAAACGGTCTGAAAAATAGGAGGAGCATGAAGCAATGTTGAAAAACATGATTTGTCTGAAAACGTGTGGAAAATATGAAGAGATTCATAAATGTGAAAATTATGAAGAGCTTCAAAAGGTGTGAAAAATATGAAGAGCTTCAAAAGGTGTCAAAAAAGAGATGAGCATGAAAAGGTCTGAAAAATAGGAGGAGCATGAAGCTGTGTTGAAAATCATGAAGAGCCTGAAAACGTGTGAAAAATATGAAGAGCTTCAAAAGGTGTCAAATATATGAGGAGCATGAAACGTTCTGAAAAAGAGGAGGAGCATGAAGCGGTGTTGAAAAACATGAAGAGCCTGAAAAGCTGTGTAAAATATGAAGAGGTTCTAAAGGTGTCAAAAATATGAGGAGCAAGAAACGGTCTTAAAAATAGGCGGATTATGAAACGGTGTTCAAAAACATGAAGAGCCTGAAAAGGTGTGAAAAATATGAAAAGCCTCAAATCCTGTCAAAAATATGAGTAGCATGAAACGGTCTGAAAAATAGCAGGTGTGGTGTTGAAAAAAAAGAAGAGACTGAAAAGGTGTGAATTATATGAAGAGCTTCAAAAATGTGAAAAATATGAAGAGGTTCAAAAGGTGTGAAATTCATGAGGTGTATGAAGCGATCTGAAAAATAGGAGCATGAAGTGGTGTTCAAAAACATGGACACCCTGAAACGGTCTGAAAAATACGAGGAGCATGAAACGGTCTGAAAAATAGGAGGAGCATGGAGCGGTGTTCAAAAGCATGAAGAGCCTGAAAAGGTGTGAAAAATAGGAAGAGCTTCAAAAGGTGTGAAATATATGAGGAGCTTGAAACGCTCTGAAAAACAGGAGGAGCATGAAGAAGTGTTGAAAAACATGAAGAGCATGAAAAAGTGTGAAAAATATGAAGAGCTTCAAAAGGTGTGAAAAATATGAAGAGCTTAAAAAGGTGTCAAAAATATGAGGAGCATGAAACGGTCTGAAAAATGGGAGGAGCATGAAGCTGTGTTCAAAAACATGAAGAGCCTGAAAAGCTGTGAAAAATATGAAGAGCTTCAAAAGTTGTGAAATACATGAGGAGCATGAAACGGACTGAAAATTACGAGGAGCATGAAGCTGTGTTCAAAAACATGAAGAGCCTGAAAAGGTGTGAAAAATATGAAAAGCTTCAAAATGTGTCAAATATATGAGGAGCATGAAACGGTCTGAAAAATAGGAGGAGTATGAAGCGGTATTCAAAAACATGAAGAGCCTGAAAAGATGTGAAAACTATGAAGAGATTCAAAAGGTGTCAAATATATGAGGAGCATGAAACGGTCTTCTAAATAGCAGCAGCATGAAGCGGTGTTGAAAAACATGAAGAGCCTGAAAAGGTGTGAAAAATATGAAGAGCTTGAAAAGGTGTCAAAAATATGAGGAGCATGAAACGGTCTGAAAAATAGGAGGAGCATGAAGCGGTGTTCAAAAACATGAAGAGCCAGAAAAGGTGTGAAAAATATGAAGACCTTCAAAATGTGTGAAAAATATGATGCATGAAACGGTCAGAAAAATAGGAGGAGCATGAAGCAGTGTTCAAAAACATGACGAGCCTGAAAAGGTGTGAAATATATGAAAAGCGTCAAAGTTTTCAAAAATATGAGGAGCATGAAACGGTCTGAAAAATAGGAGGAGTATGAAACGGTGTTTAAAAACATGAAGAGCCTGGAAAGGTGTCAAAAATATGAAGAGATTCAAAAGGAGTGAAATACATGAGGAGCATGAAACAATCTAAAAAATAGGAGGAGCATGAAACGGTCTTCAAAATCATGAAGAGCCTGAAAAGGTGTGAAAAAAAATGAAGAGGTTCAAAAGGTGCGAAAAATATGAGGAGCATGAAACAGTCTGAAAAATAGGAGGAGCATGAAAAGGTCTTCAAAATCATGAAGAGCCTGAAAAGGTGTGAAAAATATGAAGAGCTTCAAAAGATGTCAAAAATATGAGGAGCATGAAACAGTCTGAAAAATAGGAGGAGCATGAAGCGGTGTTCAAAAACATGAAGAGACTGAAAAGGAGTAAAAAATATGAAAAGCTTCAAAAGGTGTCAAATATGAGATGAGAATGAAACGGTCTGAAAAATAGGAGGAGCAGGAAGTGGTGTTGAAAAACATGAAGAACCTGAAAAGGTGTGAAATATATGAAGAGCTTCAAAAGGTGTCAAAAATATGAGGAGCATGAAACGGTCTGAAAAATAGGAGGAGCATGAAGCGGTGTTCAAAAACATGAAGAGCCTGAAAAGGTGTGAAAAATATGAAGAGCTTCAAAAGGTGTCAAAATTATGAGGAGCATGAAACAGTCTGAAAAATAGGAGGAGCATGAAATGGTGTTCAAAAACATGAAGAGATTGAAAAGGTGTGAAAAATAGGAAGAAATTCAAAATGTGTGACATATATGAGGAGCATGAAACGGTCTGACAAATAGGAGGAGCATGATGCGGTGTTCAAAAATATGAAGAGCCTGAAAATTTGTGAAAAATATGAAGAGGTTCAAAAGGTGTGAAATACATAAGCAGCATGAAACGGTCTGAAAAATAGGAGGAGCATGATTTGGTATTCAAAAACAGGAAGAGCCTGAAATGGTGTGAAAAATATGAAGAGCTTCAAAAGGTGTCAAAAATGAGAGGAGCATGAAACGGTGTGAAAAATAGGAGGAGCATGAAGTGATGTTGAAAAACCTGAAGAGCCTGAAAAGGTGTGAAAAATATGAAGATCTTCAAAAGATGTGACAAATATGAGAATCATGAAACGGTCCGAAAAATAGGAGGAGCATGAAGCGATGTTCATAATATGAAGAGCCTGAAAAGGTGTGAAAAACAGGAGGAGATTCAAAAGGTGTGAAATATATGAGGAGCATGAAACGGTCTGAAAAATAGGAGGAGGATGAAGCTGTGTTCAAAAGCATGAGAGCGTGAAAATGTGTGAAAAATATGAAGAGCTTCAAAAGCTGTGAAAAATATGAGGAGGATGAAAAGGTCTGAAAAGTAGGAGGAGCATGAAGCAGTGTTCAAAAACATGAAGAGCCTGAAAAGGTGTGAAATATATGAAAAGCTTCAAAAGTTTTCAAAAATACGAGGAGCATGAAACGGTCTGAAAAATAGGAGGAGTATGAAACGGTGTTTAAAAACATGAGGAGTCTGGAAATGTGTGAAAAATATGAAGACCTTGAAAAGAAGTGAAATACATGAGGAGCATGAAACGGACTAAAAAATAGGAGGAGCATGAAAAGGTCTTCAAAAACATGAAGAGCCTGAAAAGATGTGAAAACTATGAAGAGATTCAAAAGGTGTCAAAAATATGAGGAGCATGAAACGGTCTGAAATATAGGAGGAGCATGAAGCCGTGTTCAAAAACATGAACAGCATGAAAAGGTGTGAAAAATATGAAGAGCTTCAAAATGTGTTAAAAAAAGAGGAGCATGAAACGGCCTGAAAAATCGAAGGAGCATGAAACGGTCTGAAAAATAGGAGGAGCAAGAATCGGTGTTGAAAACATGAAGAGCATGAAAAGGTGTGAAAAATATGAAGAGCTTCAAAAGGTATCAAAAATATGAGGAGCATGAAACGTTCTGAAAAATAGGAGGAGCATAAAGCCGTTTGGAAAACATGAAGAGCCAGAAAAGGTGTGAAATATATGAAGAGCTTCAAAACTTGTCAAATATGAGTAGCATGAAACGGTCTGAAAATTAGGAGGAGCATGAAGCGGTGTTGAAAAACATGAAGTGCCTGAAAAGGTGTGAAATATATGAAGAGCTTCAAAAGGTGTGAAATATATGAGGAGCATGAAACGGTCTGAAATTTAGGAGGAGCATGAAGTAATGTTGAAAAAGAAGAAGAGCCTGAAAAGGTGTGAAAAATATGAAGAGCTTCAAAAGGTGTGAAATATATGAGGAGCATGAAACGGTTTGAAAAATAAGAGAAGCATGAAGTTGTGTTCAAAAACATGAGAACCAGAAAAGGTGTGAAAAATATGAAGAGCTTCAAAAGGTGTCAAAAATATGAGGAGTATGAAACGGTCTGAAAAATAGGAGCAGCATGAAACGGTGTTCAAAAATATGAAGAGCCTGAAAAGGTGTGAAAAATATGAAAAGCTTCAAACGGTGTGAAATACATGAGGAGCTTGAAACAGTCTGAAAATAGTAGGAGCATGAAGCGTTGTTCAAAAACATGAAAAGCCTGAAAAAGTGTGAAAAATAAGAAGAGCTTCAAAAGGTGTGAAAAATAGGAGGAGTATGAAGCGTTGTTGAAAAACATGAAGAGCATGAAAATGTGTGAAAAATATGAAGAGCTTCAAAAGGTGTGAAATATAGGAGGAGAATGAAGCGGTGTTCAAAAACATGAAAAGCCTGAAAAGGTGTGAAAAATATGAAGAGCTTCAAAAGGTGTGAAAAATAGGAGTAGTATGAAGCGTTGTTGAAAAACATGAAGATCCGGAAAAGGTGTGAAAAATATGAAGAGCTTCAAAAGGTGTCAAAAATATGAGGAGCTTCAAAAGGTGTCAAAAATATGAGGAGCATGAAACGGTCTGAAAAATAGGAGCAGCATTGTAACATTGTTGAAAAACTTGAAGAGCCTGAAAAGGTGTGAAAAATATGAAGAGCTTCAAAAGGTGTCAAATATATAAGGAGCATGAAACGGTCTGAAAAATCGGAGGAGTATGAAGTGGTGTTGAAAAACATGAAGAGCCTGAAAAGGTGTGACAAATATGAAGAGCTTCAAAAGGACTGAAATACATGAGGAGCATGAAACTGTCTGAAAAATACGAGGAGGATGAAGTAGTGTTCAAAAACATGAAGAGCCTATAAAGGAGTGAAAAATATGAAGAGCTTTAAAAGGTGTCAAAATATGAGGAGCTTGAAACGTTCTGAAAAATAGGAGGACCAAGAAACGGTGTTCAAAAACATGAAAAGCCTGAAAAGGTGTGAAAAATATGAAGAGCCTCAAAAAATGTCAAAAATATAAGGAGTATGAAATGGTCTCAAAAATAGGAGGAGCTTGAAGCGGTGTTGAAAAACTTGAAGAGCCTGAAATCGTGTGAAAAATATGAAGAGCTTCAAAAATGTGAAAAATATGAAGAGCTTCAAAAGGTTTGAAAAATATGAAGAGCTTCAAAAGGTGTCAAAAACTAAATGAGCATGAAACGGTCTGAAAAATAGGAGGAGCATGAAACGGTGTTGAAAATCATGAAGAGCCTGAAAAGGTGTGAAAAATATGAAGAGCTTCAAAAGATGTAAAAAATGAGAGATGCATGAAACGGGCTGAAAAATCGGAGGAGCATGAAGTGGTGTTGAAAAACATGAAGAGCCTGAAAATGTGTGAAATATATGAACAGCTTCAAAATGTGTCAAATATATGAGGAGCATGAAACGGTCTGAAAAATAGCAGGAGCATGAAGCGGTGTTGAGAAACATGAAGAGCCTGTAAATGTGTGAAAAATATGAAGAACTTCAAAAGGTGTCAAAAATATGAGGAGCATGGAACGGTCTGAAAAGTTGGAGGAGCATGAAGTCGTTGTGAAAAACATGAAGAGCCTGAAAATGTGTGCAAAATATGAAGAGCTTCAAAAGGTGTGAAATTCATGAGGAGATGAAACGGTCTGAAAAATAGGAGGGGCATGAAGCGGTGTTCAAACACATGCAGATACTGAAAAGTTGCCAAAAATATGAAGAGCTTCAAAAGGTGTCAAAAATATGAAGAGCTTCAAAAGGTGTCAAAAATGAGATGAGAATGAAACGGTCTGAAAAATAGGAGGAGCATGAAGTGGTGTTGAAAAAAATGAAGAGCCTGAGAAGTTGTGAAAAATGCGAATAGTTTAAAAAGACGTGAAAAATATGAAGAGCATCAAAAGATATAAAAATGAGATGAGCATGAAACGGTCTGAAAAATAAGAGGAGCATGAAGCGGTGTTGAAAAACATGAAGAGTCTGAAAAGGTGTGAGAAATATGAAGAGCTTCAAAAGGTGTCAAAATTATTAGGAGCATGAAACGGTCTGCAAAAAAGGAGAAGCATGAACTGATGTTGAAAAACATGAAGAGCCTGAAAAGGTGTGAAAAATATGAAGAGCTACAAAAGGTGTGAAAAATATGAGGAGCTTGAAACGGTCTGAAAAATAGGAGGAGAATGAAACGGTGTTCAAAAACATGAAGAGCCTGAAAAGGTGTGAAAAATATGAAGTACTTTAAAAGGTGTCAAAATATGAGGAGCATGAAACGTTCTGAAAAATAGGAGGATCAAGAAACGGTGTTGAAGAACATGAAGAGCCTGAAAACGTGTGAAAAATATGAAGAGCTTCAAAAGGTGTCAAAAATATGAGGAGCATGAAACGGTCTGAAAAATAGGAGGAGCATGAAGTGGTGTTGAAAAACATGAAGGGCTTGGAAAAGTGTGAAATATATGAAGAGCTCAAAAGGTGTGAAAAATATGTGGAACTTCAAAAGGTGTCAAAAATATGAGGAGCATGAAACTGTCTGAAAAATAGGAAGAGCAAGTAGCGGTGTTGAAAAACATGAAAAGCATGAAAAGGTGTGAAAAATATGAAGAGTTTCAAAAGGTATCAAAAATATGAGGAGCATGAAAAGGAACGAAAAATAGGAGGAGCATGAATCGTTATTGAAAAACATGAAGTGCCTGAAAAGGTGAAAAAAATATGAAGAGCTTCAAAAGGTGTCAAAAATATGAGGAGCATGAACCGGTCTGAGAAATAGGAAAAGCATGAAGCCGTGTTGAAAAACATGAAGAGCCTGAAAAGTTGTGAAATATATGAAGAGCTTCAAAACCTGTGAAATATAAGAGGAGCATGAAACGGTCTGAAAAATTGGAGGAGCATCAGGCGGTGTTGAAAAACATGAAGAGACTGAAAATGGTTGAAAAATATGAAGAGCTTCAAAAGGTGTCAAAAATATGGGGACCATGAGACGGTCTGCAAAACAGGAGGAGCATGAAGCGGTGTTGAAAAACATGAAGAGCCTTAAAAGGTATGAAAAATATGAAGAGCTTCAAAAGGTGTCAAAAATATGAGGAGCATGAGACGGTCTGAAAAATAGGAGGAGCATGACGGGGTTCAAATCATGTAGAGCCTGAAAAGGTGTGAATAATATGAAGAGTTTCAAAAGATGTGAAAAATATGAAGAGCTTCAAAAGCTCTCAAAAATTAAATGAGCATGAAACGGTCTGAAAAATAGGAGGAGCATGAAACGGTGTTCAAAAACATGAAGAGCCTGAAAAGGTGTGAAAAACATGAGAGCTTCAAAAGGTGTGAAATACATGAGAAGCATGAAACGGTCTGAAAAATAGGAGGAGCATGAAGCGGTGTTGAAAAACATGAAGAGCGTGAAAACGTGTAAAAATATGAAGATCTTCAAAACGTGTGAAAATATGAAGAGATTCAAAAGGTGTGAAAAATATGAAGAGATTCAAAAGGTGTGACAAATATGAAGAGCTTCAGAAGGTGTCAAAAATGAGATGAGCATGAAACGGTTTGAAAAATAGGAGGAGCATGAAACGATCTGAAAAATAGGAGGAACATAAAATGGTGTTCAAAAACATGAAGGGCCTGAAAAGGTGTGAAATATATGAAGAGCCTCAAAACGTGTCAAAATATGAGGAGCATGAAAAAGTCTGAAAAATATGAGGATCATGAAGCGGTTGTGAAAAACATGAAGAGCCTGAAAAGGTGTGAAAAATATGAAGAGCTTCAGAAGGTGTCAAAAATATGAGGCACATGAAACGGTCTGAAAAATAGGAGGAGCATGAAGCGGTGTTGAAAAACATGAAGAGCCTTAAAAGGTGTGAAAAATATGAAGAGCTTCAAAAGGTGTCAAAAATATGAGGAGCATGAGACGGTCTGAAAAATAGGAGGAGCATGACGGGGTTCAAAAACATGAAGAGCCTGAAAAGGTGTGAAAAATATGAAGAGTTTCAAAAGATGTGAAAAATATGAAGAGCTTCAAAAGCTCTCAAAAATTAAATGAGCATGAAACGGTCTGAAAAATAGGAGGAGCATGAAACGGTGTTGAAACCATAAAGAGCATGAAAAGGTGTGAAAAATATGAAGAGCTTCAAAAGCTGTCAAAAATATGAGGCGCATGAAACGGTCTGAAAAATAGGAGGAGCATGAAGCGGTGTTGAAAAACATGAAGAGCCTTAAAAGGTGTGAAAAATATGAAAAGCTTCAAAAGATGTCAAAATTATGAGGAACATGAAACGGTCGGAAAAATAGGAGAAGCATGAAACGGTGTTCAAAAACATGAAGAGCCTGAAAGGGTGTGAAAAATATGAAGAGCTTCAATAGGTGACAAAATTAGGAGGAGCATTAAACGTTCTGAAAATTAGGAGAAGCATGAAGCGGTCTTGAAAAACATGAATGAGCGTGAAAAGGTGTGAAAAATATGAAAAGATTCAAAAGTTGTCAAAAATATAAGGAGCATGAAACGGTCTGAAAATTGGAGGAGCATGAAGCGGTGTTGAAAAACATGAAGAGCCTGAAAAGTTGTGAAATACATGAAGAGCTTCAAAAGCAGTCAAAAATATGAGGAGCATGAAACGGTCTGAAAAATAGGAGGAGCATGAAGCGGTTGTGAAAAACATGAAACGCCTGAAAAAGTGTGAAATATATGAAGAGCTTCAAAAGGTGTGAAAAATACGAGGAGCTTCAACATGTGTGAAAAATATGAGGAGCATGAAACGGTCTGAAAAATAAAAGGAGCATGAAGCGCTGTTCAAAAAAATGAAGAGCCTGAAAAGGTGTGAAAGATATGAAGGGCTTCAAAAGGTGTCAAAAATATTAGGAGCATGAAACGGTCTGAAAAATAGGAGGAACATAAAATGGTGTTCAAAAACATGAAGGGCCTGAAAAGGTGTGAAATATATGAAGAGCCTCAAAACGTGTCAAAATATGAGGAGCATGAAAAGGTCTGAAAAATAGGAGGAGCATGAAACTGTGTTGAAAAACATGAAGAGACTGAACAGGTGTGAAAAATATGAAGAGCTTCAAAAGATGTGAAATACATGAGGAGCATGAAACTGTCTGAAAAATAGGAGGAGCATGAAGCGGTGTTCAAAAACATGAAGAGCCTGAAAAGGTGTGAAATATATGAAGAGATTCAAAAGGTGTCAAAAATATGAGGAGCATGAAAAAGTCTGAAAAATATGAGGATCATGAAGCGGTTGTGAAAAACATGAAGAGCCTGAAAAGGTGTGAAATATATGAAGAGATTCAAAAGGTGGCAAAATAGGAGGAGCATGAAACGTTCTGAAAATTAGGAGGAGCATGAAGCGGTGTTGAAAAACATGATGAGTGTGAAAAAGTGTGAAAAATATGAAGAGATTCAAAAGTTGTCAAAAATATAAGGAGCATGAAACGGTCTGAAAATTGGAGGAGCATGAAGCGGTGTTGAAAAACATGAGGAGCCTGAAAAGTTGTGAAATACATGAAGAGCTTCAAAAGGTGTCAAAAATATGAGGAGCATGAAACGGTCTGAAAAATAGGAGGAGCATGTAGCGGTTGTGAAAAACATGAAACGCCTGAAAAAGTGTGAAATATATGAAGAGCTTCAAAAGGTGTGAAAAATACGAGGAGCTTCAACAGGTGTGAAAAATATGAGGAGCATGAAACGGTCTGAAAAATAGGAGGAGCATGAAGCGGTGTTGAAAAACATGAAGAGCCTGAAAAGGTGTAAAAAAATGAAGAGCTTCAAAAGGTGTCAAAAATATGAGGAGCATGAGACGGTCTGAAAAATATGAGGAGCATGAAGCGGTGTTGAAAAACATGAAGAGCCTTAAAAGGTGTGAAAAATATGAAGAGCTTCAAAAGGTGTCAAAAATATGAGGAGCATGAACCGGTCTGAGAAATAGGAAAAGCATGAAGCGGTGTTGAAAAACATGAAGAGCCTGAAAAGGTGTGAAATATATGAAGAGCTTCAAAACCTGTGAAAAATAAGAGGAGCATGAAACGGTCTGAAAAATTGGAGGAGCATCAGGCGGTGTTGAAAAACATGAAGAGACTGAAAAGGGTTGAAAAATATGAAGAGCTTCAAAAGGTGTCAAAATATGGGGACCATGAAACGGTCTGAAAAATAGGAGGAGCATGAAGCGTTGTTGAAAAACATGAAGAACCTGAAACGGTGTGAAAAATATGAGAGCTTCAAAAGGTGTGAAATACATGAGAAGCATGAAACGGTCTGAAAAATAGGAGGAGCATGAAGCGGTGTTGAAAAACATGAAGAGCCTGAAAACGTGTAAAAATATGAAGATCTTCAAAACGTGTGAAAATATGAAGAGCTTCAGAAGGTGTGAAATACATGAAGAGCATGTCTGAAAAATAGGAGGAGCATGAAGCGGTGTTCAAAAACATGAAGAGCCTGAAAAGGTGTCAAATACATGAAGAGATTCAAAAGGTGTCAAAAATATGAGGAGCATGAAACGGTCTGAAAAATATGAGAATCATGAAGCGGTTGTGAAAAACATGAAAAGCCTGAAAAGGTGTGAAAAATGAAGAGCTTCAAAAGTTGTCAAATATATGCGGAGCATGAAACGGTCTGAAAAATAGGAGGAGCTTGAAACCGTGTTCTAAAACATGAAGAGCCTGAAAAGGTGTGAAAAATATGAAGAGCTTCAAAAGATGTGAAATACATGAGGAGCATGTCTGACAAATAGGAGGAGCATGAAGCGGTGTTCAAAAACATGAAGAGCCTGAAAAGCTGTGAAAAATATGAAGAGCATCAAAAGGTGTGAAAAATATGAAGAGCTTCAAGTGGTGTCAAAAATATGAGGAGCATGAAACGGTCTGAAAAAAAGGAGGAGCATGAAACGTTGTTCAAAAGATGAAGAGCCTGAATAGGTGTGAAAAGCATGAAGAGCTTCAAACGGTGTGAAATATATGAGGAGCATGAACGGTCTGAAAAATAGAAGGAGCATCAAGCTGTGTTGAAAAATATGAAGAGCCTGAAAAGGTGTGAAAAATATGAAGAGCTTCAAAACGTGTCAAAAATATGAGGAACATGAAAGAGTCTGAACAATAGGAGGAGCATGAAACGGTGTTCAAAATATGAAGGGCCTGAAAAGGTGTGAAATATATGAAGAGCCTCAAAACGTGTCAAAAATATGAGGAGCATGAAACTGTCTGAAAAATAGGAGGAGCATGAAGCGATGTTGAAAACATGAAGAGACTGAAAACGTGTGAATAATATGAAGAGCTTCAAAAGGTTTGAAAAATATGAAGAGATTCAAAAGTTGTGAAAAATATGAAGAGCTTCAGAAGGTGTCAAAAATGAGATGAGCATGAAACGGTTTGAAAAATAGGAGGAGCATGAAACGATCTGAAAAATAGGAGGAGAATGAATCGATGTTGAAAAACATAAAGAGCATGAAAAGGTGTGAAAAATATGAAGAGCTTCAAAAGGTGTCAAAAATATGAGGCGCATGAAACGGTCTGAAAAATAGGGGGAGCATGAAGCGGTGTTGAAAAACATGAAGAGCCTTAAAAGGTGTGAAAAATATGAAGAGCTTCAAAAGGTGTCAAAAATATGAGGAGCATGAGACGGTCTGAAAAATAGGAGAAGCATGACGTGGTTCAAAAACATGAAGAGCCTGAAAAGGTGTGAAAAATATGAAGAGTTTCAAAAGATGTGAAAAATATGAAGAGCTTCAAAAGCTCTCAAAAATTAAATGAGCATGAAACGGTCTGAAAAATAGGAGGAGCATGAAACGGTGTTCAAAAACATGAAGAGCCTGAAAAGGTGTGAAAAATATGAGAGCTTCAAAAGGTGTGAAATACATGAGAAGCATGAAACGGTCTGAAAAATAGAAGGAGAATGAAGCTGTGTTGAAAAACATGAAGAGCCTGAAAATGTGTGAAATATATGAACAGCTTCAAAATGTGTCAAATATATGAGGAGTATGAAACGGTCTGAAAAATAGCAGGAGCATGAAGCGGTGTTGAAAAACATGAAGAGCCTGTAAATGTGTGAAAAATATGAAGAACTTCAAAAGGTGTCAAAAATATGAGGAGCATAGAACGGTCTGAAAAGTTGGAGGAGCATGAAGTCGTTGTGAAAAACATGAAGAGCCTGAAAATGTGTGCAAAATATGAAGAGCTTCAAAAGGTGTGAAATTCATGAGGAGATGAAACGGTCTGAAAAATAGGAGGAGCATGAAACGGTGTTCAAAAACATGAAGAGCCTGAAAAGGTGTGAAAAATATGAAGAGCTTCAAAAGGTGTCAAAATTATTAGGAGCATGAAACGGTCTGCAAAAAAGGAGAAGCATGAAGTGGTGTTGAAAAACATGAAGAGCCTGAAAAGGTGTGAAAAATATGAAGAGCTACAAAAGATGTCAAAAATATGAGGAGCATGAGACGGTCTGAAAAATAGGAGGAGCATGACGGGGTTCAAAAACATGAAGAGCCTGAAAAGGTGTGAAAAATATGAAGAGTTTCAAAAGATGTGAAAAATATGAAGAGCTTCAAAAGCTCTCAAAAATTAAATGAGCATGATACGGTCTGAAAAATAGGAGGAGCATGAAACGGTGTTCAAAAACATGAAGAGCCTGAAAAGGTGTGAAAAATATGAGAGCTTCAAAAGGTGTGAAATACATGAGAAGCATGAAACGGTCTGAAAAATAGAAGGAGAATGAAGCTGTGTCGAAAAACATGAAGAGCCGAAAATGTGTGAAATATATGAACAGCTTCAAAATGTGTCAAATATATGAGGAGCATGAAACGGTCTGAAAAAAAGCAGGAGCATGAAGCGGTGTTGAAAAACATGAAGAGCCTGTAAATGTGTGAAAAATATGAAGAACTTCAAAAGGTGTCAAAAATATGAGGAGCATGGAACGGTCTGAAAAGTTGGAGGAGCATGAAGTCGTTGTGAAAAACATGAAGAGCCTGAAAATGTGTGCAAAATATGAAGAGCTTCAAAAGGTGTGAAATTCATGAGGAGATGAAACGGTCTGAAAAATAGGAGGGGCATGAAGCGGTGTTCAAACACATGCAGATACTGAAAAGTTGCCACAAATATGAAGAGCTTCAAAAGGTGTCAAAAATATGAAGAGCTTCAAAAGGTGTCAAAAATGAGATGAGAATGAAACGGTCTGAAAAATAGGAGGAGCATGAAGTGGTGTTGAAAAAAATGAAGAGCCTGAGAAGTTGTGAAAAATATGAAGAGTTTAAAAAGATGTGAAAAATATGAAGAGCTTCAAAAGATATAAAAATGAGATGAGCATGAAACGGTCTGAAAAATAAGAGGAGCATGAAGCGGTGTTGAAAAACATGAAGAGTCTGAAAAGGTGTGAGAAATATGAAGAGCTTCAAAAGGTGTCAAAAATATGAGGAGCATGAGACGGTCTGAAAAATAGGAGGAGCATGACGGGGTTCAAAAACATGTAGAGCCTGAAAAGGTGTGAAAAATATGAAGAGTTTCAAAAGATGTGAAAAATATGAAGAGCTTCAAAAGCTCTCAAAAATTAAATGAGCATGAAACGGTCTGAAAAATAGGAGGAGCATGAAACGGTGTTCAAAAACATGAAGAGCCTGAAAAGGTGTGAAAAATATGAGAGCTTCAAAAGGTGTGAAATACATGAGAAGCATGAAACGGTCTGAAAAATAGGAGGAGCATGAAGCAGTGTTGAAAAACATGAAGAGCCTGAAAACGTGTAAAAATATGAAGATCTTCAAAACGTGTGAAAATATGAAGAGCTTCAGAAGGTGTGAAATACATGAAGAGCATGAAACGGTCTGAAAAATAGGAGGTGCATGAAACAGTGTTGAAAAACATGAAGAGACTGAACACGTGTGAAAAATATGAAGAGCTTCAAAAGGTGTGAAATACATGAGGAGCATGTCTGAAAAATAGGAGGAGCATGAAGCAGTGTTCAAAAACATGAAGAGCCTGAAAAGGTGTGAAATACATGAAGAGATTCAAAAGGTGTCAAAAATATGAGGAGCATGAAACGGTCTGAAAAATATGAGAATCATGAAGAGGTTGTGAAAAACATGAAAAGCCTGAAAAGGTGTGAAAAATGAAGAGCTTCAAAAGTTGTCAAATATATGCGGAGCATGAAACGGTCTGAAAAATAGGAGGAGCTTGAAACCGTGTTCTAAAACATGAAGAGCCTGAAAAGGGGTGAAAAATATGAAGAGCTTCAAAAGGTGTGAAATACATGAGGAGCATGTCTGACAAATAGGAGGAGCATGAAGCGGTGTTCAAAACATGAAGAGCCTGAAAAGCTGTGAAAAATATGAACGACATCAAAAGGTGTGAAAAATATGAAGAGCTTCAAAAGGTGTCAAAAATATGAGGAGCATGAAACGGTCTGAAAAAAAGGAGGAGCATGAAACGTTGTTCAAAAGATGAAGAGCCTGAATAGGTGTGAAAAGCATGAAGAGCTTCAAACGGTGTGAAATATATGAGGAGCATGAACGGTCTGAAAAATAGAAGGAGCATCAAGCTGTGTTGAAAAATATGAAGAGCCTGAAAATGTGTGAAAAATATGAAGAGCTTCAAAACGCGTCAAAAATATGAGGAACATGAAAGAGTCTGAACAATAGGAGGAGCATGAAACGGTGTTCAAAATATGAAGGGCCTGAAAAGGTGTGAAATATATGAAGAGCCTCAAAACGTGTCAAAAATATGAGGAGCATGAAACTGTCTGAAAAATAGGAGGAGCATGAAGCGATGTTTAAAAACATGAAGAGACTGAAAACGTGTGAATAATATGAAGAGCTTCAAAAGGTTTGAAAAATATGAAGAGATTCAAAAGGTGTGAAAAATATGAAGAGCTTCAGAAGGTGTCAAAAATATGAGGAGCATGAGACGGTCTGAAAAATAGGAGGAGCATGACGGGGTTCTAAAACATGAAGAGCCTGAAAAGGTGTGAAAAATATGAGAGCTTCAAAAGGTGTGAAATACATGAGAAGCATGAAACGGTCTGAAAAATAGAAGGAGAATGAAGCTGTGTTGAAAAACATGAAGAGACTGAAAAGGTGTAAAAAATATGAAGAGCTTCAAAAGGTTTCAAAAAAATGAGGAGAATGAAACGGTCTGAAAAATAGGAGGATCATGAAGCGGTGTTTAAAAACATGAAGAGCCTGAAAAGGTGTGAAAAATATGAAGAGCTTCAAAAGGTGTCAAAATTATGAGGAACATGAAACGGTCGGAAAAATAGGAGGAGCATGAAACGGTGTTCAAAAACATGAAGAGCCTGAAAAGATGTGAAAAATATGAAGAGCTTCAATAGGTGGCAAAATTAGGAGGAGCATTAAACGTTCTGAAAATTAGGAGGAGCATGAAGCGGTGTTGAAAAACATGATGAGCGTGAAAAGGTGTGAAAAATATGAAGAGATTCAAAAGTTGTCAAAAATATAAGGAGCATGAAACGGTCTGAAAATTGGAGGAGCATGAAGCGGTGTTGAAAAACATGAAGAGCCTGAAAAGTTGTGAAATACATGAAGAGCTTCAAAAGCTGTCAAAAATATGAGGAGCATGAAACGGTCTGAGAAATAGGAGGAGCATGAAGCGTTTGTGAAAAACATGAAACGCCTGAAAAAGTGTGAAATATATGAAGAGCTTCAAAAGGTGTGAAAAATACGAGGAGCTTCAACATGTGTGAAAAATATGAGAAGCATGAAACGGTCTGAAAAATAAAAGGAGCATGAAACGCTGTTCAAAAAAATGAAGAGCCTGAAAAGGTGTGAAAGATATGAAGGGCTTCAAAAGGTGTCAAAAATATTAGGAGCATGAAACGATCTGAAAAATCGGAGGAACATAAAATGGTGTGCAAAAACATGAAGGGCCTGAAAAGGTGTGAAATATATGAAGAGCCTTAAAACGTGTCAAAATATGAGAAGCATGAAAAGGTCTGAAAAATAGGAGGAGCATGAAACTGTGTTGAAAAACATGAAGAGACTGAACAGGTGTGAAAAATATGAAGAGCTTCAAAAAGTGTGAAATACATGAGGAGCATGAAACTGTCTGAAAAATAAGAGGAGCATGAAGCGGTGTTCAAAACAATGAAGAGACTGAAAATGTGTGAAAAATATGAGAAGCTTCAAAAGGTGTCAAATTATGAGGAGCATGAAAAGGTCTGAAAAATAGGAGGAACATAAAACGGTGTTCAAAAACATGAAGGGCCTGAAAACGTGTGAAATATATGAAGAGCTTCAAAAGTTGTCAAAAATATGAGGAGCATGAAACGGTCTGAAAATAGGAGGTGCAAGAAACGGTGTTCAAAAACATGAACAGCTTGAAAAGGTTTGAAAAATGTGAAGAGCTTGAAAAGGTGTCAAAAATATGAGGAGCATGAAACGGTCTGAAAAATAGGAGGAGCATGAAACCTTGTTGAAAAATATGAAGATCCTGAAAAGGTGTGAAAAATATGAAGAGCTTCAAAAGGTGTCAAAATATGAGGAGCATGAAACGGTCTGAAAAATAGGAGGAGCATGAAACGATGTTGAAAACATGAAGAGCCTGAAAAGGTGTGAAAAATATGAAGAGCTTCAAAAGGTGTCAAAAATATGAGGAGCATGAAACGGTCTGAAAAATATGAGTAGCATGAAACGGTGTTCAAAAACATGAAAACCCTGAAAAGGTGTGAAATATATGAAGAGCTTCAAAAGATGTCAAAAATAGGAGGAGCATGAAGCGGTGTAGAAAAACATGAAGAGTCTGAAAATGCGTGAAAAATATGAAGAGCTTCAAAAGATGTCAAAAATATGAGGAGCATGACACGGTTCAGAAATATAGGAGGAGCATAAAGTGGTGTTGAAAACATGAAGAACCTGAAAAGTTGTGAAAAATATGACGAGCTTCAAAAGGTGTCAAATATATGAGGAGTATGAAATGGTCTGAAAAATGGGAGGAGCATGAAGCGGTGTTCAAAAACATGAAGAACCTGAAAAGGTGTGAAAATTATGAAGAGATTCAAAAGGTGTCAAAAATATGAGAAGCATGAAACGGTCTGAAAAATAGGAGGAGCATGAAGCGGTGTTGAAAAAGATGAAGAGCTTGAATACGTGTGAAAAATATGAAGAGCTTCAAAAGGTGTCAAAAATATGAGGAGCATGAAACAGTCTGAAAAATAGGAGGAGCATGAAGCGGATTTGAAAAGCATGAAGAGCCTGAAAAGGTGTGAAATATATGAAGAGCTTCAAAAGGTGTAAAAAATATGAGGAGCTTGAAACGGTCTGAAATATAAGAGGATCTGGTTTTCTCAGTGTGTATGCCCAGAAGTGGGATTGCTGGGTCATATGGCAGTTCTATTTCCAGTTTTTTAAGAAATCTCCACACTGTTTTCCATAGGGGCTGTACTAGTGTGCATTCCCACCAACAGTGTAAGAGGGTTCCCTTTTCTCCACACCATCTCCAGCATTTATTGCTTGTAGACTTTTGGATAGCAGCCATCCTGACTGGCATGTAATGGTACCTCATTGTGGTTTTGATTTGCATTTCTCTAATAATGAGTGATGTTGAGCATCTTTTCATGTGTTTGTTATCCATCTGTATGTCTTCTTTGGAGAAATGTCTGTTTAGTTCTTTGGCTCATTTTTTATTGGGTCATTTATTTTTCTGGAATTGAGCTGCAGGATTTGCTTGTATATTTTTGAGATTAATCCTTTGTCTGTTTCTTCATTTGCTATTATTTTCTCCCAATTTGAGGGCTGTCTTTTCACCTTACTTATAGTTTCCTTTGTAGTGCAAAAGCTTTTAAGTTTCATTAGGTCCCATTTGTTTAGTTTTGCTTTTATTTCCAATATTCTGGGAGGTGGGTCATAGAGGATCTTGCTTTGATTTATGTCGGAGAGTGTTTTGCCTATGTTCTCCTCTAGGAGTTTTATAGTTTCTGGTCTTACATTTAGATCTTTAATCCATTTTGAGTTTATTTTTGTATATGGTGTTAGAAAGTGTTCTATTTTCATTCGTTTACAAGTGGTTGACCAGTTTTCCCAGCACCACTTGTTAAAGAGGTTGTCTTTTTTCCATTGTATATCCTTGCCTCCTTTGTCAAAGATAAGTTGTCCATAGGTTCGTCTGAAAGAGACACGTGCACCCCAATGTTCATCGCAGCACTGTTTATAATAGCCAGGACATGGAAGCAACCTAGATGCCCGTCAGCAGATGAATGGATAAGAAAGCTGTGGTACATATACACCATGGAATATTACTCAGCCATTAAAAAGAATTCATTTGAATCAGTCCTAATGAGATGGATGAAGCTGGAGCCCATTATACAGAGTGAAGTAAGCCAGAAAGATAAAGAACATTAGAGCATGCTGACACATGTATATGGAATTTAGAAAGGTGATAACGATAACCCTATATGCAGAACAGAAAAAGAGACACAGAAATACAGAACAGACTTTTGAACTTTGTGGGAGAATGCGAGGTTGGGATATTTCAAAAGAACAGCATGTATGCTATCTATGGTGAAACAGATCACCAGCCCAGGTAGGATGCACGAGACAAGTGCTCCGGCTTGGTGCACTGGGAAGACCGAGAGGAATCGGGTGGAGAGGGAGGTGGGAGGGGGGATTGGGATTGGGAATACATGTAAAATCATGGCTGATTCATATCAATGTATGACAAAACCGACTGGGAAAAAAAATAAAAATAATAAAAAAAAATTTAAAAAAATAACAATAAAAAAAAAAATAAGAGGAGCATGAAATGGTGTTCAAAAACATGAAGAGCCTGAAAAGGTGTGGAAATTATGAAGAGCTTCAAAAGGTGTCAAATATATGAGGAGCATAAAACGGTCTGAAACATAGGAGGAGCATGAAGCGGTGTTGAAAAACATGAAGAGCCTGAAAAGGTGTGAAAAATATGAAGAGCTTCAAAAGGTGCCAAAAATATGAAGAGCATGAAACGGTCTGAAAAATAGGAGAAGCATGAAATGGTGTTCAAAAACATGAAGACCTGAAAAGGTGTGAAAAATATGAAGAGCTTCAAAAGGTGCCAAAAATATGAGGAGCATGAAACGGTCTGACAAAGTGGAGGAGCATGAAGCGGTGTTGAAAAACATGAAGAGCCTGAAAAGTTGTGAAAAATATGAAGAGCTTCCAAAGGTGTCAAAATATGAGAAGCATGAAACGGTCTGAAAAATAGGAGGAGCATGAAGCAGTGTTGAAAAACATGAAGAGTCTGAAAAGGTGTGAAAAATATGAAGAGCTTCTAAAGGGGTCAAAAGTAGAGGAGCTTCAAAAGGTGTCAAAATTGAGATGAGCATGAAATGGAGTGAAAATATGAGGAGCATGAAGCCGTTTTGAAAATCATGGAGAGTCTGAAAAGGTGTGAAAAATATGAAGAGCATCAAAAGGTGTCAAAAATATGAGGAGCATGAAACTGTCTGAAAAAGAGGAGGAGCATGAAGCGGTGTTGAAAAACATGAAGAGCCTGAAAAGGTGTGAAAAATATGAAGAGCTTCAAAATGTGTCAAAAATATGAGGATCATGAAACGGTCTGAAAAATAGGAGAAGCAGGAAGTGGTGTTGAAAAACATGAAGAGCCTGAAAACGTGTGAAAAATATGAAGAGCTTCAAAAGGTGTGAAAAATATGAAGAGCTTCAAAAGGTGATAAAAATGAGATGAGCATGAAACGGTCTGAAAAATATGAGGAGCATGAAGCGGTGTTGGAAATCATGAAGAACCTGAAAAGGTGTGAAAAATATGAAGAGCTTCAAAAAGTGTCAAAACTATGAGGAGCATGAAACGGTCTGAAAAATAGGAGGAGCATGAAAAGGTGTTCAAATGCATGAAGAGCCTGAAAAGGTGTGAAAAATATGAAGAGCTTCAAATGGTGTCAAAAATATGAGGAGCATGTAACGTTCTGAAAAATAGGAGGAGCATGAAAAGGTGTTCAAATGCATGAAGAGCCTGAAAAGGTGTGAAAAATATGAAGAGCTTCAAATGGTGTCAAAAATATGAGGAGCATGTAACGTTCTGAAAGATAGGAGGAGCATGAAACGGTGATCAAAAACATGAGGAGCCTGAAAAGGTGTGATAAATATGAAGAGCTTCAAATGGTGTCAAAAATATGAGAAGCATGTAACGTTCAGAATAATAGGAGGAGCATGAAACGGTGATCCAAAACATGAGGAGCCTGAAAAGGTGTGAAAAACATGAAGAGCTTAAAAAGGTGTCAAAAATATGCGGAGCATGAAACGGTCTGAAAAATAGGAGGAGCATGAGCGGTGTTGAAAAACATGAAGAGCCTGAAAAAGTGTGAAAAATATGAAGAGCTGCAAAAATGTGAAAAATATGAAGAGCTTCAAAAAGTGTGAAATATATGAAAGGCCTCAAAAAGTGTCAAAAATATGAGGAGTATGAAACGGTGTGAAAAATAGCAGGAGCATGAAGCGGTGTTGAAAAACATGAAGAGCCTGAAAAAGTGTGAAAAATATGAAGAGGTTCAAAAATGTGAAAAATATGAAGAGCTTCAAAAGGTGTGAAATATATGAACAGCTTCAAAAGGTGTCAAAATTAGATGAGCATGAAACGGTCTGAAAAATAGGAGGAGCATGAAGTGGTGTTGAAAAACATGAAGAGCCTGAAAAGGTGTGAAATATATGAAGAGCTTCAAAAGGTGTCAAAAATATGAAGAGCTTCAAAAAGTGTCAAAAATATGAAGAGCATGAAACGGTCTGAAAAATAGGCGGAGCATGAAACGGTGTTCAAAAACATGAAGAGCCTGAAAAGGTTGAAAAATATAAAGAGCTTCAAAAGGTGTGAAAATTATGAGGAGCATGAAACGGCCTGAAAAATAGAAGTAGCATGAAATGGTGTGGAAAACATGAAGAGCCTGAAAAGGTGTGAAAAATATGAAGAGCTTCAAAAGGCGTCAAAAATATGAAGAGCATGAAACGGCATGAAAAATAGGAGGAGCATGAAACGGGGATCAAAAACATGAGAAGCCTGAAAAGGTGTGAAAAATATGAAGAGCTTCAAAAGTGTGAAATTCATGAGGAGCATGAAACGGTCTGAAACATATGAGAAGCATGAAGTGGTGTGGAAAAACATGAAGAGCCTGAAAAGGTGTGAAAAATATGATGAGCTTCAAAAGGTGTTAAAAATATGACGAGCATGAAACGGTCTGAAAATTTGGAGGATCATGAGCGGTGTTCAAAAACATGAAGAGCCTGAAAAGGTGTGAGCAACATGAAGAGATTCAAATGGTGTCAAAAATATGAGAAGCATGAAACTGTCTGAAAGATAGGAGGAGCATGAAGCGGTGTTCACAATCATGAAGAGCCTGAAAACGTGTAAAAAATATGAAGAGCTTCAAAAGGTGTCAAAAATATGAGGAGCATGAAACGTTCTGATAAATAGGAGAAGCATGAAACGGTGAGCAAAAACATGAGGAGCCTGACAAGATGTGAAAAATATGAAGAGCTTCAAAATGTGTGAAATTCATGAGGATCATGAAACGGTCTGAAAAATAGGAGAAGCATGAAGTGGGGTTCAAAACATGAAGAGCCTGAAAAGGTGTGAAAAATATGAAGAGCTTCAAAAGGAGTCAAAATATGAGGAGCATGAAACGGTCTGAAAAATAGGAGGTGCAAGAAACGGTGTTCAAAAACATGAACAGCCTGAAAAGGTTTGAAAAATGTGAAGAGCTTGAAAAGGTGTCAAAAATATGAGGGGCATGAAACTGTCTGAAAAATAGGAGGAGCATGAAACCTTGTTGAAAAATATGAAGAGCCTGAAAAGATATGAAAAATATGAAGAGCTTCAAAAGGTGTCAAAATATGAGGAGCATGAAACGGTCTGAAAAATAGGAGGAGCATGAAACGGTGTTGAAAACATGAAGAGCCTGAAAAGGTGTGAAAAATATGAAGAGCTTCAAAAGGTGACAAAAATATGAGGAGCATGAAACGGTCTGAAAAATATGAGGAGCATGAAACGGTGTTCAAAAACATGAAAACCCTGAAAAGGTGTGAAATATATGAAGAGCTTCAAAAGATGTCAAAAATAGGAGGAGCATGAAGCCGTGTAGAAAAACATGAAGAGTCTGAAAAGGCGTGAAAAATATGAAGAGCTTCAAAAGATGTCAAAAATATGAGGAGCATGACACGGTTCAGAAATATAGGAGGAGCATGAAGTGGTGTTGAAAACATGAAGAACCTGAAAAGTTGTGAAAAATATGACGAGCTTCAAAAGGTGTCAAATATATGAGGAGTATGAAATGGTCTGAAAAATGGGAGGAGCATGAAGCGGTGTTCAAAAACATGAAGAACCTGAAAAGGTGTGAAAATTATGAAGAGATTCAAAAGGTGTCAAAAATATGAGAAGCATGAAACGGTCTGAAAAATAGGAGGAGCATGAAGCGGTGTTGAAAAAGATGAAGAGCTTGAATACGTGTGAAAAATATGAAGAGCTTCAAAAGGTGTCAAAAATATGAGGAGCATGAAACAGTCTGAAAAATAGGAGGAGCATGAAGCGGATTTGAAAAGCGTGAAGAGCCTGAAAAGGTGTGAAATATATGAAGAGCTTCAAAAGGTGTAAAAAATATGAGGAGCTTGAAACGGTCTGAAATATAAGAGGATCTGGTTTTCTCAGTGTGTATGCCCAGAAGTGGGATTGCTGGGTCATATGGCAGTTCTATTTCCAGTTTTTTAAGAAATCTCCACACTGTTTTCCATAGGGGCTGTACTAGTGTGCATTCCCACCAACAGTGTAAGAGGGTTCCCTTTTCTCCACACCATCTCCAGCATTTATTGCTTGTAGACTTTTGGATAGCAGCCATCCTGACTGGCATGTAATGGTACCTCATTGTGGTTTTGATTTGCATTTCTCTAATAATGAGTGATGTTGAGCATCTTTTCATGTGTTTGTTATCCATCTGTATGTCTTCTTTGGAGAAATGTCTGTTTAGTTCTTTGGCTCATTTTTTATTGGGTCATTTATTTTTCTGGAATTGAGCTGCAGGATTTGCTTGTATATTTTTGAGATTAATCCTTTGTCTGTTTCTTCATTTGCTATTATTTTCTCCCAATTTGAGGGCTGTCTTTTCACCTTACTTATAGTTTCCTTTGTAGTGCAAAAGCTTTTAAGTTTCATTAGGTCCCATTTGTTTAGTTTTGCTTTTATTTCCAATATTCTGGGAGGTGGGTCATAGAGGATCTTGCTTTGATTTATGTCGGAGAGTGTTTTGCCTATGTTCTCCTCTAGGAGTTTTATAGTTTCTGGTCTTACATTTAGATCTTTAATCCATTTTGAGTTTATTTTTGTGTATGGTGTTAGAAAGTGTTCTATTTTCATTCGTTTACAAGTGGTTGACCAGTTTTCCCAGCACCACTTGTTAAAGAGGTTGTCTTTTTTCCATTGTATATCCTTGCCTCCTTTGTCAAAGATAAGTTGTCCATAGGTTCGTCTGAAAGAGACACGTGCACCCCAATGTTCATCGCAGCACTGTTTATAATAGCCAGGACATGGAAGCAACCTAGATGCCCGTCAGCAGATGAATGGATAAGAAAGCTGTGGTACATATACACCATGGAATATTACTCAGCCATTAAAAAGAATTCATTTGAATCAGTCCTAATGAGATGGATGAAGCTGGAGCCCATTATACAGAGTGAAGTAAGCCAGAAAGATAAAGAACATTAGAGCATGCTGACACATGTATATGGAATTTAGAAAGGTGATAACGATAACCCTATATGCAGAACAGAAAAAGAGACACAGAAATACAGAACAGACTTTTGAACTTTGTGGGAGAATGCGAGGTTGGCATATTTCAAAAGAACAGCATGTATGCTATCTATGGTGAAACAGATCACCAGCCCAGGTAGGATGCACGAGACAAGTGCTCCGGCTTGGTGCACTGGGAAGACCGAGAGGAATCGGGTGGAGAGGGAGGTGGGAGGGGGGATTGGGATTGGGAATACATGTAAAATCATGGCTGATTCATATCAATGTATGACAAAACCGACTGGGAAAAAAAATAAAAATAATAAAAAAAATTTAAAAAAATAACAATAAAAAAAAATAAGAGGAGCATGAAATGGTGTTCAAAAACATGAAGAGCCTGAAAAGGTGTGGAAATTATGAAGAGCTTCAAAAGGTGTCAAATATATGAGGAGCATAAAACGGTCTGAAACATAGGAGGAGCATGAAGCGGTGTTGAAAAACATGAAGAGCCTGAAAAGGTGTGAAAAATATGAAGAGCTTCAAAAGGTGCCAAAAATATGAAGAGCATGAAACGGTCTGAAAAATAGGAGAAGCATGAAATGGTGTTCAAAAACATGAAGACCTGAAAAGGTGTGAAAAATATGAAGAGCTTCAAAAGGTGCCAAAAATATGAGGAGCATGAAACGGTCTGACAAAGTGGAGGAGCATGAAGCGGTGTTGAAAAACATGAAGAGCCTGAAAAGTTGTGAAAAATATGAAGAGCTTCCAAAGGTGTCAAAATATGAGAAGCATGAAACGGTCTGAAAAATAGGAGGAGCATGAAACGGTCTGAAAAATAGGAGGAGCATGAAGCAGTGTTGAAAAACATGAAGAGTCTGAAAAGGTGTGAAAAATATGAAGAGCTTCTAAAGGGGTCAAAAGTAGAGGAGCTTCAAAAGGTGTCAAAAATGAGATGAGCATGAAATGGAGTGAAAATATGAGGAGCATGAAGCCGTTTTGAAAATCATGGAGAGTCTGAAAAGGTGTGAAAAATATGAAGAGCATCAAAAGGTGTCAAAAATATGAGGAGCATGAAACTGTCTGAAAAAGAGGAGGAGCATGAAGCGGTGTTGAAAAACATGAAGAGCCTGAAAAGGTGTGAAAAATATGAAGAGCTTCAAAATGTGTCAAAAATATGAGGATCATGAAACGGTCTGAAAAATAGGAGAAGCAGGAAGTGGTGTTGAAAAACATGAAGAGCCTGAAAACGTGTGAAAAATATGAAGAGCTTCAAAAGGTGTGAAAAATATGAAGAGCTTCAAAAGGTGATAAAAATGAGATGAGCATGAAACGGTCTGAAAAATATGAGGAGCATGAAGCGGTGTTGGAAATCATGAAGAACCTGAAAAGGTGTGAAAAATATGAAGAGCTTCAAAAGGTGTCAAAACTATGAGGAGCATGAAACGGTCTGAAAAATAGGAGGAGCATGAAAAGGTGTTCAAATGCATGAAGAGCCTGAAAAGGTGTGAAAAATATGAAGAGCTTCAAATGGTGTCAAAAATATGAGGAGCATGTAACGTTCTGAAAAATAGGAGGAGCATGAAAAGGTGTTCAAATGCATGAAGAGCCTGAAAAGGTGTGAAAAATATGAAGAGCTTCAAATGGTGTCAAAAATATGAGGAGCATGTAACGTTCTGAAAGATAGGAGGAGCATGAAACGGTGATCAAAAACATGAGGAGCCTGAAAAGGTGTGATAAATATGAAGAGCTTCAAATGGTGTCAAAAATATGAGAAGCATGTAACGTTCTGAATAATAGGAGGAGCATGAAACGGTGATCCAAAACATGAGGAGCCTGAAAAGGTGTGAAAAACATGAAGAGCTTAAAAAGGTGTCAAAAATATGAGGAGCATGAAACGGTCTGAAAAATAGGAGGAGCATGAGCGGTGTTGAAAAACATGAAGAGCCTGAAAAAGTGTGAAAAATATGAAGAGCTGCAAAAATGTGAAAAATATGAAGAGCTTCAAAAAGTGTGAAATATATGAAAGGCCTCAAAAAGTGTCAAAAATATGAGGAGTATGAAACGGTGTGAAAAATAGCAGGAGCATGAAGCGGTGTTGAAAAACATGAAGAGCCTGAAAAAGTGTGAAAAATATGAAGAGGTTCAAAAATGTGAAAAATATGAAGAGCTTCAAAAGGTGTGAAATATATGAACAGCTTCAAAAGGTGTCAAAATTAGATGAGCATGAAACGGTCTGAAAAATAGGAGGAGCATGAAGTGGTGTTGAAAAACATGAAGAGCCTGAAAAGGTGTGAAATATATGAAGAGCTTCAAAAGGTGTCAAAAATATGAAGAGCTTCAAAAAGTGTCAAAAATATGAAGAGCATGAAACGGTCTGAAAAATAGGCGGAGCATGAAACGGTGTTCAAAAACATGAAGAGCCTGAAAAGGTTGAAAAATATAAAGAGCTTCAAAAGGTGTGAAAATTATGAGGAGCATGAAACGGCCTGAAAAATAGAAGTAGCATGAAATGGTGTGGAAAACATGAAGAGCCTGAAAAGGTGTGAAAAATATGAAGAGCTTCAAAAGGCGTCAAAAATATGAAGAGCATGAAACGGTATGAAAAATAGGAGGAGCATGAAACGGGGATCAAAAACATGAGAAGCCTGAAAAGGTGTGAAAAATATGAAGAGCTTCAAAAGTGTGAAATTCATGAGGAGCATGAAACGGTCTGAAACATATGAGAAGCATGAAGTGGTGTGGAAAAACATGAAGAGCCTGAAAATGTGTGAAAAATATGATGAGCTTCAAAAGGTGTTAAAAATATGACGAGCATGAAACGGTCTGAAAATTTGGAGGATCATGAGCGGTGTTCAAAAACATGAAGAGCCTGAAAAGGTGTGAGCAACATGAAGAGATTCAAATGGTGTCAAAAATATGAGAAGCATGAAACTGTCTGAAAGATAGGAGGAGCATGAAGCGGTGTTCACAATCATGAAGAGCCTGAAAACGTGTAAAAAATATGAAGAGCTTCAAAAGGTGTCAAAAATATGAGGAGCATGAAACGTTCTGATAAATAGGAGAAGCATGAAACGGTGAGCAAAAACATGAGGAGCCTGACAAGATGTGAAAAATATGAAGAGCTTCAAAATGTGTGAAATTCATGAGGATCATGAAACGGTCTGAAAAATAGGAGAAGCATGAAGTGGGGTTCAAAACATGAAGAGCCTGAAAAGGTGTGAAAAATATGAAGAGCTTCAAAAGGAGTCAAAATATGAGGAGCATGAAACGGTCTGAAAAATAGGAGGTGCAAGAAACGGTGTTCAAAAACATGAACAGGCTGAAAAGGTTTGAAAAATATGAAGAGCTTGAAAAGGTGTCAAAAATATGAGGGGCATGAAACTGTCTGAAAAATAGGAGGAGCATGAAACCTTGTTGAAAAATATGAAGAGCCTGAAAAGATATGAAAAATATGAAGAGCTTCAAAAGGTGTCAAAATATGAGGAGCATGAAACGGTCTGAAAAATAGGAGGAGCATGAAACGGTGTTGAAAACATGAAGAGCCTGAAAAGGTGTGAAAAATATGAAGAGCTTCAAAAGGTGACAAAAATATGAGGAGCATGAAACGGTCTGAAAAATATGAGGAGCATGAAACGGTGTTCAAAAACATGAAAACCCTGAAAAGGTGTGAAATATATGAAGAGCTTCAAAAGATGTCAAAAATAGGAGGAGCATGAAGCCGTGTAGAAAAACATGAAGAGTCTGAAAAGGCGTGAAAAATATGAAGAGCTTCAAAAGATGTCAAAAATATGAGGAGCATGACACGGTCAGAAATATAGGAGGAGCATGAAGTGGTGTTGAAAACATGAAGAACCTGAAAAGTTGTGAAAAATATGAAGAGCTTCAAAAGGTGTCAAATATATGAGGAGTATGAAACGGTCTGAAAAATGGGAGGAGCATGAAGCGGTGTTCAAAAACATGAAGAACCTGAAAAGGTGTGAAAAATATGAAGAGATTCAAAAGGTGTCAAAAATATGAGAAGCATGAAACGGTCTGAAAAATAGGAGGAGCATGAAGCGGTGATGAAAAAGATGAAGAGCTTGAATACGTGTGAAAAATATGAAGAGCTTCAAAAGGTGTCAAAAAAATGAGGAGCATGAAACAGTCTGAAAAATAGGAGGAGCATGAAGCGGATTTGAAAAGCATGAAGAGCCTGAAAAGGTGTGAAATATATGAAGAGCTTCAAAAGGTGTAAAAAATATGAGGAGCTTGAAACGGTCTGAAAAATAAGAGGATCTGGTTTCCTCAGTGTGTATGCCCAGAAGTGGGATTGCTGGGTCATATGGCAGTTCTATTTCCAGTTTTTAAAGAAATCTCCACACTGTTTTCCATAGCGGCTGTACTAGTGTGCATTCCCACCAACAGTGTAAGAGGGTTCCCTTTTCTCCACACCATCTCCAGCATTTATTGCTTGTAGACTTTTGGATAGCAGCCATCCTGACTGGCATGTAATGGTACCTCATTGTGGTTTTGATTTGCATTTCTCTAATAATGAGTGATGTTGAGCATCTTTTCATGTGTTTGTTATCCATCTGTATGTCTTCTTTGGAGAAATGTCTGTTTAGTTCTTTGGCTCATTTTTTATTGGGTCATTTATTTTTCTGGAATTGAGCTGCAGGAGTTGCTTGTATATTTTTGAGATTAATCCTTTGTCTGTTTCTTCATTTGCTATTATTTTCTCCCAATTTGAGGGCTGTCTTTTCACCTTACTTATAGTTTCCTTTGTAGTGCAAAAGCTTTTAAGTTTCATTAGGTCCCATTTGTTTAGTTTTGCTTTTATTTCCAATATTCTGGGAGGTGGGTCATAGAGGATCTTGCTTTGATTTATGTCGGAGAGTGTTTTGCCTATGTTCTCCTCTAGGAGTTTTATAGTTTCTGGACTTACATTTAGATCTTTAATCCATTTTGAGTTTATTTTTGTGTATGGTGTTAGAAAGTGTTGTATTTTCATTCTTTTACAAGTGGTTGACCAGTTTTCCCAGCACCACTTGTTAAAGAGGTTGTCTTTTTTCCATTGTATATCCTTGCCTCCTTTGTCAAAGATAAGGTGTCCATAGGTTCGTCTGAAAGAGACACGTGCACCCCAATGTTCATCGCAGCACTGTTTATAATAGCCAGGACATGGAAGCAACCTAGATGCCCGTCAGCAGATGAATGGATAAGAAAGCTGTGGTACATATACACCATGGAATATTACTCAGCCTTTAAAAAGAATTCATTTGAATCAGTCCTAATGAGATGGATGAAGCTGGAGCCCATTATACAGAGTGAAGTAAGCCAGAAAGATAAAGAACATTAGAGCATGCTGACACATGTATATGGAATTTAGAAAGGTGATAACGATAACCCTATATGCAGAACAGAAAAAGAGACACAGAAATACAGAACAGACTTTTGAACTTTGTGGGAGAATGCGAGGTTGGGATATTTCAAAAGAATAGCATGTATGCTATCTATGGTGAAACAGATCACCAGCCCAGGCAGGATGCACGAGACAAGTGCTCCGGCTTGGTGCACTGGGAAGACCGAGAGGAATCGGGTGGAGAGGGAGGTGGGAGGGGGGATTGGGATTGGGAATACATGTAAATCCATGGCTGATTCATATCAATGTATGACAAAACCGACTAGGAAAAAAAAATAAAAATAATAAAAAAATAACAATAAAAAAAAAATAAGAGGAGCATGAAATGGTGTTCAAAAACATGAAGAGCCTGAAAAGGTGTGGAAATTATGAAGAGCTTCAAAAGGTGTCAAATATATGAGGAGCATAAAACGGTCTGAAACAGAGGAGGAACATGAAGCGGTGTTGAAAAATATGAAGAGCCTGAAAAGGTGTGAAAAATATGAAGAGCTTCAAAAGGTGCCAAAAATATGAAGAGCATGAAAAGGTCTGAAAAATAGGAGGAGCATGAAATGGTGTTCAAAAACATGAAGACCTGAAAAGGTGTGAAAAATATGAAGAGCTTCAAAAGGTGCCAAAAATATGAGGAGCATGAAACGGTCTGACAAAGTGGAGGAGCATGAAGCGGTGTTGAAAAACAAGAAGAGCCTGAAAAGTTGTGAAAAATATGAAGAGCTTCAAAAGGTGTCAAAATATGAGAAGCATGTAACGGTCTGAAAAATAGGAGGAGCATGAAACGGTCTGAAAAATAGGAGAAGCATGAAGTGGTGTGGAAAAACATGAAGAGCCTGAAAAGGTGTGAAAACTATGAAGAGCTTCAAAAGGTGTGAAATACATGACGAGCATGAAACTCTCTGAAAAATAGGAGGAGCATGAAGGGGTGTTCAAAAACATGAAGAGCCTGAAAACGTGTGAAAAATATGAGGAGCTTCAAAAATGTGAAAAATATGAACAGCTTCAAAAGGTGTCAAAAATATGAGGAGCATGAAACGGTTTAAAAATAGGAGGAGGATGAAGTGGTGTTCAAAAACATGAAGAGCCGGAAAAGGTGTGAAAAATATGAAGAGACTCAATACGTGTCAAAAATATGAGGAGTATGAAACGGTCGGAAAAATAGCAGGAGCATGAAGCGGTGTTGAAAAAAATGAAGAGTCTGAAAACGTGTGAAAATTATGAAGAGCTTCAAAAATGTGAAAAATATGAAGAGCTTCAACAGTTGTGAAAAACATGAAGAGCTTCAAAAGGTGTCAAAAAAGAGTTGTGCATGAAAAGGTCTGAAAAATACGAGGAGCATGAATTGGTGTTGAAAATCATGAAGAGCCTGAAAAGGTATGAAAAATATGAAGAGCTTCATAAGGTATGAAATATCTGAAGAGCTTCAAAAGGTGTCAAAGATATGAGGAGAATGAAACGGTCTGAAAAATAGGAGGAGCATGAAGCGGTGATCAAAAACATGAAGAGCCTGAAAAGGTGTGAATAATATGAAGAGCTTCTAAAGGTGTCAAAAATATGAGGAGCAAGAAATGGCCTGAAAAATAGGCGGAGCATGAAGCGGTGTTGAAAAACATCAAGAGCCTGAAAAGTGTGAAAAATATGAAGAGCTTCAAAAGGTGTGAAAAATATGAGGAGCATGAAACGTTCTGAAAAATAGGCGTAGCATGAAGCGGTGTTTAAAAACATGAAGGGCCTGAAAAGTTGTGAAAAATATGAAGAGCTTCAAAAGGTGTCAAAAATATGAGGAGCATAAAACGGTCTGAAAAATACGAGGAGCATGAAGCGGTGTTGAAAAACATGAAGAGTCTGAAAAGGTGTGAAAAATATGAAGAGCTTCAAAATGTGTGAAATACATGAGGAGCATGAAACGGTCTGAAAAATAGGAGAAGCATTAAGTGGTGTGGAAAAACATGAAGAGCCTGAAAAGGTGTGAAAAGTATGAAGAGCTTCAAAAGGTGTGAAATACATGACGAGCATGAAACTCTCTGAAAAATAGGAGGAGCATGAAGTGCTGTACAAAAACATGAAGAGCCTGAAAAGGTGAGAAAAATATGAAGAGCTTCAAAAGGGGTGAAAAATATGAGGAGCATGATACGGTCGGAAAAATAGGAGGAGCATGAAGCGGAGTTCAAAAACATGAAGAGCCTGAAAAGTTGTGAATAATATGAAAAGCTTCAAAAGGTGTCAAAAATGAGAAGAGCATGAAACGGTCTGAAAATTAGGAGGAGCATGAAGCGATGTTGAAAAATCTGAAGAGACTGAAAAGGTGTGAGCCATATGAAGAGCTTCAAAAAGTGTCAACAATATGAGGAACATGAAACGGTCTTAAAAATAGGAGGAGGATGAAGCGGTTTTCAAAAACTTGAAGAAGATGAAAAGGTGTGAAAAATATGAAGAGCTTTAAAAGGTGTCAAAAATATGAGGAGCATGAAACGGTCTGAAAAATAGGAGGATTATGAAACGGTGTTCAAAAACATGAAGAGCCTGAAAAGGTATGAAAAATATGAAGAGCCTCAAAACGTGCCAAAAATATGAGGAGTATGAAACGGTATGATAAATAGCAGGAGCATGAACCGGTGTTGTAAAACATGAAGAGTCTGAAATCGTGTGAAAAATATGAAGAGCTTCAAAAATGTGAAAAATATGAAGATCTTGAAAAGATGTGAAAAATATGCAAAGCTTCAAAAGGTGTCAAAAATGAGATGAGCATGAAACGGTCCGAAAAATAAGAGGAGCATGAAGTCGTGTTTAAAAATATGAAGAGCCTGAAAAGGTGTGAAAAATATGAAGAGTTTCAAAAGGTGTGAAAAATATGAGGAGCATGATACGGTCTGAAAAATAGGAGGAGCATGAAGCGGTGTTCAAAAACATGAAGAGCCTGAAAAGGTGTGAAAAATATGAAGAGCTTCAAAAGGTGTCAAAAATATGCGGAGCATGAAACAATCTCAAAAATAGGAGGAGCATGAAGCGGAGTTCAAAAATATGAAGAGCCTGAAAAGGTGTGAAATATATGAAGAGATTCACAAGGTGTGGAATACATGAGGAGGATTAAACGGTCTGAAACATAGGAGGACCATGAAGCAGTGTTGAAAAACATGAAGAGCCTGAAAAGGTGTGAAAAATATGAAGAGCTTCAAAATGTGTGAAATACATGAGGTGCATGAAACGGTCAGAAAAATAGCAGGAGCATGAAGCGGTGTTGAAAAACATGAAGAGTCTGAAAACGTGTGAAAAGTATGAAGAGCTTCAAAAATGTGAAAACTATGAAGAGCTTCGAAGGTGTGAAAAATATGAAGAGCTTCAAAAGGTGTCAAAAAAGAAATGAGCATGAAAAGTTCTGAAAAATACGAGGAGCATGAAGCGGTGTTGAAAATCATGAAGAGCCTGAAAAGGTATGAAAAATATGAAGAGCTTCATAAGGTGTGAAATATATGAAGAGCTTCAAAAGGTGTCAAAATGAGATGAGCATGAAACGATTTGAAAAAAAGGAGGATCATGAATTGGTGTTGAAAAAAATGAAGAGCCTGAAAAGGTGTGAAATATCTGAAGAGCTTCAAAATGTGTCAAATATATGAGGAGAAAGAAACGGTCTGAAAAATAGGCGGAGCAGGAAGCCGTGATCAAAAACATGAAGAGCCTGAAAAGGTGTGAATAATATGAAGAGCTTCTAAAGGTGTCAAAAATATCAGGAGCATGAAACGGCCTGAAAAATAGGCGGAGCATGAAGCGGTGTTGAAATTCATCAGGAGACTGAAAAGTGTGAAATATATGAAGAGCTTCAAAAGGTGTGAAAAATATGAAGAGCATGAAACGGTCTGAAAAATAGGAGGAGCATGAAGCGGTGTTTAAAAATATGAAGAGCCTGAAAAGTTGTGAAAAATATAAAGAGCTTCAAAATGTGTCAAAAATATGAGGAGCATGAAACGGTCTTAAAAATAGGAGAAGGATGAAGTGGTGTTCAAAAACATGAAGAGCCTGAAAAGGTGTGAAAAATATGAAGAGACTCAATACGTGTCAAAAAGATGAGGAGTATGAAACGGTCGGAAAAATAGCAGGAGCATGAAGCGTTGTTGAAAAATATGAAGAGTCTGAAAACGTGTGAAAATTATGAAGAGCTTCAAAAATGTGAAAAATATGAAGAGCTTCAAAAGGTGTCAAAAAAGAGTTGAGCATGAAAAGGTCTGAAAAATACGAGGAGCATGAAGCGGTGTTGAAAATCATGAAGAGCCTGAAAAGGTATGAAAAATATGAAGAGCTTCATAAGGTTTGAAATATATGAAGAGCTTCAAAAGGTGTCAAAATGAGATGAGCATGAAACGATTTGAAAAAAAGGAGGTGCATGAATTGGTGTTGAAAAAAATGAAGAACCTGAAAAGGTGTGAAATATCTGAAGAGCTTCTAAAGGTGTCAAAGATATGAGGAGAATGAAACGGTCTGAAAAATAGGAGGAGCATGAAGCGGTGATCAAAAACATGAAGAGCCTGAAAAGGTGTGAATAATATGAAGAGCTTCTAAAGGTGTCAAAAATATGAGGAGCAAGAAACGGCCTGAAAATTAGGCGGAGCATGAAGCGGTGTTGAAAAACATCAAGAGCCTGAAAAGTGTGAAAAATATGAAGAGCTTCAAAAGGTGTGAAAAATATGAGGAGCATGATACGGTCTGAAAAATAGGAGGAGCATGAAGCGGTGTTCAAAAACATGAACAGCCTGAAAAGGTGTGGAAAATATGTGTAGCTTCAAAAGGTATTAAATACATGAGGAGCATGAAACCGTCTGAAAAATAAGAGGAGCATGAAGCAGTGTTCAAAAACATGAAGAGCCTGAAAAGGTGTGAAAAATATGAAGAGCTTCAAAATGTGTGAAATACATGAGGAGCATGAAAAGGTGTGAAAAATAGGAGGAGCATGAAGTGGTGTTCAAAAACATGAAGAGCCTGAAAACGTGTGAAAAATATGAGGAGCTTCAAAAATGTGAAAAATATGAAGAGCTTCAAAAGGTGTCAAAAATATGAGGAGCATGAAACGGTCTTAAAAATAGGAGGAGGATGAAGTGGTGTTCAAAAACATGAAGAGCCTGAAAAGGTGTGAAAAATATGAAGAGACTCAATACGTGTCAAAAAGATGAGGAGTATGAAACGGTCGGAAAAATAGCAGGAGCATGAAGCGGTGTTGAAAAACATGAAGAGTCTGAAAACGTGTGAAAATTATGAAGAACTTCGAAAATGTTAAAAATATGAAGAGCTTCAAAAGGTGTCAAAAAAGAGTTGAGCATGAAAAGGTCTGAAAAATACGAGGAGCGTGAAGCGGTGTTGAAAATCATGAAGAGCCTGAAAAGGTATGAAAAATATGAAGAGCTTCATAAGGTGTGAAATATATGAAGAGCTTCAAAAGGTGTCAAAATGAGATGAGCATGAAACGATTTGAAAAAAAGGAGGATCATGAATTGGTGTTGAAAAAAATGAAGAGCCTGAAAAGATGTGAAATATCTGAAGAGCTTCAAAATGTGTCAAATATATGAGGAGAAAGAAAGGGTCTGAAAAATAGGCGGAGCATGAAGCGGTGATCAAAAACATGAAGAGCCTGAAATGGTGTGAATAATATGAAGAGCTTCTAAAGGTGTGAAAAATATGAGGAGCATGAAACTGTCTGAAAAATAGGAGGAGCATGAAGCGGTGTTTAAAAATATGAAGAGCCTGAAAAGTTGTGAAAAATACGAAGAGCTTCAAAAAGTGTCAAAAATACGAGGAGCAAGAAACTGTCTGAAATATAGGAGGAGCATGAAGCGGTGTTGAAAAACATGAAGAGCCTGAAAAGGTGTGAAAAATATGAAGAGCTTCAAAAGGTGTCAAAACTATGAGGAGCATGAAACGGTCTGAAAAATAGGAGGAGCATGAAAAGGTGTTCAAATGCATGAAGAGCCTGAAAAGGTGTGAAAAATATGAAGAGCTTCAAATGGTGTCAAAAATATGAGGAGCATGTAACGTTCTTAAAAATAGGAGGAGCATGAAAAGGTGTTCAAATGCATGAAGAGCCTGAAAAGGTGTGAAAAATATGAAGAGCTTCAAATGGTGTCAAAAATATGAGGAGCATGTAACGTTCTGAAAGATAGGAGGAGCATGAAACGGTGATCAAAAACATGAGGAGCCTGAAAAGGTGTGATAAATATGAAGAGCTTCAAATGGTGTCAAAAATATGAGAAGCATGTAACGTTCTGAATAATAGGAGGAGCATGAAACGGTGATCCAAAACATGAGGAGCCTGAAAAGGTGTGAAAAACATGAAGAGCTTAAAAAGGTGTCAAAAATATGAGGAGCATGAAACGGTCTGAAAAATAGGAGGAGCATGAGCGGTGTTGAAAAACATGAAGAGCCTGAAAAAGTGTGAAAAATATGAAGAGCTGCAAAAATGTGAAAAATATGAAGAGCTTCAAAAAGTGTGAAATATATGAAAGGCCTCAAAAAGTGTCAAAAATATGAGGAGTATGAAACGGTGTGAAAAATAGCAGGAGCATGAAGCGGTGTTGAAAAACATGAAGAGCCTGAAAAAGTGTGAAAAATATGAAGAGGTTCAAAAATGTGAAAAATATGAAGAGCTTCAAAAGGTGTGAAATATATGAACAGCTTCAAAAGGTGTCAAAATTAGATGAGCATGAAACGGTCTGAAAAATAGGAGGAGCATGAAGTGGTGTTGAAAAACATGAAGAGCCTGAAAAGGTGTGAAATATATGAAGAGCTTCAAAAGGTGTCAAAAATATGAAGAGCTTCAAAAAGTGTCAAAAATATGAAGAGCATGAAACGGTCTGAAAAATAGGCGGAGCATGAAACGGTGTTCAAAAACATGAAGAGCCTGAAAAGGTTTAAAAATATAAAGAGCTTCAAAAGGTGTGAAAATTATGAGGAGCATGAAACGGCCTGAAAAATAGAAGTAGCATGAAATGGTGTGGAAAACATGAAGAGCCTGAAAAGGTGTGAAAAATATGAAGAGCTTCAAAAGGCGTCAAAAATATGAAGAGCATGAAACGGTATGAAAAATAGGAGGAGCATGAAACGGGGATCAAAAACATGAGAAGCCTGAAAAGGTGTGAAAAATATGAAGAGCTTCAAAAGTGTGAAATTCATGAGGAGCATGAAACGGTCTGAAACATATGAGAAGCATGAAGTGGTGTGGAAAAACATGAAGAGCCTGAAAAGGTGTGAAAAATATGATGAGCTTCAAAAGGTGTTAAAAATATGACGAGCATGAAACGGTCTGAAAATTTGGAGGATCATGAGCGGTGTTCAAAAACATGAAGAGCCTGAAAAGGTGTGAGCAACATGAAGAGATTCAAATGGTGTCAAAAATATGAGAAGCATGAAACTGTCTGAAAGATAGGAGGAGCATGAAGCGGTGTTCACAATCATGAAGAGCCTGAAAACGTGTAAAAAATATGAAGAGCTTCAAAAGCTGTCAAAAATATGAGGAGCATGAAACGTTCTGATAAATAGGAGAAGCATGAAACGGTGAGCAAAAACATGAGGAGCCTGACAAGATGTGAAAAATATGAAGAGCTTCAAAATGTGTGAAATTCATGAGGATCATGAAACGGTCTGAAAAATAGGAGAAGCATGAAGTGGGGTTCAAAACATGAAGAGCCTGAAAAGGTGTGAAAAATATGAAGAGCTTCAAAAGGAGTCAAAATATGAGGAGCATGAAACGGTCTGAAAAATAGGAGGTGCAAGAAACGGTGTTCAAAAACATGAACAGCCTGAAAAGGTTTGAAAAATATGAAGAGCTTGAAAAGGTGTCAAAAATATGAGGGGCATGAAACTGTCTGAAAAATAGGAGGAGCATGAAACCTTGTTGAAAAATATGAAGAGCCTGAAAAGATATGAAAAATATGAAGAGCTTCAAAAGGTGTCAAAATATGAGGAGCATGAAACGGTCTGAAAAATAGGAGGAGCATGAAACGGTGTTGAAAACATGAAGAGCCTGAAAAGGTGTGAAAAATATGAAGAGCTTCAAAAGGTGACAAAAATATGAGGAGCATGAAACGGTCTGAAAAATATGAGGAGCATGAAACGGTGTTCAAAAACATGAAAACCCTGAAAAGGTGTGAAATATATGAAGAGCTTCAAAAGATGTCAAAAATAGGAGGAGCATGAAGCCGTGTAGAAAAACATGAAGAGTCTGAAAAGGCGTGAAAAATATGAAGAGCTTCAAAAGATGTCAAAAATATGAGGAGCATGACACGGTCAGAAATATAGGAGGAGCATGAAGTGGTGTTGAAAACATGAAGAACCTGAAAAGTTGTGAAAAATATGAAGAGCTTCAAAAGGTGTCAAATATATGAGGAGTATGAAACGGTCTGAAAAATGGGAGGAGCATGAAGCGGTGTTCAAAAACATGAAGAACCTGAAAAGGTGTGAAAAATATGAAGAGATTCAAAAGGTGTCAAAAATATGAGAAGCATGAAACGGTCTGAAAAATAGGAGGAGCATGAAGCGGTGATGAAAAAGATGAAGAGCTTGAATACGTGTGAAAAATATGAAGAGCTTCAAAAGGTGTCAAAAAAATGAGGAGCATGAAACAGTCTGAAAAATAGGAGGAGCATGAAGCGGATTTGAAAAGCATGAAGAGCCTGAAAAGGTGTGAAATATATGAAGAGCTTCAAAAGGTGTAAAAAATATGAGGAGCTTGAAACGGTCTGAAAAATAAGAGGATCTGGTTTCCTCAGTGTGTATGCCCAGAAGTGGGATTGCTGGGTCATATGGCAGTTCTATTTCCAGTTTTTAAAGAAATCTCCACACTGTTTTCCATAGCGGCTGTACTAGTGTGCATTCCCACCAACAGTGTAAGAGGGTTCCCTTTTCTCCACACCATCTCCAGCATTTATTGCTTGTAGACTTTTGGATAGCAGCCATCCTGACTGGCATGTAATGGTACCTCATTGTGGTTTTGATTTGCATTTCTCTAATAATGAGTGATGTTGAGCATCTTTTCATGTGTTTGTTATCCATCTGTATGTCTTCTTTGGAGAAATGTCTGTTTAGTTCTTTGGCTCATTTTTTATTGGGTCATTTATTTTTCTGGAATTGAGCTGCAGGAGTTGCTTGTATATTTTTGAGATTAATCCTTTGTCTGTTTCTTCATTTGCTATTATTTTCTCCCAATTTGAGGGCTGTCTTTTCACCTTACTTATAGTTTCCTTTGTAGTGCAAAAGCTTTTAAGTTTCATTAGGTCCCATTTGTTTAGTTTTGCTTTTATTTCCAATATTCTGGGAGGTGGGTCATAGAGGATCTTGCTTTGATTTATGTCGGAGAGTGTTTTGCCTATGTTCTCCTCTAGGAGTTTTATAGTTTCTGGACTTACATTTAGATCTTTAATCCATTTTGAGTTTATTTTTGTGTATGGTGTTAGAAAGTGTTGTATTTTCATTCTTTTACAAGTGGTTGACCAGTTTTCCCAGCACCACTTGTTAAAGAGGTTGTCTTTTTTCCATTGTATATCCTTGCCTCCTTTGTCAAAGATAAGGTGTCCATAGGTTCGTCTGAAAGAGACACGTGCACCCCAATGTTCATCGCAGCACTGTTTATAATAGCCAGGACATGGAAGCAACCTAGATGCCCGTCAGCAGATGAATGGATAAGAAAGCTGTGGTACATATACACCATGGAATATTACTCAGCCTTTAAAAAGAATTCATTTGAATCAGTCCTAATGAGATGGATGAAGCTGGAGCCCATTATACAGAGTGAAGTAAGCCAGAAAGATAAAGAACATTAGAGCATGCTGACACATGTATATGGAATTTAGAAAGGTGATAACGATAACCCTATATGCAGAACAGAAAAAGAGACACAGAAATACAGAACAGACTTTTGAACTTTGTGGGAGAATGCGAGGTTGGGATATTTCAAAAGAATAGCATGTATGCTATCTATGGTGAAACAGATCACCAGCCCAGGCAGGATGCACGAGACAAGTGCTCCGGCTTGGTGCACTGGGAAGACCGAGAGGAATCGGGTGGAGAGGGAGGTGGGAGGGGGGATTGGGATTGGGAATACATGTAAATCCATGGCTGATTCATATCAATGTATGACAAAACCGACTAGGAAAAAAAAATAAAAATAATAAAAAAATAACAATAAAAAAAAAATAAGAGGAGCATGAAATGGTGTTCAAAAACATGAAGAGCCTGAAAAGGTGTGGAAATTATGAAGAGCTTCAAAAGGTGTCAAATATATGAGGAGCATAAAACGGTCTGAAACAGAGGAGGAACATGAAGCGGTGTTGAAAAATATGAAGAGCCTGAAAAGGTGTGAAAAATATGAAGAGCTTCAAAAGGTGCCAAAAATATGAAGAGCATGAAAAGGTCTGAAAAATAGGAGGAGCATGAAATGGTGTTCAAAAACATGAAGACCTGAAAAGGTGTGAAAAATATGAAGAGCTTCAAAAGGTGCCAAAAATATGAGGAGCATGAAACGGTCTGACAAAGTGGAGGAGCATGAAGCGGTGTTGAAAAACATGAAGAGCCTGAAAAGTTGTGAAAAATATGAAGAGCTTCAAAAGGTGTCAAAATATGAGAAGCATGTAACGGTCTGAAAAATAGGAGGAGCATGAAACGGTCTGAAAAATAGGAGAAGCATGAAGTGGTGTGGAAAAACATGAAGAGCCTGAAAAGGTGTGAAAACTATGAAGAGCTTCAAAAGGTGTGAAATACATGACGAGCATGAAACTCTCTGAAAAATAGGAGGAGCATGAAGGGGTGTTCAAAAACATGAAGAGCCTGAAAACGTGTGAAAAATATGAGGAGCTTCAAAAATGTGAAAAATATGAACAGCTTCAAAAGGTGTCAAAAATATGAGGAGCATGAAACGGTTTAAAAATAGGAGGAGGATGAAGTGGTGTTCAAAAACATGAAGAGCCGGAAAAGGTGTGAAAAATATGAAGAGACTCAATACGTGTCAAAAATATGAGGAGTATGAAACGGTCGGAAAAATAGCAGGAGCATGAAGCGGTGTTGAAAAAAATGAAGAGTCTGAAAACGTGTGAAAATTATGAAGAGCTTCAAAAATGTGAAAAATATGAAGAGCTTCAACAGTTGTGAAAAACATGAAGAGCTTCAAAAGGTGTCAAAAAAGAGTTGTGCATGAAAAGGTCTGAAAAATACGAGGAGCATGAATTGGTGTTGAAAATCATGAAGAGCCTGAAAAGGTATGAAAAATATGAAGAGCTTCATAAGGTATGAAATATCTGAAGAGCTTCAAAAGGTGTCAAAGATATGAGGAGAATGAAACGGTCTGAAAAATAGGAGGAGCATGAAGCGGTGATCAAAAACATGAAGAGCCTGAAAAGGTGTGAATAATATGAAGAGCTTCTAAAGGTGTCAAAAATATGAGGAGCAAGAAACGGCCTGAAAAATAGGCGGAGCATGAAGCGGTGTTGAAAAACATCAAGAGCCTGAAAAGTGTGAAAAATATGAAGAGCTTCAAAAGGTGTGAAAAATATGAGGAGCATGAAACGTTCTGAAAAATAGGCGTAGCATGAAGCGGTGTTTAAAAACATGAAGAGCCTGAAAAGTTGTGAAAAATATGAAGAGCTTCAAAAGGTGTCAAAAATATGAGGAGCATAAAACGGTCTGAAAAATACGAGGAGCATGAAGCGGTGTTGAAAAACATGAAGAGTCTGAAAAGGTGTGAAAAATATGAAGAGCTTCAAAATGTGTGAAATACATGAGGAGCATGAAACGGTCTGAAAAATAGGAGAAGCATTAAGTGGTGTGGAAAAACATGAAGAGCCTGAAAAGGTGTGAAAAGTATGAAGAGCTTCAAAAGGTGTGAAATACATGACGAGCATGAAACTCTCTGAAAAATAGGAGGAGCATGAAGTGCTGTACAAAAACATGAAGAGCCTGAAAAGGTGAGAAAAATATGAAGAGCTTCAAAAGGGGTGAAAAATATGAGGAGCATGATACGGTCGGAAAAATAGGAGGAGCATGAAGCGGAGTTCAAAAACATGAAGAGCCTGAAAAGTTGTGAATAATATGAAAAGCTTCAAAAGGTGTCAAATATGAGAAGAGCATGAAACGGTCTGAAAATTAGGAGGAGCATGAAGCGATGTTGAAAAATCTGAAGAGACTGAAAAGGTGTGAGCCATATGAAGAGCTTCAAAAAGTGTCAACAATATGAGGAGCATGAAACGGTCTTAAAAATAGGAGGAGGATGAAGCGGTTTTCAAAAACTTGAAGAAGATGAAAAGGTGTGAAAAATATGAAGAGCTTTAAAAGGTGTCAAAAATATGAGGAGCATGAAACGGTCTGAAAAATAGGAGGATTATGAAACGGTGTTCAAAAACATGAAGAGCCTGAAAAGGTATGAAAAATATGAAGAGCCTCAAAACGTGCCAAAAATATGAGGAGTATGAAACGGTATGATAAATAGCAGGAGCATGAACCGGTGTTGTAAAACATGAAGAGTCTGAAATCGTGTGAAAAATATGAAGAGCTTCAAAAATGTGAAAAATATGAAGATCTTGAAAAGATGTGAAAAATATGCAAAGCTTCAAAAGGTGTCAAAAATGAGATGAGCATGAAACGGTCCGAAAAATAAGAGGAGCATGAAGTCGTGTTTAAAAATATGAAGAGCCTGAAAAGGTGTGAAAAATATGAAGAGTTTCAAAAGGTGTGAAAAATATGAGGAGCATGATACGGTCTGAAAAATAGGAGGAGCATGAAGCGGTGTTCAAAAACATGAAGAGCCTGAAAAGGTGTGAAAAATATGAAGAGCTTCAAAAGGTGTCAAAAATATGCGGAGCATGAAACAATCTCAAAAATAGGAGGAGCATGAAGCGGAGTTCAAAAATATGAAGAGCCTGAAAAGGTGTGAAATATATGAAGAGATTCACAAGGTGTGGAATACATGAGGAGGATTAAACGGTCTGAAACATAGGAGGACCATGAAGCAGTGTTGAAAAACATGAAGAGCCTGAAAAGGTGTGAAAAATATGAAGAGCTTCAAAATGTGTGAAATACATGAGGTGCATGAAACGGTCAGAAAAATAGCAGGAGCATGAAGCGGTGTTGAAAAACATGAAGAGTCTGAAAACGTGTGAAAAGTATGAAGAGCTTCAAAAATGTGAAAACTATGAAGAGCTTCGAAGGTGTGAAAAATATGAAGAGCTTCAAAAGGTGTCAAAAAAGAAATGAGCATGAAAAGTTCTGAAAAATACGAGGAGCATGAAGCGGTGTTGAAAATCATGAAGAGCCTGAAAAGGTATGAAAAATATGAAGAGCTTCATAAGGTGTGAAATATATGAAGAGCTTCAAAAGGTGTCAAAATGAGATGAGCATGAAACGATTTGAAAAAAAGGAGGATCATGAATTGGTGTTGAAAAAAATGAAGAGCCTGAAAAGGTGTGAAATATCTGAAGAGCTTCAAAATGTGTCAAATATATGAGGAGAAAGAAACGGTCTGAAAAATAGGCGGAGCAGGAAGCCGTGATCAAAAACATGAAGAGCCTGAAAAGGTGTGAATAATATGAAGAGCTTCTAAAGGTGTCAAAAATATCAGGAGCATGAAACGGCCTGAAAAATAGGCGGAGCATGAAGCGGTGTTGAAATTCATCAGGAGACTGAAAAGTGTGAAATATATGAAGAGCTTCAAAAGGTGTGAAAAATATGAAGAGCATGAAACGGTCTGAAAAATAGGAGGAGCATGAAGCGGTGTTTAAAAATATGAAGAGCCTGAAAAGTTGTGAAAAATATAAAGAGCTTCAAAATGTGTCAAAAATATGAGGAGCATGAAACGGTCTTAAAAATAGGAGAAGGATGAAGTGGTGTTCAAAAACATGAAGAGCCTGAAAAGGTGTGAAAAATATGAAGAGACTCAATACGTGTCAAAAAGATGAGGAGTATGAAACGGTCGGAAAAATAGCAGGAGCATGAAGCGTTGTTGAAAAATATGAAGAGTCTGAAAACGTGTGAAAATTATGAAGAGCTTCAAAAATGTGAAAAATATGAAGAGCTTCAAAAGGTGTCAAAAAAGAGTTGAGCATGAAAAGGTCTGAAAAATACGAGGAGCATGAAGCGGTGTTGAAAATCATGAAGAGCCTGAAAAGGTATGAAAAATATGAAGAGCTTCATAAGGTTTGAAATATATGAAGAGCTTCAAAAGGTGTCAAAATGAGATGAGCATGAAACGATTTGAAAAAAAGGAGGTGCATGAATTGGTGTTGAAAAAAATGAAGAACCTGAAAAGGTGTGAAATATCTGAAGAGCTTCTAAAGGTGTCAAAGATATGAGGAGAATGAAACGGTCTGAAAAATAGGAGGAGCATGAAGCGGTGATCAAAAACATGAAGAGCCTGAAAAGGTGTGAATAATATGAAGAGCTTCTAAAGGTGTCAAAAATATGAGGAGCAAGAAACGGCCTGAAAATTAGGCGGAGCATGAAGCGGTGTTGAAAAACATCAAGAGCCTGAAAAGTGTGAAAAATATGAAGAGCTTCAAAAGGTGTGAAAAATATGAGGAGCATGATACGGTCTGAAAAATAGGAGGAGCATGAAGCGGTGTTCAAAAACATGAACAGCCTGAAAAGGTGTGGAAAATATGTGTAGCTTCAAAAGGTATTAAATACATGAGGAGCATGAAACCGTCTGAAAAATAAGAGGAGCATGAAGCAGTGTTCAAAAACATGAAGAGCCTGAAAAGGTGTGAAAAATATGAAGAGCTTCAAAATGTGTGAAATACATGAGGAGCATGAAAAGGTGTGAAAAATAGGAGGAGCATGAAGTGGTGTTCAAAAACATGAAGAGCCTGAAAACGTGTGAAAAATATGAGGAGCTTCAAAAATGTGAAAAATATGAAGAGCTTCAAAAGGTGTCAAAAATATGAGGAGCATGAAACGGTCTTAAAAATAGGAGGAGGATGAAGTGGTGTTCAAAAACATGAAGAGCCTGAAAAGGTGTGAAAAATATGAAGAGACTCAATACGTGTCAAAAAGATGAGGAGTATGAAACGGTCGGAAAAATAGCAGGAGCATGAAGCGGTGTTGAAAAACATGAAGAGTCTGAAAACGTGTGAAAATTATGAAGAACTTCGAAAATGTTAAAAATATGAAGAGCTTCAAAAGGTGTCAAAAAAGAGTTGAGCATGAAAAGGTCTGAAAAATATGAGGAGCATGAATTGGTGTTGAAAATCATGAAGAGCCTGAAAAGGTATGAAAAATATGAAGAGCTTCATAAGGTGTGAAATATATGAAGAGCTTCAAAAGGTGTCAAAATGAGATGAAATGAAACGATTTGAAAAATAGGAGGAGCATGAATTGGTGTTGAAAAAAATGAAGAGCCTGAAAAGGTGTGAAATATCTGAAGAGCTTCTAAAGTTGTCAAAGATATGAGGAGAATGAAACGGTCTGAAAAATAGGAGGAGCATGAAGCGGTAATCAAAAACAAGAAGAGCCTGAAAAGGTGTGAATAATATGAAGAGCTTCTAAAGGTGTCAAAAATATGAGGAGCAAGAAACGGCCTGAAATTTAGGCGGAGCATGAAGCGGTGTTGAAAAACATCAAGAGCCTGAAAAGTGTGAAAAATATGAAGAGCTTCAAAAGGTGTGAAAAATAGGAGGAGCATGAAGTGGTGTTCAAAAACATGAAGAGCCTGAAAACGTGTGAAAAATATGAGGAGCTTCAAAAATGTGAAAAATATGAAGAGCTTCAAAAGGTGTCAAAAATATGAGGAGCATGAAACGGTCTTAAAAATAGGAGGAGGATGAAGTGGTGTTCAAAAACATGAAGAGCCTGAAAAGGTGTGAAAAATATGAAGAGACTCAATACGTGTCAAAAAGATGAGGAGTATGAAACGGTCGGAAAAATAGCAGGAGCATGAAGCGTTGTTGAAAAACATGAAGAGTCTGAAAACGTGTGAAAATTATGAAGAGCTTCAAAAATGTGAAAAATATGAAGAGCTTCAAAAGGTGTCAAAAAAGAGTTGAGCATGAAAAGGTCTGAAAAATACGAGGAGCATGAATTGGTGTTGAAAATCATGAAGAGCCTGAAAAGGTATGAAAAATGTGAAGAGCTTCATAAGGTGTGAAATATATGAAGAGCTTCAAAAGGTGTCAAAATGAGATGAGCATGAAACGATTTGAAAAATAGGAGGAGCATGAATTGGTGTTGAAAAAAATGAAGAACCTGAAAAGGTGTGAAATATCTGAAGAGCTTCTAAAGGTGTCAAAGATATGAGGAGAATGAAACGGTCTGAAAAATAGGAGGAGCATGAAGCAGTAATCAAAAACATGAAGAGCCTGAAAAGGTGTGAATAATATGAAGAGCTTCTAAAGGTGTCAAAAATATGAGGAGCAAGAAACGGCCTGAAAATTAGGCGGAGCATGAAGCGGTGTTGAAAAACATCAAGAGCCTGAAAAGTGTGAAAAATATGAAGAGCTTCAAAAGGTGTGAAAAATATGAGGGGCATGAAACGTTCTGAAAAATAGGCGGAGCATGAAGCGGTGTTTAAAAACATAAAGAGCCTGAAAAGTTGTGAAAAATATGAAGAGCTTCAAAAGGTGTCAAAAATATGAGGAGCATGAAACGGTCTGAAAAATACGAGGAGCATGAAGCGGTGTTCAAAAACATGAAGAGTCTGAAAAGGTGTGAAAAATATGAAGAGCTTCAAAATGTGTGAAATACATGAGGAGCATGAAACGGTCTGAAAAATAGGAGAAGCATGAAGTGGTGTGGAAAAATATGAAGAGCCTGAAAAGGTGTGAAATGTTTGTAGAGCTTCAAAAGGTGTGAAATACATGACGAGCATGAAACTCTCTGAAAAATAGGAGGAGCATGAAGTGCTGTACAAAAACATGAAGAGCCTGAAAATGTGAGAAAAATATGAAGAGCTTCAAAAGGGGTGAAAAATGTGAGGAGCATGATACGGTCGTAAAAATAGGAGGAGCATGAAGCGGAGTTAAAAAACATGAAGAGCCTGAAAAGGTGTGAATAATATGAAAAGCTTCAAAAGGTGTCAAAAATGAGAAGAGCATGAAACGGTCTGAAAATTAGGAGGAGCATGAAGCGATGTTGAAAAATATGAAGAGACTGAAAAGGTGTGAGACATATGAAGAGCTTCAAAAGGTGTCAACAATATGAGGAGCATGAAACAGTCTTAAAAATAGGAGGAGGATGAAGCGGTGTTCAAAAACTTGAAGAGGATGAAAAGGTGTGAAAAATATGAAGAGCTTTAAAAGGTGTCAAAAATATGAGGAGCATGAAACGGTCTAAAAAATAGGAGGATTATGAAACGGTGTTCAAAAACATGAAGAGCCTGAAAAGGTGTGAAAAATATGAAGAGCCTCAAAACGTGTCAAAAATATGAGGAGTATGGAACGCTATGATAAATAGCAGGAGCATGAACCAGTGTTGTAAAACATGAAGAGTCTGAAATCGTGTGAAAAATATGAAGACCTTCAAAAATGTGAAAAATATGAAGAGCATCAAAAGATGTGAAAAATATGCAAAGCTTCAAAGGTGTCAAAAATGAGATGAGCATGAAACGGTCCGAAAAATAAGACGAGCATGAAGTCGTGTTTAAAAATATGAAGAGCCTGAAAAGGTGTGAAAAATATGAAGAGCTTCAAAAGGTGTGAAAAATATGAGGAGCATGATACGGTCTGAAAAATAGGAGGAGCATGAAGCGGTGTTCAAAAACATGAAGAGGCTGAAAAGGTGTGAGAAATATGAAGACCTTCAAAAGGTGTGAAAATTATGAGGAGTCTGAAACGGTCTGAAACATAGGAGGAGCATGAAGAGGTGTTCAAAAACATGAAGAGCCTGAAAAGCTGTGAAAAATATGCAAAGCTTCAAAAGGTGTCAAAACTGAGATGAGCATGAAACGGTGTTAAAAATAGGAGGAGCATGAAGCGGTGCTGAAAAACATGAAGAGCCTGAAAAGGTGTGAAAAATATGAAGAGCTTCAAAATGTTTCAAAAATATGAAGAGCATGAAACGGTCTGAAAATCAGGAGGATCATGAAGCGGTGTTCTAAAACATGAAGAGCCTGAAAAGGTGTGAAAAATATGAAGAGCTTCAAAAGGTGTCAAAAATATGAGGAGCATGAAACGGTCTGAAAAACAGGAGGAGCATGAAACGGTGATCAAAAACATGAAGAGCCTGAAAAAGTGTGAAAATATGAAGAGCTTCAAAAGGTGTGAAATACATGAGAAGCATGAAACGGGCTGAAAAATAAGAGAAGCATGAAGTGCTGTGGAAAATCATGAAGAGCCTGAAAAGCTGTGAAAAATATGAAGAGCTTCAAAAGGTGTGAAATACATGAGGAGCATGAAACGGGCTGAAAAATAGGAGAAGCATGAAGTGGTGTGGAAAAATATGAAGAGCCTGAATGTGTGAAAAATATGAAAAGCTTCAAAAGGTGTCAAAAATGAGATAAGCATGAAACGGTCTGAAAAATAGGAGGATCATGAAACGCTGTTGAAAAACATGAAGAGCCTGAAAAGATGTGAAAAATATGAAAAGCTTCAAAAAGTGTCAAAAATATGAGGAGCATGAAACGGTCTGAAAAATAGGAGGAGCATGAAGCTGTGTTCAAAAACATGAAGAGCCTGAAAAGGTGTGAAAAATATGAAGAGCTTCAAAATGTGTCAAAAATATGAGGAGCATGAAACGGTCTGAAAAATAGGAGGAGCATGAAGCTGTGTTCAAAAACATGAAGATCTTAAAAGGGTGTGAAAAATATGAAGAGCTTCAAAAGGTGTGAAAAATATGAGGAGCATGAAACGGTCTGAAAAATAGAAGCAGCATGAAACGGTTTTGAAAAACATAAAGAGCCTGAAAAAGTGTGAAAAATATGAAGAGTTCAAAAGGTGTGAAAAATATGAAGAGCTTCAAAAGGTGTGAAAAATATGAAGAGCTTCAAAAGGTGTGAAAAATATGAAGAGCTTCAAAAGGTGTGAAAAATATGAAGAGCTTCAAAAGGTGTGAAAAATATGAGGAGCATGAAACGGTCTGAAAAATAGAAGCAGCATGAAACGGTATTGAAAAACATGAAGAGCCTAAAAAGGTGTGAATAATATGAAGAGCTTCTAAAGGTGTGAAAAATATGAGGAGCAAGAAACGGCCTGAAAATTAGGCGGAGCATGAAGCGGTGTTGAAAAACATCAAGAGCCTGAAAAGTGTGAAAAATATGAAGAGCTTAAAAAGGTGTGAAAAATATGAGGAGCATGATACGGTCTGAAAAATAGGAGGAGCATGAAGCGGTGTTCAAAAACATGAACAGCCTGAAAAGGTGTGGAAAATATGTGTAGCTTCAAAAGGTATTAAATACATGAGGAGCATGAAACCGTCTGAAAAATAAGAGGAGCATGAAGCAGTGTTCAAAAACATGAAGAGCCTGAAAAGGTGTGAAAAATATGAAGAGCTTCAAAATGTGTGAAATACATGAGGAGCATGAAAAGGTGTGAAAAATAGGAGGAGCATGAAGTGGTGTTCAAAAACATGAAGAGCCTGAAAACGTGTGAAAAATATGAGGAGCTTCAAAAATGTGAAAAATATGAAGAGCTTCAAAAGGTGTCAAAAATATGAGGAGCATGAAACGGTCTTAAAAATAGGAGGAGGATGAAGTGGTGTTCAAAAACATGAAGAGCCTGAAAAGGTGTGAAAAATATGAAGAGACTCAATACGTGTCAAAAAGATGAGGAGTATGAAACGGTCGGAAAAATAGCAGGAGCATGAAGCGGTGTTGAAAAACATGAAGAGTCTGAAAACGTGTGAAAATTATGAAGAACTTCGAAAATGTTAAAAATATGAAGAGCTTCAAAAGGTGTCAAAAAAGAGTTGAGCATGAAAAGGTCTGAAAAATACGAGGAGCGTGAAGCGGTGTTGAAAATCATGAAGAGCCTGAAAAGGTATGAAAAATATGAAGAGCTTCATAAGGTGTGAAATATATGAAGAGCTTCAAAAGGTGTCAAAATGAGATGAGCATGAAACGATTGGAAAAAAAGGAGGATCATGAATTGGTGTTGAAAAAAATGAAGAGCCTGAAAAGGTGTGAAATATCTGAAGAGCTTCAAAATGTGTCAAATATATGAGGAGAAAGAAACGGTCTGAAAAATAGGCGGAGCAAGAAGCGGTGATCAAAAACATGAAGAGCCTGAAATGGTGTGAATAATATGAAGAGCTTCTAAAGGTGTGAAAAATATGAGGAGCATGAAACTGTCTGAAAAATAGGAGGAGCATGAAGCGGTGTTTAAAAATATGAAGAGCCTGAAAAGTTGTGAAAAATACGAAGAGCTTCAAAAGGTGTCAAAAATACGAGGAGCATGAAACTGTCTGAAATATAGGAGGAGCATGAAGCGGTGTTGAAAAACATGAAGAGCCTGAAAAGGTGTGAAAAATATGAAGAGCTTCAAAAGGTGGGAAAAATATGAGGAGCATGATACGGTCTGAAAAATAGAAGGAGCATGAAGCGGTGTTCAAAAACATGAACAGCCTGAAAAGGTGTGGAAAATATGTGTCGCTTCAAAAGGTATTAAATACATGAGGAGCATGAAACCGGCTGAAAAATAAGAGGAGCATGAAGCAGTGTTCAAAAACATGAAGAGCCTGAAAAGGTGTGAAAAATATGAAGAGCTTCAAAATGTGTGAAATACATAAGGAGCATGAAAAGATCTGAAAAATAGGAGGAGCATGAAGTGGTGTTCAAAAACATGAAGAGCCTGAAAACGTGTGAAAAATATGAGGAGCTTCAAAAATGTGAAAAATATGAAGAGCTTCAAAAGGTGTCAAAAATATGAGGAGCATGAAACGGTCTTAAAAATAGGAGGAGGATGAAGTGGTGTTCAAAAACATGAAGAGCCTGAAAAGGTGTGAAAAATATGAAGAGCTTCAAAAGGTGTGAAATATATGAGGAGAATGAAACGGTCTGAAAAATAGGAGGATCATGAAGCAGGGTTCAAAAACATGAAGAGGCTGAAAAGGTGTGAAAAATATGAAGAGCTTCAATGGTGACAAAAATGAGATGAGCATGAAACGGTCTGAAAATCAGGAGGATCATGAAGCGGTGTTCAAAAACATGAAGAGCCTGAAAAGGAGTGAAAAATATGAAGAGCTTCAAAATGTTTTAAAAATATGAAGAGCATGAAACGGTCTGAAAAACAGGAGGATAATGAAGCGGTGTTCATAAACATGAAGAGCCTGAAAAGGTGTGAAAAATATGAAGAGCTTCAAAGGTGTCAAAAATATGAGGAGCATGAAACGGTCTGAAAAATAGGAGGAGCCTGAAACGGTGTTGAAAGACATGAAGAGCCTGAAAAGTTGTGAAAAATATGAAAAGCTTCAAAAGGTGTCAAAAATGAGATGAGCATGAAACGGTCTGAAAAATAGGAGGAGCATGAAGCGGTGTTGAAAAATGAAGAGCCTGAAAAGGTGTGAAAAATATGAAGAGCATCAAAAGGTGTCAAATATATGAGGAACATGAAACGGTCTGCAAAAAAGGAGGAGCATGAAGTGGTGTTGAAAAACTTGAAGAGCCTGAAAAGGTGTGAAAAATATGAAAAGCTTAAAAAGGTGTCAAAAATATTAGGAGCATGAAACGGTCTGAAAAATAGGAGGAGCATGAAGCTGTGTTGAAAAACATGAAGAGCCTGAAAAGGTGTGAAATATATGAAGAGCTTCAAAAGGTGTCAAAAATATTAGGAGCATGAAACGGTCTGAAAAATAGGAGGAGCATGAAGCTGTGTTGAAAAACATGAAGAGCCTGAAAAGGTGTGCAAAATATGAAGAGCTTCAAAAAGTGTGAAAAATATGAGGAGCATGAAACGTTCTGAAAAATAGGAGGAGCATGAAGCGGTGTTCAAAAAAATGAAGAGCCTGAAAATGTGTGAAAAATATGAAGAGATTCAAAAGGTGTCAAAATTGAGATGAGCATGAAACGGTCTGAAAAATAGGAGGAGCATGAAGTCGTGTTGAAAAAAAAGAAGAGACTGAAAAGGTGTGAAATATATGAAGAGCTTCAAAAGGTGTCAAAAATATGAGGAGAATGAAACGGTCTGAAAAATAGGAGGACCATGAAGCTGTGTCGAAAAACATGAAGAGCCTGAAAAGGTGTGAAAAATATGAAGAGCTTCTAAACGTGTCAAAAATATGAGGAGCATGAAACGGTCTGAAAAATAGGAGTAGCATGAAGCGGTGTTCAAAAACATGAAGAGCCTGAAAAGGTCTGAAAAATATGAAGAGCTCAAAAAGTGTCAAAAATAAGAGGAGCATGAAACGATCTGAAAAATAGAAGGAGCATGAAACGGTGATCAAACACATGAAGAGCCTGAAAAGGTGTTGAAAATATGAAGAGCTTCAAAACGTGTGAAATACATAAGCAGCATGAAACTCTCTAAAAAATAGGAGGAGCATGAAGCGGTGTTCAAAAACATGAAGAGCCTGAAAAGTTGTGAAAAATATGAAAAGCTTCAAAAGGTGTCAAAATTGAGATGAGCATGAAACGGTCTGAAAAATAGGAGGAGCATGAAGAGGTGTTGAAAAAAATGAAGAGACTGAAAAGGTGTGAAATATATGAAGAGCTTCAAAAGGTGTGAAAAATATAAACAGCTTCAAAGGTGACAAAAATGAGATGAGCATGAAACGGTCTGAAAAATATGAGGAGCATGAAGTGGTGGTGAAAAACATGAAGAGCCTGAAAAGGTGTGAAAAATATGAAGAGCTTCAAAATGTTTCAAAAATATGAAGAGCATGAAACGGTCTGAAAATCAGGAGGATCATGAAGCGGTGTTCAAAAACATGAAGAGCCTGAAAAGGTGTGAAAAATATGAAGAGCTTCAAAAGGTGTCAAAAATATGAGGAGCATGAAACGGTCTGAAAAATAGGAGGAGTATGAAACGGTGATCAAAAACATGAAGAGCCTGAAAAGGTGTGAAAAATATGAAGAGCTTCAAAAGGTGTGAAATACATGAGGAGCATGCAACGGGCTGAAAAATAAGAGAAACATGAAGTGCTGTGGAAAAATATGAAGAGCCTGAAAAGCTGTGAAAAATACGAAGAGCTTCAAAAGGTGTGAAATACATGAGGAGCATGAAACGGGCTGAAAAATAGCAGAAGCATGAAGTGGTGTGGAAAAATATGAAGAGCCTGAAAATGTGTGAAAAATATGAAAAGCTTCAAAAGGTGTCAAAAATGAGATGAGCATGAAGCGGTCTGAAAAATAGGAGGATCATGAAACGGTGTTGAAAAACATGAAGAGCCTGAAAAGATGTGAAAAATATGAAAAGCTTCAAAAAGTGTCAAAAATATGAGGAGCATGAAACGGTCTGAAAAATAGGAGTAGCATGAAGCTGTGTTCAAAAACATGAAGATCTTAAAAGGGTGTGAAAAATATGAAGAGCTTCAAAAGGTGTGAAAAATATGAGGAGCATGAAACGGTCTGAAAAATAGAAGCAGCATGAAACGTTTTTGAAAAACATAAAGAGCCTGAAAACGTGTGAAAAATATGAAGAGCTTCTAAAGGTGTGAAAAATATGAAGAGCTTCAAAAGGTGTGAAAAATATGAGGAGCATGAAACGGTCTGAAAATTAGAAGCAGCATGAAACGGTATTGAAAAACATGAAGAGCCTGAAAACGTGTGAAAAATATGAAGAGCTTCAAAAGGTGTGAAAAATATAAAGAGCT